>NW_028283577.1:321410-642821 GCF_059441095.1 Idiotropiscis lumnitzeri | reverse complement strand
TCGGTTCATTCCAGGAACTAGTTTATAACCTGGAATTAATAACAAATACGAGTGATTCAAGTGATTGACTGAACGCGGTAGCGCGATACCGAGCTCCTTGTTCGACAGCAAAACAAAACAAACTGACGCTGGCGCGTTCCTGTTTGTGACGTCACCGCGTGAATTAAAACGTGTAATATCTTTCGAACCGGAGCAGCACAAACGAAAATTTTAACAGCACAAACGGGCACAAACGCAGCACAAACGAATGGCACCATTCCCAAGTCAATCGGATGAAAATGGGGGGCTGGGTGACGTCACCACTCGAAATTAAAAAGTGTAATATCTTTCGAACCGGAGCAGCACAAACGAAAATTTTAACAGCACAAACGGGCACAAACGTAGCACAAACGAACGGCACCATTCCCAAGTCAATCGGATGAAAATGGGGGGCTGGGTGACGTCACCACTCGAAATTAAAACGTGTAATATCTCTGGAACGGAAGCAGCACAAACGAAAATTTTAACAGCACAAACGGGCACAAACGTAGCACAAACGAACGGCACCATTCCCAAGTCAATCGGATGAAAATGGGGGGCTGGGTGACGTCACCACTCGAAATTAAAACGTGTAATATCTCTGGAACGGAAGCAGCACAAACGAAAATTTTAACAGCACAAACGGGCACAAACGTAGCACAAACGAACGGCACCATTCCCAAGTCAATCGGATGAAAATGGGGGGCTGGGTGACGTCACCACTCGAAATTAAAACGTGTAATATCTCTGGAACGGAAGCAGCACAAACGAAAATTTTAACAGCACAAACGGGCACAAACGTAGCACAAACGAACGGCACCATTCCCAAGTCAATCGGATGAAAATGGGGGGCTGGGTGACGTCACCACTCGAAATTAAAACGTGTAATATCTCTGGAACGGAAGCAGCACAAACGAAAATTTTAACAGCACAAACGGGCACAAACGTAGCACAAACGAATGGCACCATTCCCAAGTCAATCGGATGAAAATGGGGGGCTGGGTGACGTCACACTCGAAATAAAACAAAGTGTAATATCTTTCGAACCGAAGCAGCACAAACGAAAATTTTAACAGCACAAACGGGCACAAACGCAGCACAAACGAAACAAACTATTTCCACCTATTTTTGCAACAAATGGGGGGCCAACTTCACGCAGGTCATGCATGTGTTTGGAATGTGGGAGGAAACCGGAGAACCCACGCAGGCGTGTGGGAAACATGCAAACTCCAAACAGGAAAGCCGGAATCAATCCCGCGACCTCTGCATTGTGAGACCATCGTGCTAACAAGTCGCCCACCATGCATCCCTGCTAAATAAATGATTAATTTTTACATTTTAGTATTTGTAAGCGATCTTGTGTTCATGACAGCATTTTCAACAGTGTGGGTGTTTGTATGAAAGCATTTCACTCGTGTATGGGCATGAGCATGTTTCAGTTGTATTTATGAATAACAATAATTTCACAATTGTGCCTGAGCGCCTTTCACTGGTGTGTATGAGAATGTTTCACCTATGTGTATGAGCGCATTTGACGAGTGTATGAGCAACAACTATTTCACTAGTGTGTATGAGAGCGTTTCACTCGTATGTATGATAGCGTTTCATAAGTATGCATGAGCAACAACAATTTCACTGGTGTGTAAGAGTGCATTTCAGAAGTGTGAAGCGATTCCTGACTTTTGTCCCCAACGGCACCTCATACTCCCCATCTCCCGCTCACTTCTCCTGACCCCATGAGCCATCCCCGTTGCTACTACATGGAGATTTGATGTGTTTTTTTGTTTTTTTTGTTATTAGCTTCTTCAACATCTCTTCTGATTCTCATCTCTTCTCTGGCGCTCGTCTCCGCCTGTCTGATTTGAAGTCGACCTCAGAATTTGCACTATTTTGACATGACTTCTGTGGTAATCACTACTGACATATTGTGTCATTTGCTCAATAATACATTAAAATTATAATAAATAATTAAAATGGGTCCGGTGCCGAGCTCTGGCTTCATATCTTTAAAAGTGGTCTTCTCAAATCTGTTACTAATGGCCTCTAAATCAGTTGTGGTAGAGAAGGGGCAAATTAGACCTTATGGCATCTTAATTTGGTCAAGTCTTGTACCCATTTTCAAGGCCAGCGACTATTGCTTTAGCTATATACAAGAAAAGGATTACTCTGAATATACACAACAACAAATCCCAGATGTCCAACCCAAATGTTGTTTCAAAATAATCCAGTTCAGATGATAAACAAATGTATTGGTATGTTGAGGTCATTATTTCAAATCAAAATATACACTTCTTTTTCAGACAATGGGGAGGATCGAAGAAGTGGAAAAGTTGCAGGAGTAACTTCAAAACAATGCAAAGAGACAGAATCTGGAAGAATGTCAAGTTTGTCCATGTTTATATTTCTGGAATTTAGTGGGCGTGCATCTCGAAATGTTTGGGCATGGTTCGGGCTGCCAGACAAGACTTTCACTGCGAGCGCTGGACCACTGGATGCTGCGGCAAACAGCGGACTTCTTGCAGCTATTTATTACCAACAAGCTACTCCTGCACATCAATGATGCGGATGGCACAGACTGCTTTGCAGACAATTATTTTGAGGCAAAACCAAGAGGTCTGTAAGCACTCTGAAAACAAAGTAAAATATTTGACACCCACGGCAAAAAAAGCCATGCTACAGCATAGGGCTGGGCGATAAACCGAAAATTTACCGTTACCGAAATTTATTACAATGACCGAAATCATTTTGCCCATGTCGGTAAATTCGATGAATAAAAAAAGAAAAGCCTTTTGTCTGCGGCAATGTTCATGCCCCTTTAAGACCGCTACAGCGCCTCTAGTCATGTGACTCCACCCGTCTGTCGCTCTCGTTGCTGGCGATTCAAATCCAGAAGCTTTCTCACCACCCACAACACAACCATGCTGTGCTGAAAGTTCAAAGTGAGAAGCAAGGTTCGACAAGTGACAACAGCCCATGAACGGAGGCGACACCATACGAGAGAACGTCTCAGAGGTGGACGCGATAGCTTAGCACATAGCTAAAGATAAAGCTCCTCTAGTTACGTGGCGCGCACAGGATTTAAACGCTTCATGAAAGCCGTATTTCCCGATATGGACTACATCGGGCCGGGAGCTTAGACATGTCAAGCATTTTGCATCTACATCCGACTTGTGGTCGGGTCGCAACATGGATCCCTGATTGAGCCTAACTGTGCATTACATAGATGACAAGTGGCGACTGCGCAGCAGAGTACTCGAGACGGCACATTTTCCCCGATAATACCCACTTGTTTATTTGGCTTGCATTGACATTTTCTTTCATTTTATTTAGCGTTTTTTTATTTGCCATTATTTACATCATGAGAGCATCTTGGCGCAATCTATTTGCAGAAAAAGATTTCGCAAGAGGTACCCTTTTTCTTTGTGACATTGTTCAAGTCATGCAAAGCAAGCTCAGGGTTCGCGGTTAACCGCTTCCCGATTGCCCGGGGCAAGTGAAATTTGGCCACGGGCAAGGTAAAATTATGGGCAACTTGCCCGACCGGGCAAGCATTTTTTAAAGCAGCCAAATATCTTTAATTTTGACGAAAACGGTGGTGTGATCTGTTTGTGTGCACTGTATGGTGATGGTTTAACCCAGACAACCCCTTATGTTTTGGTATGGTCCATTGGCCTTATCGGGGGCAATGGGCGGGCGCTACGGGGATCAGTTAGTTCAGTGAATGTCGAGTTAAAGTGGACGTCAATAAATCCCGCAGTATTGGAACTCGCTGTCGTAGCATCCTCATTTGAAGTTTGAAAAACACAACAAAAACCTACGATATTTTGGCCGAAAATTGGCGACGAGTTCGTTCAAATCCGAACATTTCGGATTCCTCTGACATGACTAAAATAGCTCGAATATTTTTAAGTAGACAATTCAGTTGTGAGTAAGGAAGGGAGTAATATTTGATTATTGGCTGTTAATTCATTAGCTCCATGATGTGACCTGACATAGTGTCAGTGACTGTGTTCTGTTTATGCTATGAAACTTATGGAGGCAGCACCACAGGCACTGGTCTTAAAGGAATACACAAATTTGCCACACTCATAATTTACTCATGTGATTCCTCAATTAATACGCTCTCCTGGACTTAAAATTGATCATCTGGATTGCTGTAATATCATTTTCCCAATTTAACATGCAGATTTGTTAATTATTAAAACTACAATTAACATTTTCAATAACTGCACAGGATGATACATTTGCTCTTGTGAGTAGGGTTTCATGGTTGACGATGAAAACAAGATTAATTTATGCTTATCAGATTATATGTTTATTTACATTTGTGGCGCACATTTTACAACCATAAACATTTTATTCTTAGAGAAAAAAAATTGTCACTTGCCCAAGTCGGGCAAGTAATTTGGCCACTCGGGCAAGGCAAATTTTAGTGGCACTTGCCCTATGGGCAAGCAGTTTTTAAAGTTAACCGCGAACCCTGCAAGCTATTTGGAATGTTCATACAAATGATTTTTGTACTTTTATTTTTCATTGAAAGTAAAGTGTACCAGTTGGTCAATAAAAAAAACAGTCAATATGCAATTCCTGCATTTATTTTGATTTTAGTCCACGTGGGAATTTATTGTGCATTTATCGTTATCGAGGTAAAATTGCTCGATTTCTCGCGATATTGATTTGAGGTCATATCGCCCAGCCCTTCTACAGCATGTATACAGTGTGAGACGTGTTGTGTTCACTTGCTCCAAGGCAATTGTTTTTAAGTGTATACCACATACCCAACGAATTGTGTAATTTGTATGGCGGGGTGTACACATGCGTTGCAAAAACACATGCACACACTGTCACTCACGCACTTCCGTATATAGTTTATTTCAGCACCTTTTGTCATGCTGTTTTTATTTTATAGAAGGAAAGCATTATTTTGATGTCTGAGCTGTCACAAAAGAAAAAATAGAACTGTTGAAGTCAAGTCAAGCTTGTGCTTGAAATGTTTGTTCTTAGTTTCTCAGTTTTTCGTGAGCAATGGGAATTCAGTTATATTCAAACGCTGTCAGGTAAAGGCTCCATATTTTTATAGCATTATAGCACACTATTCTGTGGGCGCTAGAATTGAAGGGTTTGCGTTAGTAAAAATAGGTGGGATTAAATGAGCTGAAGTGTATCTCTTGAGTGCTCCTTAAATATTTGCCTGTGTTGGTATATTTTATTTTGGTCGTGTCATGTTTATTCTTACGCTGAAAGAGACATGAGGTGTTCGAAAAAAATAAATGATTTTTTTTTCCCGGTCAAAACTACCAATGGTGTCTGTTTTTTTTCCCTCCGTGAAATGTACGAGTTATCACTTTGACGCGCATGATGTCACGTGGCTGGAGGACTGGAAACTTGCACGAACAACATTTACGTTGAAATGTAACAATGACACATATATCGACATCTAACAAACATGCATGGGCATCTAACATTGACACTTACATTGACGTCTATAACATAAACCATTACAATCACATCTAACAAACACGGACATCTAACAGACACATCGACATCCATCATAAACATTTACATAGACATCGACATCTAACCAACCTTTACATAGACATCTTACACACATCGACATCTAACAAACATTTACATAGACATCTAACATAAACACATCTAATATAGACACATAGATTGACATCTAACATCGACACATTGAGATCTAACATAGACATACATTGACATCTAACAAAGACTGTTACATCGACAACTAACATCGACACAAGGCTTTGTCAAATGACACGTCATGACGACATATACAGAGACACAAGGCACAACAGCATATTTTTGGTACAAATTGAACCCGATATGTTAGCTACCTCGTTCGACTTAAAGGGTTAGCGAACTTGTTATGGTGGTTGAGGCGTGGTGGCTACCCAGCTCGTGTAGTGTATATTAAACTTAAGTTAATAATTTATGACCAGTAAACACGGATGTTGTAACGCAAAACAATGTTCAAATGTTAGTTTTTTTTCAACACATTTCATGAGAAAAAGCTCTACTTGTCTGTGAGAAATGTATGTTGTAGACCCATTATATAACACAATATTACACAATTTTACATTGGAATTTCATTTAATAAAACATTGACAATTATCTTTACAAACACTGTGTATGATTCATCTTTTCATTTGTTGTTCAATGAGCAAAACAGTGGCGATCAAAACAGTGCAAATTAAATGACATTTTATAGGTATCTGGCTGCAATACAGTGAACCCTCGCTACTTCGCGGTTCACCTTTCGCGGGTTCAGTGCTTCGCGGGTCTAAAAAATATTCGGGGGCATTGTAGTTTCGCCGAGCGGCACGACGGGGCGCTGGAGTGGTTAGACGGCCGGCGTGCGCCGAAGAAGAACGTGGGCGAAGAGGAGAGTGGACAAAGAAGAGCACGTTCCCCCGGGCACGATTTGGGGCGACGTTTCGCGCGGTTCGGACCGTACCAGAGCTCCGGCCAGCGTGCGTGGCAGTTAAGCCGAAGAGGGACAACTTCCGCCCGGGCACTAGCGGGGTGACATTTCGCTCCGTTCGGGACCGTGCGAGAGCTCCGGAGGAGACCGGCCGGCGTGCGTGGTTGTTAAGCTGAAGAGGAACACCTTCCGCCCGGGCATGAGCGGAGCGCGAGGCTGTCAGTTATGAATGAATAAATGAATAAATAAATGAAGAATGCCAGGGCACACCGGACGGCGTACCAGCAGGTAAAAGTCGAAGTAATTAAATAAATACAAAAAGAAGTAATTGAATAAATACAAAAATAATGGCTGGGGAATAAAAAAATGTTTTAATATTTTTTTTTTTTGTTATAACATGAATTTCACCCTCTCTCTCTCTACCCGTATATATATATATATATATATATATATATATATATATTATTTTATTTATTTATTTTTTTAAGCATTTTTGAAGGTGCGCCGCTACTTCGCACTTTTTTTTTTTAAGCATTTTTGAAGGTGCGCCGCTACTTCGCACTTTTTTTTTTTAAGCATTTTTGAAGGTGCGCCGCTACTTCGCGGATTTTCAGTTTTCGCGGGTGGTCTCGGTCCCCATTAACCGCGATAACCGAGGGTTCACTGTAGTAAGTTACATTCTAATTTACATTTACAGGTAATGGAAATGACTACTGGTAACCTCAATTTAACTGTATTTCAGTCAGAATGCCTCAAACATCATAAAAAAATAAAACGTTGAGTATTATTTCTCCTTCAAAATGTCAGAAGAAATACTCTATAATGGCCTGACGACATTAACATAGTTTATAGTATATAGCAGGGGTGGGAAAACTTTTTTATTGGCAGGCCACAATGGGTTCTAAAATTTGACAGAGGGGCTGGACCAGGAGCAGATGGATGGAGTGTTTTGGTAACCTCATCTCATCTGAGAAAAAAAAAACATTTAATTTTAAATGAAAGTGAACAAAAGCTTGTCTTTGAAAAACCACACTATTTTGAAAATAAAACATTAACAAGGTTTATTTTTTTTTTTTTCAAATTCGGCGGGCCGGATTAAAACGTTTAACGGGCCGCATGTGGCCCCCAGGCCGTAGTTTTCTCACGACGGTATATAGCATAGCGGCATAGGTTCCCTCGTCAACATCAAGTGAGTTACCCTCTTACCAAGACCAAAATACGGGGCTCCCCATCTCCCGGTCACTTCTCCAGACCCCAACAGTCACCCTCGTTGCGAGAACTTTAAGATTCGATGTTTATTTTTTTTCGCTTCTTCAACTTCGTGTCTGATTCTTTTCTCTTCTCTGGCTCCAGGATTCCGCTGTCAATCAGATGACGATTGAGGCGGGACTTCCGGTTCAAAGTCACCCTCAGAGTTTGCAACCATTTGAGATGGCTTCTGTGGTAATAACAACTGTCATAGGTGCAATTTGCTCTATAAAGCATTAAAAAAAAAAATAATAATAAATTACAAAAAATAGTCAAGTACAGCACTCGTCTCATAAACTAGGTAAGAATTTAGCGTTACTAACGTTGCTACACTATAAAGAGTGTTTTACTGACTAGCTAAACCCAGTTTTGGTTTAGCTGTTATAAAAGTTTGGTTTTTTAGTGCTGTAAATGCATTTTCAGCTCGCGCTGTACACATTTGCTATGAGAGGCATTATCTCATAAGGGAAATATTGGACAATCAAATTAATGACTGCCCAGGCATCAGGATGTCTTTTTACACTATATAAAGGTGGAAATTTACATTGGAAACGTTTAGTTTAGCTGTTAATGAAGTTTCGTTTTTTTTAGTGCTGAAAATTCATTGTCTGCTGGCGCTGTACACTTTTTCTAAGTGTTGCAATATCTCATGAAGGAAATACTGGACAATCAAATTAATGACTTTCCAGGCTTCAGGATGCCTTTCTACACTATATAAAGGTGGAAATTTACATTGGAAACGTTTGGTTTAGCTGTTATAAAAGTTTGGTTTTTTAGTGCTGTAAATGCATTTTCAGCTCGCGCTGTACACATTTGCTATGAGAGGCATTATCTCATAAGGGAAATATTGGACAATCAAATTAATGACTGCCCAGGCTTCAGGATGTCTTTTTACACTATATAAAGGTGGAAATTTACATTGGAAACGTTTGGTTTAGCTGTTATAAAAGTTTGGTTTTTTTAGTGCTGAAAATGCATTTTCAGCTCGCACTGTACACATTTGCTATGTGAGGCATTATCTCATAAGGGAAATACTGGACAATCAAATTAATGACTGCCCAGGCTTCAGGATGTCTTTTTACACTATATAAAGGTGGAATTTACATTGGAAACGTTTGGTTTAGCTGTTATAAAAGTTTGGTTTTTTGTGCTGAAAATGCATTTTCAGCTCGCACTGTACACATTTGCTATGTGAGGCATTATCTCATGAAGGAAATACTGGACAATCAAATTAATGACTTTCCAGGCTTCAGGATGCCTTTTTACACTATATAAAGGTGGAAATTTACATTGGAAACGTTTGGTTTAGCTGTTATAAAAGTTTGGTTTTTTAGTGCTGTAAATGCATTTTCAGCTCGCGCTGTACACATTTGCTATGAGAGGCATTATCTCAAAAGGGAAATATTGGACAATCAAATTAATGACTGCCCAGGCTTCAGGATGTCTTTTTACACTATATAAAGGTGGAATTTACATTGGAAACGTTTGGTTTAGCTGTTATAAAAGTTTGGTTTTTTAGTGCTGAAAATGCATTTTCAGCTCGCACTGTACACATTTGCTATGTGAGGCATTATCTCATGAAGGAAATACTGGACAATCAAATTAATGACTTTCCAGGCTTCAGGATGCCTTTTTACACTATATAAAGGTGGAAATTTACATTGGAAACGTTTGGTTTAGCTGTTATAAAAGTTTGGTTTTTTAGTGCTGTAAATGCATTTTCAGCTCGCGCTGTACACATTTGCTATGAGAGGCATTATCTCATAAAAGAAATATTGGACAATCGAATTAATGACTGCCCAGGCTTCAGGATGTCTTTTTACACTATATAAAGGTGGAAATTTACATTGGAAACGTTTGGTTTAGCTGTTATAAAAGTTTGGTTTTTTAGTGCTGAAAATGCATTTTCAGCTCGCACTGTACACATTTGCTATGTGAGGCATTATCTCATAAGGGAAATACTGGACAATCAAATTAATGACTTCCCAGGCTTTCAGGATGCCTTTTTACACTCTATAAATGTGGAAATTTACATTGGAAACGTTTGGTTTAGCTGTTAATGAAGTTTCGTTTTTTTAGTGCTGAAAATTCATTGTCTGCTGGCGCTGTACACCTTTTCTAAGTGTTGCAATATCTCATGAAGGAAATACTGGACAATCAAATTAATGACTTTCCAGGCTTCAAGATGCCTTTCTACACTATATAAAGGTGGACATTTACATTGGAAACGTTTGGTTTAGCTGTTATAAAAGTTTGGGTTTTTAGTCCTGTAAATGCATTTTCAGCTCGCGCTGTACACATTTGCTATGAGAGGCATTATCTCATAAGCGAAATATTGGACAATCAAATTAATGACTGCCCAGGCTTCAGGATGTCTTTTTACACTATATAAAGGTGGAAATTTACATTGGAAACGTTTAGTTTAGCTGTTATAAAAGTTTGTTTTTTTAGTGCTGTAAATGCATTTTCAGCTCGCGCTGTACACATTTGCTATGTGAGGCATTATCTCATAAGGGAAATACTGGACAATCAAATTAATGACTGCCCAGGCTTCAGGATGTCTTTTTACACTATATAAAGGTGGAAATTTACATTGGAAACGTTTGGTTTAGCTGTTATAAAAGTTTGGTTTTTTAGTGCTGAAAATGCATTTTCAGCTCGCACTGTACACATTTGCTATGTGAGGCATTATCTCATAAGGGAAATACTGGACAATCAAATTAATTACTTCCCAGGCTTCAGGATGCCTTTTTACACTCTATAAATGTGGAAATTTACATTGGAAACGTTTGGTTTAGCTGTTAATGAAGTTTCGTTTTTTTAGTGCTGAAAATTCATTGTCTGCTGGCGCTGTACACTTTTTCTAAGTGTTGCAATATCTCATGAAGGAAATACTGGACAATCAAATTAATGACTTTCCAGGCTTCAGGATGCCTTTCTACACTATATAAAGGTGGAAATTTACATTGGAAACGTTTGGTTTAGCTGTTATAAAAGTTTGGTTTTTTAGTGCTGTAAATGCATTTTCAGCTCGCGCTGTACACATTTGCTATGAGAGGCATTATCTCATAAGGGAAATATTGGACAATCAAATTAATGACTGCCCAGGCTTCAGGATGTCTTTTTACACTATATAAAGGTGGAAATTTACATTGGAAACGTTTGGTTTAGCTGTTATAAAAGTTTGGTTTTTTAGTGCTGTAAATGCATTTTCAGCTCGCGCTGTACACATTTGCTATGAGAGGCATTATCTCATAAGGGAAATATTGGACAATCAAATTAATGACTGCCCAGGCTTCAGGATGTCTTTTTACACTATATAAAGGTGGAAATTTACATTGGAAACGTTTAGTTTAGCTGTTAATGAAGTTTCGTTTTTTTAGTGCTGAAAATTCATTGTCTGCTGGCGCTGTACACTTTTTCTAAGTGTTGCAATATCTCATGAAGGAAATACTGGACAATCAAATTAATGACTTTCCAGGCTTCAGGATGCCTTTCTACACTATATAAAGGTAGAAATTTACATTGGAAACGTTTGGTTTAGCTGTTATAAAAGTTTGGTTTTTTAGTGCTGTAAATGCATTTTCAGCTCGCGCTGTACACATTTGCTATGAGAGGCATTATCTCATAAGGGAAATATTGGACAATCAAATTAATGACTGCCCAGGCTTCAGGATGTCTTTTTACACTATATAAAGGTGGAAATTTACATTGGAAACGTTTGGTTTAGCTGTTATAAAAGTTTGGTTTTTTAGTGCTGTAAATGCATTTTCAGCTCGCGCTGTACACATTTGCTATGAGAGGCATTATCTCATAAGGGAAATATTGGACAATCAAATTAATGGCTGCCCAGGCTTCAGGATGTCTTTTTACACTATATAAAGGTGGAAATTTACATTGGAAACGTTTAGTTTAGCTGTTAATGAAGTTTCGGTTTTTTAGTGCTGAAAATTCATTGTCTCCTGGCGCTGTACACTTTTTCTAAGTGTTGCAATATCTCATGAAGGAAATACTGGACAATCAAATTAATGACTTTCCAGGCTTCAGGATGCCTTTCTACACTATATAAAGGTGGAAATTTACATTGGAAACGTTTGGTTTAGCTGTTATAAAAGTTTGGTTTTTTAGTGCTGTAAATGCATTTTCAGCTCGCGCTGTACACATTTGCTATGAGAGGCATTATCTCAAAAGGGAAATATTGGACAATCAAATTAATGACTGCCCAGGCTTCAGGATGTCTTTTTACACTATATAAAGGTGGAATTTACATTGGAAACGTTTGGTTTAGCTGTTATAAAAGTTTGGTTTTTTAGTGCTGAAAATGCATTTTCAGCTCGCACTGTACACATTTGCTATGTGAGGCATTATCTCATGAAGGAAATACTGGACAATCAAATTAATGACTTTCCAGGCTTCAGGATGCCTTTTTACACTATATAAAGGTGGAAATTTACATTGGAAACGTTTGGTTTAGCTGTTATAAAAGTTTGGTTTTTTAGTGCTGTAAATGCATTTTCAGCTCGCGCTGTAAACATTTGCAATGAGAGGCATTATCTCATAAAGGAAATATTGGACAATCGAATTAATGACTGCCCAGGCTTCAGGATGTCTTTTTACACTATATAAAGGTGGAAATTTACATTGGAAACGTTTGGTTTAGCTGTTATAAAAGTTTGGTTTTTTAGTGCTGAAAATGCATTTTCAGCTCGCACTGTACACATTTGCTATGTGAGGCATTATCTCATAAGGGAAATACTGGACAATCAAATTAATGACTTCCGGGGCTTTCAGGATGCCTTTTTACACTCTATAAATGTGGAAATTTACATTGGAAACGTTTGGTTTAGCTGTTAATGAAGTTTCGTTTTTTTAGTGCTGAAAATTCATTGTCTGCTGGCGCTGTACACCTTTTCTAAGTGTTGCAATATCTCATGAAGGAAATACTGGACAATCAAATTAATGACTTTCCAGGCTTCAAGATGCCTTTCTACACTATATAAAGGTGGAAATTTACATTGGAAACGTTTGGTTTAGCTGTTATAAAAGTTTGGGTTTTTAGTCCTGTAAATGCATTTTCAGCTCGCGCTGTACACATTTGCTATGAGAGGCATTATCTCATAAGCGAAATATTGGACAATCAAATTAATGACTGCCCAGGCTTCAGGATGTCTTTTTACACTATATAAAGGTGGAAATTTACATTGGAAACGTTTAGTTTAGCTGTTATAAAAGTTTGTTTTTTTAGTGCTGTAAATGCATTTTCAGCTCGCGCTGTACACATTTGCTATGTGAGGCATTATCTCATAAGGGAAATACTGGACAATCAAATTAATGACTGCCCAGGCTTCAGGATGTCTTTTTACACTATATAAAGGTGGAAATTTACATTGGAAACGTTTGGTTTAGCTGTTATAAAAGTTTGGTTTTTTAGTGCTGAAAATGCATTTTCAGCTCGCACTGTACACATTTGCTATGTGAGGCATTATCTCATAAGGGAAATACTGGACAATCAAATTAATGACTTCCCAGGCTTCAGGATGCCTTTTTACACTATATAAAGGTGGAAATTTACATTGGAAACGTTTAGTTTAGCTGTTATAAAAGTTTGTTTTTTTAGTGCTGTAAATGCATTTTCAGCTCGCGCTGTACACATTTGCTATGTGAGGCATTATCTCATAAGGGAAATACTGGACAATCAAATTAATGACTGCCCAGGCTTCAGGATGTCTTTTTACACTATATAAAGGTGGAAATTTACATTGGAAACGTTTGGTTTAGCTGTTATAAAAGTTTGGTTTTTTAGTGCTGTAAATGCATTTTCAGCTCGCGCTGTACACATTTGCTATGTGAGGCATTATCTCATAAGGGAAATACTGGACAATCAAATTAATGACTGCCCAGGCTTCAGGATGTCTTTTTACACTATATAAAGGTGGAAATTTACATTGGAAACGTTTGGTTTAGCTGTTATAAAAGTTTGGTTTTTTAGTGCTGAAAATGCATTTTCAGCTCGCACTGTACACATTTGCTATGTGAGGCATTATCTCATAAGGGAAATACTGGACAATCAAATTAATGACTTTCCAGGCTTCAGGGTGCCTTTCTACACTATATAAAGGTGGAAATTTACATTGGAAACGTTTAGTTTAGCTGTTAATGAAGTTTCGTTTTTTTAGTGCTGAAAATTCATTGTCTGCTGGCGCTGGACACTTTTTCTAAGTGTTGCAATATCTCATGAAGGAAATATTGGACAATCAAATAAATGGCTGCCCAGGCTTCAGGATGTCTTTTTACTCTATATAAAGGTGGAAATTTACATTGGAAACGTTTAGTTTAGCTGTTAATGAAGTTTCGTTTTTTTAGTGCTGAAAATTCATTGTCTGCTGGCGCTGTACACTTTTTCTAAGTGTTGCAATATCTCATGAAGGAAATACTGGACAATCAAATCAATGACTTTCCAGGCTTCAGGATGCCTTTCTACACTATATAAAGGTGGAAATTTACATTGGAAACGTTTGGTTTAGCTGTTATAAAAGTTTGGTTTTTTAGTGCTGTAAATGCATTTTCAGCTCGAACTGTACACATTTGCTATGTGAGGCATTATCTCATAAGGGACATACTGGACAATCAAATTAATGACTTCCCAGGCTTCAGGATGCCTTTTTACACTCTATAAATGTGGAAATTTACATTGGAAACGTTTGGTTTAGCTGTTAATGAAGTTTCGTTTTTTTAGTGCTGAAAATTCATTGTCTGCTGGCGCTGTACACCTTTTCTAAGTGTTGCAATATCTCATGAAGGAAATACTGGACAATCAAATTAATGACTTTCCAGGCTTCAGGATGCCTTTCTACACTATATAAAGGTGGAAATTTACATTGGAAACGTTTGGTTTAGCTGTTAATGAAGTTTCGATTTTTTAGTGCTGAAAATTCATTGTCTGCTGGCGCTGTACACCTTTTCTAAGTGTTGCAATATCTCATGAAGGAAATACTGGACAATCAAATTAATGACTTTCCAGGCTTCAGGATGCCTTTCTACACTATATAAAGGTGGAAATTTACATTGGAAACGTTTGGTTTAGCTGTTATAAAAGTTTGGGTTTTTAGTGCTGTAAATGCATTTTCAGCTCGCGCTGTACACATTTGCTATGAGAGGCATTATCTCATAAGGGAAATATTGGACAATCAAATTAATGACTGCCCAGGCTTCAGGATGTCTTTTTACACTATATAAAGGTGGAAATTTACATTGGAAACGTTTAGTTTAGCTGTTATAAAAGTTTGTTTTTTTAGTGCTGTAAATGCATTTTCAGCTCGCGCTGTACACATTTGCTATGTGAGGCATTATCTCATAAGGGAAATACTGGACAATCAAATTAATGACTGCCCAGGCTTCAGGATGTCTTTTTACACTATATAAAGGTGGAAATTTACATTGGAAACGTTTGGTTTAGCTGTTATAAAAGTTTGGTTTTTTAGTGCTGAAAATGCATTTTCAGCTCGCACTGTACACATTTGCTATGTGAGGCATTATCTCATAAGGGAAATACTGGACAATCAAATTAATGACTTCCCAGGCTTCAGATGCCTTTTTACACTCTATAAATGTGGAAATTTACATTGGAAACGTTTGGTTTAGCTGTTAATGAAGTTTCGTTTTTTTAGTGCTGAAAATTCATTGTCTGCTGGCGCTGTACACTTTTTCTAAGTGTTGCAATATCTCATGAAGGAAATACTGGACAATCAAATTAATGACTTTCCAGGCTTCAGGATGCCTTTCTACACTATATAAAGGTGGAAATTTACATTGGAAACGTTTAGTTTAGCTGTTATAAAAGTTTGGTTTTTTAGTGCTGTAAATGCATTTTCAGCTCGCGCTGTACACATTTGCTATGAGAGGCATTATCTCATAAGGGAAATATTGGACAATCAAATTAATGACTGCCCAGGCTTCAGGATGTCTTTTTACACTATATAAAGGTGGAAATTTACATTGGAAACGTTTAGTTTAGCTGTTAATGAAGTTTCGTTTTTTTAGTGCTGGAAATTCATTGTCTGCTGGCGCTGTACACTTTTTCTAAGTGTTGCAATATCTCATGAAGGAAATACTGGACAATCAAATTAATGACTTTCCAGGCTTCAGGATGCCTTTCTACACTATATAAAGGTGGAAATTTACATTGGAAACGTTTGGTTTAGCTGTTATAAAAGTTTGGTTTTTTAGTGCTGTAAATGCATTTTCAGCTCGCGCTGTACACATTTGCTATGAGAGGCATTATCTCATAAGGGAAATATTGGACAATCAAATTAATGACTGCCCAGGCTTCAGGATGTCTTTTTACACTATATAAAGGTGGAAATTTACATTGGAAACGTTTAGTTTAGCTGTTAATGAAGTTTCGGTTTTTTAGTGCTGAAAATTCATTGTCTGCTGGCGCTGTACACTTTTTCTAAGTGTTGCAATATCTCATGAAGGAAATACTGGACAATCAAATTAATCACTTTCCAGGCTTCAGGATGCCTTTCTACACTATATAAAGGTGGAAATTTACATTGGAAACGTTTGGTTTAGCTGATATAAAAGTTTGGTTTTTTAGTGCTGTAAATGCATTTTCAGCTCGCGCTGTACACATTTGCTATGTGAGGCATTATCTCATAAGGGAAATACTGGACAATCAAATTAATGACTTCCCAGGCTTCAGGATGCCTTTTTACACTCTATAAATGTGGAAATTTACATTGGAAACGTTTGGTTTAGCTGTTAATGAAGTTTCGTTTTTTTAGTGCTGAAAATTCATTGTCTGCTGGCGCTGTACACTTTTTCTAAGTTTTGCAATATCTCATGTAGGAAATACTGGACAATCAAATTAATGACTTTCCAGGCTTCAGGATGCCTTTCTACACTATATAAAGGTGGAAATTTACATTGGAAACGTTTGGTTTAGCTGTTATAAAAGTTTGTTTTTTTAGTGCTGTAAATGCATTTTCAGCTCGCGCTGTACACATTTGCTATGTGAGGCATTATCTCATAAGGGAAATACTGGACAATCAAATTAATGACTGCCCAGGCTTCAGGATGTCTTTTTACACTATATAAAGGTGGAAATTTACATTGGAAACGTTTGGTTTAGCTGTTATAAAAGTTTGGTTTTTTTAGTGCTGAAAATTCATTGTCTGCTGGCGCTGTACACTTTTTCTAAGTGTTGCAATATCTCATGAAGGAAATACTGGACAATCAAATTAATGACTTTCCAGGCTCCAGGATGCCTTTCTACACTATATAAAGGTGGAAATTTACATTGGAAACGTTTGGTTTAGCTGTTATAAAAGTTTGGTTTTTTAGTGCTGTAAATGCATTTTCAGCTCGCGCTGTACACATTTGCTATGAGAGGCATTATCTCATAAGGGAAATATTGGACAATCAAATTAATGACTGCCCAGGCTTCAGGATGTCTTTTTACACTATATAAAGGTGGAAATTTACATTGGAAACGTTTAGTTTAGCTGTTATAAAAGTTTGGTTTTTTAGTGCTGTAAATGCATTTTCAGCTCGCGCTGTACACATTTGCTATGAGAGGCATTATCTCATAAGGGAAATATTGGACAATCAAATTAATGACTGCCCAGGCTTCAGGATGTCTTTTTACACTATATAAAGGTGGAAATTTACATTGGAAACGTTTAGTTTAGCTGTTAATGAAGTTTCGTTTTTTTAGTGCTGGAAATTCATTGTCTGCTGGCGCTGTACACTTTTTCTAAGTGTTGCAATATCTCATGAAGGAAATACTGGACAATCAAATTAATGACTTTCCAGGCTTCAGGATGCCTTTCTACACTATATAAAGGTGGAAATTTACATTGGAAACGTTTGGTTTAGCTGTTATAAAAGTTTGGTTTTTTAGTGCTGTAAATGCATTTTCAGCTCGCGCTGTACACATTTGCTATGAGAGGCATTATCTCATAAGGGAAATATTGGACAATCAAATTAATGACTGCCCAGGCTTCAGGATGTCTTTTTACACTATATAAAGGTGGAAATTTACATTGGAAACGTTTAGTTTAGCTGTTAATGAAGTTTCGGTTTTTTAGTGCTGAAAATTCATTGTCTGCTGGCGCTGTACACTTTTTCTAAGTGTTGCTATCTCATGAAGGAAATACTGGACAATCAAATTAATCACTTTCCAGGCTTCAGGATGCCTTTCTACACTATATAAAGGTGGAAATTTACATTGGAAACGTTTGGTTTAGCTGATATAAAAGTTTGGTTTTTTAGTGCTGTAAATGCATTTTCAGCTCGCGCTGTACACATTTGCTATGTGAGGCATTATCTCATAAGGGAAATACTGGACAATCAAATTAATGACTTCCCAGGCTTCAGGATGCCTTTTTACACTCTATAAATGTGGAAATTTACATTGGAAACGTTTGGTTTAGCTGTTAATGAAGTTTCGGTTTTTTAGTGCTGAAAATTCATTGTCTGCTGGCGCTGTACACTTTTTCTAAGTGTTGCAATATCTCATGAAGGAAATACTGGACAATCAAATTAATGACTTTCCAGGCTTCAGGATGCCTTTCTACACTATATAAAGGTGGAAATTTACATTGGAAACGTTTAGTTTAGCTGTTATAAAAGTTTGGTTTTTTAGTGCTGTAAATGCATTTTCAGCTCGCGCTGTACACATTTGCTATGAGAGGCATTATCTCATAAGGGAAATATTGGACAATCAAATTAATGACTGCCCAGGCTTCAGGATGTCTTTTTACACTATATAAAGGTGGAAATTTACATTGGAAACGTTTAGTTTAGCTGTTAATGAAGTTTCGTTTTTTTAGTGCTGGAAATTCATTGTCTGCTGGCGCTGTACACTTTTTCTAAGTGTTGCAATATCTCATGAAGGAAATACTGGACAATCAAATTAATGACTTTCCAGGCTTCAGGATGCCTTTCTACACTATATAAAGGTGGAAATTTACATTGGAAACGTTTGGTTTAGCTGTTATAAAAGTTTGGTTTTTTAGTGCTGTAAATGCATTTTCAGCTCGCGCTGTACACATTTGCTATGAGAGGCATTATCTCATAAGGGAAATATTGGACAATCAAATTAATGACTGCCCAGGCTTCAGGATGTCTTTTTACACTATATAAAGGTGGAAATTTACATTGGAAACGTTTAGTTTAGCTGTTAATGAAGTTTCGGTTTTTTAGTGCTGAAAATTCATTGTCTGCTGGCGCTGTACACTTTTTCTAAGTGTTGCTATCTCATGAAGGAAATACTGGACAATCAAATTAATCACTTTCCAGGCTTCAGGATGCCTTTCTACACTATATAAAGGTGGAAATTTACATTGGAAACGTTTGGTTTAGCTGTTATAAAAGTTTGGTTTTTTAGTGCTGTAAATGCATTTTCAGCTCGCGCTGTACACATTTGCTATGAGAGGCATTATCTCATAAGGGAAATATTGGACAATCAAATTAATGACTGCCCAGGCTTCAGGATGTCTTTTTACACTATATAAAGGTGGAAATTTACATTGGAAACGTTTGGTTTAGCTGTTATAAAAGTTTGGTTTTTTAGTGCTGAAAATGCATTTTCAGCTTGCACTGTACACATTTGCTATGTGAGGCATTATCTCATAAGGGAAATACTGGACAATCAAATTAATGACTTCCCAGGCTTCAGGATGCATTTTTACACTCTATAAATGTGGAAATTTACATTGGAAACGTTTGGTTTAGCTGTTAATGAAGTTTCGTTTTTTTAGTGCTGAAAATTCATTGTCTGCTGGCGCTGTACACCTTTTCTAAGTGTTGCAATATCTCATGAAGGAAATACTGGACAATCAAATTAATGACTTTCCAGGCTTCAGGATGCCTTTCTACACTATATAAAGGTGGAAATTTACATTGGAAACGTTTGGTTTAGCTGTTATAAAAGTTTGGGTTTTTAGTGCTGTAAATGCATTTTCAGCTCGCGCTGTACACATTTGCTATGAGAGGCATTATCTCATAAGGGAAATATTGGACAATCAAATTAATGACTGCCCAGGCTTCAGGATGTCTTTTTACACTATATAAAGGTGGAAATTTACATTGGAAACGTTTAGTTTAGCTGTTATAAAAGTTTGTTTTTTTAGTGCTGTAAATGCATTTTCAGCTCGCGCTGTACACATTTGCTATGAGAGGCATTATCTCATAAGGGAAATATTGGACAATCAAATTAATGACTGCCCAGGCTTCAGGATGTCTTTTTACACTATATAAAGGTGGAAATTTACATTGGAAACGTTTAGTTTAGCTGTTATAAAAGTTTGTTTTTTTAGTGCTGAAAATGCATTTTCAGCTCGCACTGTACACATTTGCTATGTGAGGCATTATCTCAGAAGGGAAATACTGGACAATCAAATTAATGACTTCCCAGGCTTCAGGATGCCTTTTTACACTCTATAAATGTGGAAATTTACATTGGAAACGTTTGGTTTAGCTGTTAATGAAGTTTCGTTTTTTTAATGCTGAAAATTCATTGTCTGCTGGCGCTGTACACTTTTTCTAAGTGTTGCAATATCTCATGAAGGAAATACTGGACAATCAAATTAATGACTTTCCAGGCTTCAGGATGCCTTTCTACACTATATAAAGGTGGAAATTTACATTGGAAACGTTTGGTTTAGCTGTTATAAAAGTTTGGTTTTTTAGTGCTGTAAATGCATTTTCAGCTCGCGCTGTACACATTTGCTATGAGAGGCATTATCTCATAAGGGAAATATTGGACAATCAAATTAATGACTGCCCAGGCTTCAGAATGTCTTTTTACACTATATAAAGGTGGAAATTTACATTGGAAACGTTTAGTTTAGCTGTTAATGAAGTTTCGTTTTTTTAGTGCTGAAAATTCATTGTCTGCTGGCGCTGTACACTTTTTCTAAGTGTTGCAATATCTCATGAAGGAAATACTGGACAATCAAATTAATGACTTTCCAGGCTTCAGGATGCCTTTCTACACTATATAAAGGTGGAAATTTACATTGGAAACGTTTGGTTTAGCTGTTATAAAAGTTTGGTTTTTTAGTGCTGTAAATGCATTTTCAGCTCGCGCTGTACACATTTGCTATGAGAGGCATTATCTCATAAGGGAAATATTGGACAATCAAATTAATGACTGCGCAGGCTTCAGGATGTCTTTTTACACTATATAAAGGTGGAAATTTACATTGGAAACGTTTGGTTTAGCTGTTATAAAAGTTTGTTTTTTTAGTGCTGTAAATGCATTTTCAGCTCGCGCTGTACACATTTGCTATGAGAGGCATTATCTCATAAGGGAAATATTGGACAATCAAATTAATGGCTGCCCGGGCTTCAGGATGTCTTTTTACACTATATAAAGGTGGAAATTTACATTGGAAACGTTTAGTTTAGCTGTTAATGAAGTTTCGTTTTTTTAGTGCTGAAAATTCATTGTCTGCTGGCGCTGTACACTTTTTCTAAATGTTGCAATATCTCATGAAGGAAATACTGGACAATCAAATTAATGACTTTCCAGGCTTCAGGATGCCTTTCTACACTATATAAAGGTGGAAATTTACATTGGAAACGTTTGGTTTAGCTGTTATAAAAGTTTGGTTTTTTTAGTGCTGTAAATGCATTTTCAGCTCGCGCTGTACACATTTGCTATGAGAGGCATTATCTCATAAGGGAAATATTGGACAATCAAATTAATGACTGCCCAGGCTTCAGGATGTCTTTTTACACTATATAAAGGTGGAAATTTACATTGGAAACGTTTGGTTTAGGTGTTATATAAGTTTGGTTTTTTAGTGCTGAAAATGCATTTTCAGCTCGCACTGTACACATTTGCTATGTGAGGCATTATCTCATAAGGGAAATACTGGACAATCAAATTAATGACTTCCCAGGCTTCAGGATGCCTTTTTACACTCTATAAATGTGGAAATTTACATTGGAAACGTTTGGTTTAGCTGTTAATGAAGTTTCGTTTTTTTAGTGCTGAAAATTCATTGTCTGCTGGCGCTGTACACTTTTTCTAAGTGTTGCAATATCTCATGAAGGAAATACTGGACAATCAAATTAATGACTTTCCAGGCTTCAGGATGCCTTTCTACACTATATAAAGGTGGAAATTTACATTGGAAACGTTTGGTTTAGCTGTTATAAAAGTTTGGTTTTTTAGTGCTGTAAATGCATTTTCAGCTCGCGCTGTACACATTTGCTATGAGAGGCATTATCTCATAAGGGAAATATTGGACAATCAAATTAATGACTGCCCAGGCTTCAGGATGTCTTTTTACACTATATAAAGGTGGAAATTTACATTGGAAACGTTTGGTTTAGCTGTTATAAAAGTTTGGTTTTTTAGTGCTGAAAATGCATTTTCAGCTCGCACTGTACACATTTGCTATGTGAGGCATTATCTCATAAGGGAAATACTGGACAATCAAATTAATGACTTCCCAGGCTTCAGGATGTCTTTTTACACTATATAAAGGTGGAAATTTACATTGGAAACGTTTACTTTAGCTGTTAATGAAGTTTCGTTTATTTAGTGCTGAAAATTCATTGTCTGCTGGCGCTGTACACTTTTTCTAAGTGTTGCAATATCTCATGAAGGAAATACTGGACAATCAAATTAATGACTTTCCAGGCTTCAGGATGCCTTTCTACACTATATAAAGGTGGAAATTTACATTGGAAACGTTTGGTTTAGCTGTTATAAAAGTTTGTTTTTTTAGTGCTGTAAATGCATTTTCAGCTCGCACTGTACACATTTGCTGTGAGGCATTATCTCATAAGGGAAATACTGGACAATCAAATTAATGACTTCCCAGGCTTCAGGATGCCTTTTTACACTCTATAAATGTGGAAATTTACATTGGAAACGTTTGGTTTAGCTGTTAATGAAGTTTCGTTTTTTTAGTGCTGAAAATTCATTGTCTGCTGGCGCTGTACACTTTTTCTAAGTGTTGCAATATCTCATGAAGGAAATACTGGACAATCAAATTAATGACTTTCCAGGCTTCAGGATGCCTTTCTACACTATATAAAGGTGGAAATTTACATTGGAAACGTTTGGTTTAGCTGTTATAAAAGTTTGGTTTTTTAGTGCTGTAAATGCATTTTCAGCTCGCGCTGTAATCATTTGCTATGAGAGGCATTATCTCATAAGGGAAATATTGGACAATCAAATTAATGACTGCCCAGGCTTCAGGATGTCTTTTTACACTATATAAAGGTGGAAATTTACATTGGAAACGTTTGGTTTAGCTGTTATAAAAGTTTGTTTTTTTAGTGCTGTAAATGCATTTTCAGCTCGCACTGTACACATTTGCTATGAGAGGCATTATCTCATAAGGGAAATATTGGACAATCAAATTAATGACTGCCCAGGCTTCAGGATGTCTTTTTACACTATATAAAGGTGGAAATTTACATTGGAAACGTTTGGTTTAGCTGTTATAAAAGTTTGTTTTTTTAGTGCTGTAAATGCATTTTCAGCTCGCACTGTACACATTTGCTATGAGAGGCATTATCTCATAAGGGAAATATTGGACAATCAAATTAATGACTGCCCAGGCTTCAGGATGTCTTTTTACACTATATAAAGGTGGAAATTTACATTTGAAACGTTTGGTTTAGCTGTTATAAAAGTTTGGTTTTTTAGTGCTGAAAATGCATTTTCAGCTCGCGCTGTACACATTTGCTATGAGAGGCATTATCTCATAAGGGAAATATTGGACAATCAAATTAATGACTGCCCAGGCTTCAGGATGTCTTTTTACACTATATAAAGGTGGAAATTTACATTGGAAACGTTTGGTTTAGCTGTTATAAAAGTTTGGTTTTTTAGTGCTGTAAATGCATTTTCAGCTCGCGCTGTACACATTTGCTATGAGAGGCATTATCTCATAAGGGAAATATTGGACAATCAAATTAATGACTGCCCAGGTTTCAGGATGTCTTTTTACACTATATAAAGGTGGAAATTTACATTGGAAACGTTTGGTTTAGGTGTTATATAAGTTTGGTTTTTTAGTGCTGAAAATGCATTTTCAGCTCGCACTGTGCACATTTGCTATGTGAGGCATTATCTCATAAGGGAAATACTGGACAATCAAATTAATGACTTCCCAGGCTTCAGGATGCCTTTTTACACTCTATAAATGTGGAAATTTACATTGGAAACGTTTGGTTTAGCTGTTAATGAAGTTTCGTTTTTTTAGTGCTGAAAATTCATTGTCTGCTGGCGCTGTACACTTTTTCTAAGTTTTGCAATATCTCATGTAGGAAATACTGGACAATCAAATTAATGACTTTCCAGGCTTCAGGATGCCTTTCTACACTATATAAAGGTGGAAATTTACATTGGAAACGTTTGGTTTAGCTGTTATAAAAGTTTGTTTTTTTAGTGCTGTAAATGCATTTTCAGCTCGCGCTGTACACATTTGCTATGTGAGGCATTATCTCATAAGGGAAATACTGGACAATCAAATTAATGACTGCCCAGGCTTCAGGATGTCTTTTTACACTATATAAAGGTGGAAATTTACATTGGAAACGTTTGGTTTAGCTGTTATAAAAGTTTGGTTTTTTAGTGCTGAAAATGCATTTTCAGCTCGCACTGTACACATTTGCTATGTGAGGCATTATCTCATAAGGGAAATACTGGACAATCAAATTAATGACTTCCCAGGCTTCAGGATGCCTTTTTACACTCTATAAATGTGGAAATTTACATTGGAAACGTTTGGTTTAGCTGTTAATGAAGTTTCGTTTTTTTAGTGCTGAAAATTCATTGTCTGCTGGCGCTGTACACTTTTTCTAAGTGTTGCAATATCTCATGAAGGAAATACTGGACAATCAAATTAATGACTTTCCAGGCTTCAGGATGCCTTTCTACACTATATAAAGGTGGAAATTTACATTGGAAACGTTTGGTTTAGCTGTTATAAAAGTTTGTTTTTTTAGTGCTGTAAATGCATTTTCAGCTCGCGCTGTACACATTTGCTATGAGAGGCATTATCTCATAAGGGAAATATTGGACAATCAAATTAATGACTGCCCAGGCTTCAGGATGTCTTTTTACACTATATAAAGGTGGAAATTTACATTGGAAACGTTTAGTTTAGCTGTTAATGAAGTTTCGTTTTTTTAGTGCTGGAAATTCATTGTCTGCTGGCGCTGTACACTTTTTCTAAGTGTTGCAATATCTCATGAAGGAAATACTGGACAATCAAATTAAAGACTTTCCAGGCTTCAGGATGCCTTTTTACACTATATAAAGGTGGAAATTTACATTGGAAACGTTTGGTTTAGCTGTTATAAAAGTTTGGTTTTTTTAGTGCTGTAAATGCATTTTCAGCTCGCGCTGTACACATTTGCTATGAGAGGCATTATCTCATAAGGGAAATATTGGACAATCAAATTAATGACTGCCCAGGCTTCAGGATGTCTTTTTACACTATGTAAAGGTGGAAATTTACATTGGAAACATTTAGTTTAGCTGTTAATGAAGTTTCGTTTTTTTAGTGCTGAAAATTCATTGTCTGCTGGCGCTGTACACTTTTTCTAAGTGTTGCAATATCTCATGAAGGAAATACTGGACAATCAAATTAATGACTTTCCAGGCTTCAGGATGCCTTTCTACACTATATAAAGGTGGAAATTTACATTGGAAACGTTTGGTTTAGCTGTTATAAAAGTTTGTTTTTTTAGTGCTGTAAATGCATTTTCAGCTCGCGCTGTACACATTTGCTATGAGAGGCATTATCTCATAAGGGAAATATTGGACAATCAAATTAATGACTGCCCAGGCTTCAGGATGTCTTTTTACACTATATAAAGGTGGAAATTTACATTGGAAACGTTTGGTTTAGCTGTTATAAAAGTTTGGTTTTTTTGTGCTGAAAATGCATTTTCAGCTCGCACTGTACACATTTGCTATGTGAGGCATTATCTCATAAGGGAAATACTGGACAATCAAATTAATGACTTCCCAGGCTTCAGGATGCCTTTTTACACTATATAAAGGTGGAAATTTACATTGGAAAGTTTGGTTTAGCTGTTATAAAAGTTTGGTTTTTTAGTGCTGTAAATGCATTTTCAGCTCGCGCTGTATACATTTGCCTATGAGAGGCATTATCTCATAAAGGAAATATTGGACAATCGAATTAATGACTGCCCAGGCTTCAGGATGTCTTTTTACACTATATAAAGGTGGAAATTTACATTGGAAACGTTTGGTTTAGCTGTTATAAAAGTTTGGTTTTTTAGTGCTGAAAATGCATTTTCAGCTCGCACTGTACACATTTGCTATGTGAGGCATTATCTCATAAGGGAAATACTGGACAATCAAATTAATGACTTCCCAGGCTTCAGGATGCCTTTTTACACTCTATAAATGTGGAAATTTACATTGGAAACGTTTGGTTTAGCTGTTAATGAAGTTTCGTTTTTTTAGTGCTGAAAATTCATTGTCTGCTGGCGCTGTACACTTTTTCTAAGTGTTGCAATATCTCATGAAGGAAATACTGGACAATCAAATTAATGACTTTCCAGGCTTCAGGGTGCCTTTCTACACTATATAAAGGTGGAAATTTACATTGGAAACGTTTGGTTTAGCTGTTATAAAAGTTTGGTTTTTTTAGTGCTGTAAATGCATTTTCAGCTCGCGCTGTACACATTTGCTATGAGAGGCATTATCTCATAAGGGAAATATTGGACAATCAAATTAATGACTGCCCAGGCTTCAGGATGTCTTTTTACACTATATAAAGGTGGAAATTTACATTGGAAACGTTTAGTTTAGCTGTTAATGAAGTTTCGTTTTTTTAGTGCTGAAAATTCATTGTCTACTGGCGCTGTACACTTTTTCTAAGTGTTGCAATATCTCATGAAGGAAATACTGGACAATCAAATTAATGACTTTCCAGGCTTCAGGATGCCTTTCTACACTATATAAAGGTGGAAATTTACATTGGAAACGTTTGGTTTAGCTGTTATAAAAGTTTGGTTTTTTAGTGCTGTAAATGCATTTTCAGCTCGCGCTGTACACATTTGCTATGAGAGGCATTATCTCATAAGGGAAATATTGGACAATCAAATTAATGACTGCCCAGGCTTCAGGATGTCTTTTTACACTATATAAAGGTGGAAATTTACATTGGAAACGTTTGGTTTAGCTGTTATAAAAGTTTGGTTTTTTAGTGCTGAAAATGCATTTTCAGCTCGCACTGTACACATTTGCTATGTGAGGCATTATCTCATAAGGGAAATACTGGACAATCAAATTAATGACTTCCCAGGCTTCAGGATGCATTTTTACACTCTATAAATGTGGAAATTTACATTGGAAACGTTTGGTTTAGCTGTTATAAAAGTTTGTTTTTTTAGTGCTGTAAATGCATTTTCAGCTCGCGCTGTACACATTTGCTATGTGAGGCATTATCTCATAAGGGAAATACTGGACAATCAAATTAATGACTGCCCAGGCTTCAGGATGTCTTTTTACACTATATAAAGGTGGAAATTTACATTGGAAACGTTTGGTTTAGCTGTTATAAAAGTTTGGTTTTTTAGTGCTGAAAATGCATTTTCAGCTCGCACTGTACACATTTGCTATGTGAGGCATTATCTCATAAGGGAAATACTGGACAATCAAATTAATGACTTCCCAGGCTTCAGGATGCCTTTTTACACTCTATAAATGTGGAAATTTACATTGGAAACGTTTGGTTTAGCTGTTAATGAAGTTTCGTTTTTTTAGTGCTGAAAATTCATTGTCTGCTGGCGCTGTACACTTTTTCTAAGTGTTGCAATATCTCATGAAGGAAATACTGGACAATCAAATTAATGACTTTCCAGGCTTCAGGATGCCTTTCTACACTATATAAAGGTGGAAATTTACATTGGAAACGTTTGGTTTAGCTGTTATAAAAGTTTGGTTTTTTAGTGCTGTAAATGCATTTTCAGCTCGCGCTGTACACATTTGCTATGAGAGGCATTATCTCATAAGGGAAATATTGGACAATCAAATTAATGACTGCCCAGGCTTCAGGATGTCTTTTTACACTATATAAAGGTGGAAATTTACATTGGAAACGTTTGGTTTAGCTGTTATAAAAGTTTGGTTTTTTAGTGCTGAAAATGCATTTTCAGCTCGCACTGTACACATTTGCTATGTGAGGCATTATCTCATAAGGGAAATACTGGACAATCAAATTAATGACTTCCCAGGCTTCAGGATGCATTTTTACACTCTATAAATGTGGAAATTTACATTGGAAACGTTTGGTTTAGCTGTTATAAAAGTTTGTTTTTTTAGTGCTGTAAATGCATTTTCAGCTCGCGCTGTACACATTTGCTATGTGAGGCATTATCTCATAAGGGAAATACTGGACAATCAAATTAATGACTGCCCAGGCTTCAGGATGTCTTTTTACACTATATAAAGGTGGAAATTTACATTGGAAACGTTTGGTTTAGCTGTTATAAAAGTTTGGTTTTTTAGTGCTGAAAATGCATTTTCAGCTCGCACTGTACACATTTGCTATGTGAGGCATTATCTCATAAGGGAAATACTGGACAATCAAATTAATGACTTCCCAGGCTTCAGGATGCCTTTTTACACTCTATAAATGTGGAAATTTACATTGGAAACGTTTGGTTTAGCTGTTAATGAAGTTTCGTTTTTTTAGTGCTGAAAATTCATTGTCTGCTGGCGCTGTACACTTTTTCTAAGTGTTGCAATATCTCATGAAGGAAATACTGGACAATCAAATTAATGACTTTCCAGGCTTCAGGATGCCTTTCTACACTATATAAAGGTGGAAATTTACATTGGAAACGTTTGGTTTAGCTTTTATAAAAGTTTGGTTTTTTAGTGCTGTAAATGCATTTTTACACATTTATAAACACACACATTTTCAGCTCGCGCTGTACACATTTGCTATGAGAGGCATTATCTCATAAGGGAAATATTGGACAATCAAATTAATGACTGCCCAGGCTTCAGGATGTCTTTTTACACTATATAAAGGTGGAAATTTACATTGGAAACGTTTGGTTTAGCTGTTATAAAAGTTTGGTTTTTTAGTGCTGAAAATGCATTTTCAGCTCGCGCTGTACACATTTGCTATGAGAGGCATTATCTCATAAAGGAAATATTGGACAATCGAATTAATGACTGCCCAGGCTTCAGGATGTCTTTTTACACTATATAAAGGTGGAAATTTACATTGGAAACGTTTGGTTTAGCTGTTATAAAAGTTTGGTTTTTTAGTGCTGAAAATGCATTTTCAGCTCGCACTGTACACATTTGCTATGTGAGGCATTATCTCATAAGGGAAATACTGGACAATCAAATTAATGACTTCCCAGGCTTCAGGATGCCTTTTTACACTATATAAAGGTGGAAATTTACATTGGAAAGTTTGGTTTAGCTGTTATAAAAGTTTGGTTTTTTAGTGCTGTAAATGCATTTTCAGCTCGCGCTGTATACATTTGCCTATGAGAGGCATTATCTCATAAAGGAAATATTGGACAATCGAATTAATGACTGCCCAGGCTTCAGGATGTCTTTTTACACTATATAAAGGTGGAAATTTACATTGGAAACGTTTGGTTTAGCTGTTATAAAAGTTTGGTTTTTTAGTGCTGAAAATGCATTTTCAGCTCGCACTGTACACATTTGCTATGTGAGGCATTATCTCATAAGGGAAATACTGGACAATCAAATTAATGACTTCCCAGGCTTCAGGATGCCTTTTTACACTCTATAAATGTGGAAATTTACATTGGAAACGTTTGGTTTAGCTGTTAATGAAGTTTCGTTTTTTTAGTGCTGAAAATTCATTGTCTGCTGGCGCTGTACACTTTTTCTAAGTGTTGCAATATCTCATGAAGGAAATACTGGACAATCAAATTAATGACTTTCCAGGCTTCAGGGTGCCTTTCTACACTATATAAAGGTGGAAATTTACATTGGAAACGTTTGGTTTAGCTGTTATAAAAGTTTGGTTTTTTTAGTGCTGTAAATGCATTTTCAGCTCGCGCTGTACACATTTGCTATGAGAGGCATTATCTCATAAGGGAAATATTGGACAATCAAATTAATGACTGCCCAGGCTTCAGGATGTCTTTTTACACTATATAAAGGTGGAAATTTACATTGGAAACGTTTGGTTTAGCTGTTATAAAAGTTTGGTTTTTTAGTGCTGTAAATGCATTTTCAGCTCGCGCTGTACACATTTGCTATGAGAGGCATTATCTCATAAGGGAAATATTGGACAATCAAATAAATGGCTGCCCAGGCTTCAGGATGTCTTTTTACTCTATATAAAGGTGGAAATTTACATTGGAAACGTTTAGTTTAGCTGTTAATGAAGTTTCGTTTTTTTAGTGCTGAAAATTCATTGTCTGCTGGCGCTGTACACTTTTTCTAAGTGTTGCAATATCTCATGAAGGAAATACTGGACAATCAAATCAATGACTTTCCAGGCTTCAGGATGCCTTTCTACACTATATAAAGGTGGAAATTTACATTGGAAACGTTTGGTTTAGCTGTTATAAAAGTTTGGTTTTTTAGTGCTGTAATTGCATTTTCAGCTCGAACTGTACACATTTGCTATGTGAGGCATTATCTCATAAGGGAAATACTGGACAATCAAATTAATGACTTCCCAGGCTTCAGGATGCCTTTTTACACTCTATAAATGTGGAAATTTACATTGGAAACGTTTGGTTTAGCTGTTAATGAAGTTTCGTTTTTTTAGTGCTGAAAATTCATTGTCTGCTGGCGCTGTACACCTTTTCTAAGTGTTGCAATATCTCATGAAGGAAATACTGGACAATCAAATTAATTACTTTCCAGGCTTCAGGATGCCTTTCTACACTATATAAAGGTGGAAATTTACATTGGAAACGTTTGGTTTAGCTGTTAATGAAGTTTCGATTTTTTAGTGCTGAAAATTCATTGTCTGCTGGCGCTGTACTCCTTTTCTAAGTGTTGCAATATCTCATGAAGGAAATACTGGACAATCAAATTAATGACTTTCCAGGCTTCAGGATGCCTTTCTACACTATATAAAGGTGGAAATTTACATTGGAAACGTTTGGTTTAGCTGTTATAAAAGTTTGGGTTTTTAGTGCTGTAAATGCATTTTCAGCTCGCGCTGTACACATTTGCTATGAGAGGCATTATCTCATAAGGGAAATATTGGACAATCAAATTAATGACTGCCCAGGCTTCAGGATGTCTTTTTACACTATATAAAGGTGGAAATTTACATTGGAAACGTTTAGTTTAGCTGTTATAAAAGTTTGTTTTTTTAGTGCTGTAAATGCATTTTCAGCTCGCGCTGTACACATTTGCTATGTGAGGCATTATCTCATAAGGGAAATACTGGACAATCAAATTAATGACTGCCCAGGCTTCAGGATGTCTTTTTACACTATATAAAGGTGGAAATTTACATTGGAAACGTTTGGTTTAGCTGTTATAAAAGTTTGGTTTTTTAGTGCTGAAAATGCATTTTCAGCTCGCACTGTACACATTTACTATGTGAGGCATTATCTCATAAGGGAAATACTGGACAATCAAATTAATGACTTCCCAGGCTTCAGGATGCCTTTTTACACTCTATAAATGTGGAAATTTACATTGGAAACGTTTGGTTTAGCTGTTAATGAAGTTTCGTTTTTTTAGTGCTGAAAATTCATTGTCTGCTGGCGCTGTACACTTTTTCTAAGTGTTGCAATATCTCATGAAGGAAATACTGGACAATCAAATTAATGACTTTCCAGGCTTCAGGATGCCTTTCTACACTATATAAAGGTGGAAATTTACATTGGAAACGTTTAGTTTAGCTGTTATAAAAGTTTGGTTTTTTAGTGCTGTAAATGCATTTTCAGCTCGCGCTGTACACATTTGCTATGAGAGGCATTATCTCATAAGGGAAATATTGGACAATCAAATTAATGACTGCCCAGGCTTCAGGATGTCTTTTTACACTATATAAAGGTGGAAATTTACATTGGAAACGTTTAGTTTAGCTGTTAATGAAGTTTCGTTTTTTTAGTGCTGGAAATTCATTGTCTGCTGGCGCTGTACACTTTTTCTAAGTGTTGCAATATCTCATGAAGGATATACTGGACAATCAAATAAATGACTTTCCAGGCTTCAGGATGCCTTTCTACACTATATAAAGGTGGAAATTTACATTGGAAACGTTTGGTTTAGCTGTTATAAAAGTTTGGTTTTTTAGTGCTGTAAATGCATTTTCAGCTCGCGCTGTACACATTTGCTATGAGAGGCATTATCTCATAAGGGAAATATTGGACAATCAAATTAATGACTGCCCAGGCTTCAGGATGTCTTTTTACACTATATAAAGGTGGAAATTTACATTGGAAACGTTTAGTTTAGCTGTTAATGAAGTTTCGGTTTTTTAGTGCTGAAAATTCATTGTCTGCTGGCGCTGTACACTTTTTCTAAGTGTTGCAATATCTCATGAAGGAAATACTGGACAATCAAATTAATCACTTTCCAGGCTTCAGGATGCCTTTCTACACTATATAAAGGTGGAAATTTACATTGGAAACGTTTGGTTTAGCTGTTATAAAAGTTTGGTTTTTTAGTGCTGTAAATGCATTTTCAGCTCGCGCTGTACACATTTGCTATGTGAGGCATTATCTCATAAGGGAAATACTGGACAATCAAATTAATGACTTCCCAGGCTTCAGGATGCCTTTTTACACTCTATAAATGTGGAAATTTACATTGGAAACGTTTGGTTTAGCTGTTAATGAAGTTTCGTTTTTTTAGTGCTGAAAATTCATTGTCTGCTGGCGCTGTACACTTTTTCTAAGTTTTGCAATATCTCATGTAGGAAATACTGGACAATCAAATTAATGACTTTCCAGGCTTCAGGATGCCTTTCTACACTATATAAAGGTGGAAATTTACATTGGAAACGTTTGGTTTAGCTGTTATAAAAGTTTGTTTTTTTAGTGCTGTAAATGCATTTTCAGCTCGCGCTGTACACATTTGCTATGTGAGGCATTATCTCATAAGGGAAATACTGGACAATCAAATTAATGACTGCCCAGGCTTCAGGATGTCTTTTTACACTATATAAAGGTGGAAATTTACATTGGAAACGTTTGGTTTAGCTGTTATAAAAGTTTGGTTTTTTTAGTGCTGAAAATTCATTGTCTGCTGGCGCTGTACACTTTTTCTAAGTGTTGCAATATCTCATGAAGGAAATACTGGACAATCAAATTAATGACTTTCCAGGCTCCAGGATGCCTTTCTACACTATATAAAGGTGGAAATTTACATTGGAAACGTTTGGTTTAGCTGTTATAAAAGTTTGGTTTTTTAGTGCTGTAAATGCATTTTCAGCTCGCGCTGTACACATTTGCTATGAGAGAAATTATCTCATAAGGGAAATATTGGACAATCAAATTAATGACTGCCCAGGCTTCAGGATGTCTTTTTACACTATATAAAGGTGGAAATTTACATTGGAAACGTTTAGTTTAGCTGTTAATGAAGTTTCGTTTTTTTAGTGCTGAAAATTCATTGTCTACTGGCGCTGTACACTTTTTCTAAGTGTTGCAATATCTCATGAAGGAAATACTGGACAATCAAATTAATGACTTTCCAGGCTTCAGGATGCCTTTCTACACTATATAAAGGTGGAAATTTACATTGGAAACGTTTGGTTTAGCTGTTATAAAAGTTTGGTTTTTTAGTGCTGTAAATGCATTTTCAGCTCGCGCTGTACACATTTGCTATGAGAGGCATTATCTCATAAGGGAAATATTGGACAATCAAATTAATGACTGCCCAGGCTTCAGGATGCATTTTTACACTCTATAAATGTGGAAATTTACATTGGAAACGTTTGGTTTAGCTGTTAATGAAGTTTCGTTTTTTTAGTGCTGAAAATTCATTGTCTGCTGGCGCTGTACACTTTTTCGAAGTGTTGCAATATCTCATGAAGGAAATACTGGACAATCAAATTAATGACTTTCCAGGCTTCAGGGTGCCTTTCTACACTATATAAAGGTGGAAATTTACATTGGAAACGTTTGGTTTAGCTGTTATAAAAGTTTGGTTTTTTTAGTGCTGTAAATGCATTTTCAGCTCGCGCTGTACACATTTGCTATGAGAGGCATTATCTCATAAGGGAAATATTGGACAATCAAATTAATGACTGCCCAGGCTTCAGGATGTCTTTTTACACTATATAAAGGTGGAAATTTACATTGGAAACGTTTGGTTTAGCTGTTATAAAAGTTTGGTTTTTTAGTGCTGAAAATGCATTTTCAGCTTGCACTGTACACATTTGCTATGTGAGGCATTATCTCATAAGGGAAATACTGGACAATCAAATTAATGACTTCCCAGGCTTCAGGATGCATTTTTACACTCTATAAATGTGGAAATTTACATTGGAAACGTTTGGTTTAGCTGTTAATGAAGTTTCGTTTTTTTAGTGCTGAAAATTCATTGTCTGCTGGCGCTGTACACCTTTTCTAAGTGTTGCAATATCTCATGAAGGAAATACTGGACAATCAAATTAATGACTTTCCAGGCTTCAGGATGCCTTTCTACACTATATAAAGGTGGAAATTTACATTGGAAACGTTTGGTTTAGCTGTTATAAAAGTTTGGGTTTTTAGTGCTGTAAATGCATTTTCAGCTCGCGCTGTACACATTTGCTATGAGAGGCATTATCTCATAAGGGAAATATTGGACAATCAAATTAATGACTGCCCAGGCTTCAGGATGTCTTTTTACACTATATAAAGGTGGAAATTTACATTGGAAACGTTTAGTTTAGCTGTTATAAAAGTTTGTTTTTTTAGTGCTGTAAATGCATTTTCAGCTCGCGCTGTACACATTTGCTATGAGAGGCATTATCTCATAAGGGAAATATTGGACAATCAAATTAATGACTGCCCAGGCTTCAGGATGTCTTTTTACACTATATAAAGGTGGAAATTTACATTGGAAACGTTTAGTTTAGCTGTTATAAAAGTTTGTTTTTTTAGTGCTGAAAATGCATTTTCAGCTCGCACTGTACACATTTGCTATGTGAGGCATTATCTCATAAGGGAAATACTGGACAATCAAATTAATGACTTCCCAGGCTTCAGGATGCCTTTTTACACTCTATAAATGTGGAAATTTACATTGGAAACGTTTGGTTTAGCTGTTAATGAAGTTTCGTTTTTTTAGTGCTGAAAATTCATTGTCTGCTGGCGCTGTACACTTTTTCTAAGTGTTGCAATATCTCATGAATGAAATACTGGACAATAAAATTAATGACTTTCCAGGCTTCAGGATGCCTTTCTACACTATATAAAGGTGGAAATTTACATTGGAAACGTTTAGTTTAGCTGTTATAAAAGTTTGTTTTTTTAGTGCTGTAAATGCATTTTCAGCTCGCGCTGTACACATTTGCTATGTCAGGCATTATCTCATAAGGGAAATACTGGACAATCAAATTAATGACTGCCCAGGCTTCAGGATGTCTTTTTACACTATATAAAGGTGGAAATTTACATTGGAAACGTTTAGTTTAGCTGTTATAAAAGTTTGTTTTTTTAGTGCTGTAAATGCATTTTCAGCTCGCGCTGTACACATTTGCTATGTGAGGCATTATCTCATAAGGGAAATACTGGACAATCAAATTAATGACTGCCCAGGCTTCAGGATGTCTTTTTACACTATATAAAGGTGGAAATTTACATTGGAAACGTTTGGTTTAGCTGTTATAAAAGTTTGGTTTTTTTAGTGCTGAAAATTCATTGTCTGCTGGCGCTGTACACTTTTTCTAAGTGTTGCAATATCTCATGAAGGAAATACTGGACAATCAAATTAATGACTTTCCAGGCTCCAGGATGCCTTTCTACACTATATAAAGGTGGAAATTTACATTGGAAACGTTTGGTTTAGCTGTTATAAAAGTTTGGTTTTTTAGTGCTGTAAATGCATTTTCAGCTCGCGCTGTACACATTTGCTATGAGAGAAATTATCTCATAAGGGAAATATTGGACAATCAAATTAATGACTGCCCAGGCTTCAGGATGTCTTTTTACACTATATAAAGGTGGAAATTTACATTGGAAACGTTTAGTTTAGCTGTTAATGAAGTTTCGTTTTTTTAGTGCTGAAAATTCATTGTCTACTGGCGCTGTACACTTTTTCTAAGTGTTGCAATATCTCATGAAGGAAATACTGGACAATCAAATTAATGACTTTCCAGGCTTCAGGATGCCTTTCTACACTATATAAAGGTGGAAATTTACATTGGAAACGTTTGGTTTAGCTGTTATAAAAGTTTGGTTTTTTAGTGCTGTAAATGCATTTTCAGCTCGCGCTGTACACATTTGCTATGAGAGGCATTATCTCATAAGGGAAATATTGGACAATCAAATTAATGACTGCCCAGGCTTCAGGATGCATTTTTACACTCTATAAATGTGGAAATTTACATTGGAAACGTTTGGTTTAGCTGTTAATGAAGTTTCGTTTTTTTAGTGCTGAAAATTCATTGTCTGCTGGCGCTGTACACTTTTTCGAAGTGTTGCAATATCTCATGAAGGAAATACTGGACAATCAAATTAATGACTTTCCAGGCTTCAGGGTGCCTTTCTACACTATATAAAGGTGGAAATTTACATTGGAAACGTTTGGTTTAGCTGTTATAAAAGTTTGGTTTTTTTAGTGCTGTAAATGCATTTTCAGCTCGCGCTGTACACATTTGCTATGAGAGGCATTATCTCATAAGGGAAATATTGGACAATCAAATTAATGACTGCCCAGGCTTCAGGATGTCTTTTTACACTATATAAAGGTGGAAATTTACATTGGAAACGTTTGGTTTAGCTGTTATAAAAGTTTGGTTTTTTAGTGCTGAAAATGCATTTTCAGCTTGCACTGTACACATTTGCTATGTGAGGCATTATCTCATAAGGGAAATACTGGACAATCAAATTAATGACTTCCCAGGCTTCAGGATGCATTTTTACACTCTATAAATGTGGAAATTTACATTGGAAACGTTTGGTTTAGCTGTTAATGAAGTTTCGTTTTTTTAGTGCTGAAAATTCATTGTCTGCTGGCGCTGTACACCTTTTCTAAGTGTTGCAATATCTCATGAAGGAAATACTGGACAATCAAATTAATGACTTTCCAGGCTTCAGGATGCCTTTCTACACTATATAAAGGTGGAAATTTACATTGGAAACGTTTGGTTTAGCTGTTATAAAAGTTTGGGTTTTTAGTGCTGTAAATGCATTTTCAGCTCGCGCTGTACACATTTGCTATGAGAGGCATTATCTCATAAGGGAAATATTGGACAATCAAATTAATGACTGCCCAGGCTTCAGGATGTCTTTTTACACTATATAAAGGTGGAAATTTACATTGGAAACGTTTAGTTTAGCTGTTATAAAAGTTTGTTTTTTTAGTGCTGTAAATGCATTTTCAGCTCGCGCTGTACACATTTGCTATGAGAGGCATTATCTCATAAGGGAAATATTGGACAATCAAATTAATGACTGCCCAGGCTTCAGGATGTCTTTTTACACTATATAAAGGTGGAAATTTACATTGGAAACGTTTAGTTTAGCTGTTATAAAAGTTTGTTTTTTTAGTGCTGAAAATGCATTTTCAGCTCGCACTGTACACATTTGCTATGTGAGGCATTATCTCATAAGGGAAATACTGGACAATCAAATTAATGACTTCCCAGGCTTCAGGATGCCTTTTTACACTCTATAAATGTGGAAATTTACATTGGAAACGTTTGGTTTAGCTGTTAATGAAGTTTCGTTTTTTTAGTGCTGAAAATTCATTGTCTGCTGGCGCTGTACACTTTTTCTAAGTGTTGCAATATCTCATGAATGAAATACTGGACAATAAAATTAATGACTTTCCAGGCTTCAGGATGCCTTTCTACACTATATAAAGGTGGAAATTTACATTGGAAACGTTTAGTTTAGCTGTTATAAAAGTTTGTTTTTTTAGTGCTGTAAATGCATTTTCAGCTCGCGCTGTACACATTTGCTATGTCAGGCATTATCTCATAAGGGAAATACTGGACAATCAAATTAATGACTGCCCAGGCTTCAGGATGTCTTTTTACACTATATAAAGGTGGAAATTTACATTGGAAACGTTTAGTTTAGCTGTTATAAAAGTTTGTTTTTTTAGTGCTGTAAATGCATTTTCAGCTCGCGCTGTACACATTTGCTATGTGAGGCATTATCTCATAAGGGAAATACTGGACAATCAAATTAATGACTGCCCAGGCTTCAGGATGTCTTTTTACACTATATAAAGGTGGAAATTTACATTGGAAACGTTTGGTTTAGCTGTTATAAAAGTTTGGTTTTTTAGTGCTGAAAATGCATTTTCAGCTCGCACTGTACACATTTGCTATGTGAGGCATTATCTCATAAGGGAAATACTGGACAATCAAATTAATGACTTCCCAGGCTTCAGGATGCCTTTTTACACTCTATAAATGTGGAAATTTACATTGGAAACGTTTGGTTTAGCTGTTAATGAAGTTTCGTTTTTTTAGTGCTGAAAATTCATTGTCTGCTGGCGCTGTACACTTTTTCTAAGTGTTGCAATATCTCATGAAGGAAATACTGGACAATCAAATTAATGACTTTCCAGGCTTCAGGATGCCTTTCTACACTATATAAAGGTGGAAATTTACATTGGAAACGTTTGGTTTAGCTGTTATAAAAGTTTGGTTTTTTAGTGCTGTAAATGCATTTTCAGCTCGCGCTGTACACATTTGCTATGAGAGGCATTATCTCATAAGGGAAATATTGGACAATCAAATTAATGACTGCCCAGGCTTCAGGATGTCTTTTTACACTATATAAAGGTGGAAATTTACATTGGAAACGTTTAGTTTAGCTGTTATAAAAGTTTGTTTTTTTAGTGCTGTAAATGCATTTTCAGCTCGCGCTGTACACATTTGCTATGAGAGGCATTATCTCATAAGGGAAATATTGGACAATCAAATTAATGACTGCCCAGGCTTCAGGATGTCTTTTTACACTATATAAAGGTGGAAATTTACATTGGAAACGTTTAGTTTAGCTGTTATAAAAGTTTGTTTTTTTAGTGCTGAAAATGCATTTTCAGCTCGCACTGTACACATTTGCTATGTGAGGCATTATCTCAGAAGGGAAATACTGGACAATCAAATTAATGACTTCCCAGGCTTCAGGATGCCTTTTTACACTCTATAAATGTGGAAATTTACATTGGAAACGTTTGGTTTAGCTGTTAATGAAGTTTCGTTTTTTTAGTGCTGAAAATTCATTGTCTGCTGGCGCTGTACACTTTTTCTAAGTGTTGCAATATCTCATGAAGGAAATACTGGACAATCAAATTAATGACTTTCCAGGCTTCAGGATGCCTTTCTACACTATATAAAGGTGGAAATTTACATTGGAAACGTTTGGTTTAGCTGTTATAAAAGTTTGGTTTTTTAGTGCTGTAAATGCATTTTCAGCTCGCGCTGTACACATTTGCTATGAGAGGCATTATCTCATAAGGGAAATATTGGACAATCAAATTAATGACTGCCCAGGCTTCAGAATGTCTTTTTACACTATATAAAGGTGGAAATTTACATTGGAAACGTTTAGTTTAGCTGTTAATGAAGTTTCGTTTTTTTAGTGCTGAAAATTCATTGTCTGCTGGCGCTGTACACTTTTTCTAAGTGTTGCAATATCTCATGAAGGAAATACTGGACAATCAAATTAATGACTTTCCAGGCTTCAGGATGCCTTTCTACACTATATAAAGGTAGAAATTTACATTGGAAACGTTTGGTTTAGCTGTTATAAAAGTTTGGTTTTTTAGTGCTGTAAATGCATTTTCAGCTCGCGCTGTACACATTTGCTATGAGAGGCATTATCTCATAAGGGAAATATTGGACAATCAAATTAATGACTGCGCAGGCTTCAGGATGTCTTTTTACACTATATAAAGGTGGAAATTTACATTGGAAACGTTTGGTTTAGCTGTTATAAAAGTTTGTTTTTTTAGTGCTGTAAATGCATTTTCAGCTCGCGCTGTACACATTTGCTATGAGAGGCATTATCTCATAAGGGAAATATTGGACAATCAAATTAATGGCTGCCCGGGCTTCAGGATGTCTTTTTACACTATATAAAGGTGGAAATTTACATTGGAAACGTTTAGTTTAGCTGTTAATGAAGTTTCGTTTTTTTAGTGCTGAAAATTCATTGTCTGCTGGCGCTGTACACTTTTTCTAAATGTTGCAATATCTCATGAAGGAAATACTGGACAATCAAATTAATGACTTTCCAGGCTTCAGGATGCCTTTCTACACTATATAAAGGTGGAAATTTACATTGGAAACGTTTGGTTTAGCTGTTATAAAAGTTTGGTTTTTTTAGTGCTGTAAATGCATTTTCAGCTCGCGCTGTACACATTTGCTATGAGAGGCATTATCTCATAAGGGAAATATTGGACAATCAAATTAATGACTGCCCAGGCTTCAGGATGTCTTTTTACACTATATAAAGGTGGAAATTTACATTGGAAACGTTTGGTTTAGGTGTTATATAAGTTTGTTTTTTTAGTGCTGAAAATGCATTTTCAGCTCGCACTGTACACATTTGCTATGTGAGGCATTATCTCATAAGGGAAATACTGGACAATCAAATTAATGACTTCCCAGGCTTCAGGATGCCTTTTTACACTCTATAAATGTGGAAATTTACATTGGAAACGTTTGGTTTAGCTGTTAATGAAGTTTCGTTTTTTTAGTGCTGAAAATTCATTGTCTGCTGGCGCTGTACACTTTTTCTAAGTGTTGCAATATCTCATGAAGGAAATACTGGACAATCAAATTAATGACTTTCCAGGCTTCAGGATGCCTTTCTACACTATATAAAGGTGGAAATTTACATTGGAAACGTTTGGTTTAGCTGTTATAAAAGTTTGGTTTTTTAGTGCTGTAAATGCATTTTCAGCTCGCGCTGTACACATTTGCTATGAGAGGCATTATCTCATAAGGGAAATATTGGACAATCAAATTAATGACTGCCCAGGCTTCAGGATGTCTTTTTACACTATATAAAGGTGGAAATTTACATTGGAAACGTTTGGTTTAGCTGTTATAAAAGTTTGTTTTTTTAGTGCTGTAAATGCATTTTCAGCTCGCACTGTACACATTTGCTATGAGAGGCATTATCTCATAAGGGAAATATTGGACAATCAAATTAATGACTGCCCAGGCTTCAGGATGTCTTTTTACACTATATAAAGGTGGAAATTTACATTGGAAACGTTTACTTTAGCTGTTAATGAAGTTTCGTTTATTTAGTGCTGAAAATTCATTGTCTGCTGGCGCTGTACACTTTTTCTAAGTGTTGCAATATCTCATGAAGGAAATACTGGACAATCAAATTAATGACTTTCCAGGCTTCAGGATGCCTTTCTACACTATATAAAGGTGGAAATTTACATTGGAAACGTTTGGTTTAGCTGTTATAAAATTTTGTTTTTTTAGTGCTGTAAATGCATTTTCAGCTCGCACTGTACACATTTGCTGTGAGGCATTATCTCATAAGGGAAATACTGGACAATCAAATTAATGACTTCCCAGGCTTCAGGATGCCTTTTTACACTCTATAAATGTGGAAATTTACATTGGAAACGTTTGGTTTAGCTGTTAATGAAGTTTCGTTTTTTTAGTGCTGAAAATTCATTGTCTGCTGGCGCTGTACACTTTTTCTAAGTGTTGCAATATCTCATGAAGGAAATACTGGACAATCAAATTAATGACTTTCCAGGCTTCAGGATGCCTTTCTACACTATATAAAGGTGGAAATTTACATTGGAAACGTTTGGTTTAGCTGTTATAAAAGTTTGGTTTTTTAGTGCTGTAAATGCATTTTCAGCTCGCGCTGTACACATTTGCTATGAGAGGCATTATCTCATAAGGGAAATATTGGACAATCAAATTAATGACTGCCCAGGTTTCAGGATGTCTTTTTACACTATATAAAGGTGGAAATTTACATTGGAAACGTTTGGTTTAGCTGTTATAAAAGTTTGTTTTTTTAGTGCTGTAAATGCATTTTCAGCTCGCACTGTACACATTTGCTATGAGAGGCATTATCTCATAAGGGAAATATTGGACAATCAAATTAATGACTGCCCAGGCTTCAGGATGTCTTTTTACACTATATAAAGGTGGAAATTTACATTGGAAACGTTTGGTTTAGCTGTTATAAAAGTTTGTTTTTTTAGTGCTGTAAATGCATTTTCAGCTCGCACTGTACACATTTGCTATGAGAGGCATTATCTCATAAGGGAAATATTGGACAATCAAATTAATGACTGCCCAGGCTTCAGGATGTCTTTTTACACTATATAAAGGTGGAAATTTACATTTGAAACGTTTGGTTTAGCTGTGATAAAAGTTTGGTTTTTTAGTGCTGAAAATGCATTTTCAGCTCGCGCTGTACACATTTGCTATGAGAGGCATTATCTCATAAGGGAAATATTGGACAATCAAATTAATGACTGCCCAGGCTTCAGGATGTCTTTTTACACTATATAAAGGTGGAAATTTACATTGGAAACGTTTGGTTTAGCTGTTATAAAAGTTTGGTTTTTTAGTGCTGTAAATGCATTTTCAGCTCGCGCTGTACACATTTGCTATGAGAGGCATTATCTCATAAGGGAAATATTGGACAATCAAATTAATGACTGCCCAGGTTTCAGGATGTCTTTTTACACTATATAAAGGTGGAAATTTACATTGGAAACGTTTGGTTTAGGTGTTATATAAGTTTGGTTTTTTAGTGCTGAAAATGCATTTTCAGCTCGCACTGTACACATTTGCTATGTGAGGCATTATCTCATAAGGGAAATACTGGACAATCAAATTAATGACTTCCCAGGCTTCAGGATGCCTTTTTACACTCTATAAATGTGGAAATTTACATTGGAAACGTTTAGTTTAGCTGTTAATGAAGTTTCGTTTTTTTAGTGCTGAAAATTCATTGTCTGCTGGCGCTGTACACTTTTTCTAAGTTTTGCAATATCTCATGTAGGAAATACTGGACAATCAAATTAATGACTTTCCAGGCTTCAGGATGCCTTTCTACACTATATAAAGGTGGAAATTTACATTGGAAACGTTTGGTTTAGCTGTTATAAAAGTTTGTTTTTTTAGTGCTGTAAATGAATTTTCAGCTCGCGCTGTACACATTTGCTATGTGAGGCATTATCTCATAAGGGAAATACTGGACAATCAAATTAATGACTGCCCAGGCTTCAGGATGTCTTTTTACACTATATAAAGGTGGAAATTTACATTGGAAACGTTTGGTTTAGCTGTTATAAAAGTTTGGTTTTTTTAGTGCTGAAAATTCATTGTCTGCTGGCGCTGTACACTTTTTCTAAGTGTTGCAATATCTCATGAAGGAAATACTGGACAATCAAATTAATGACTTTCCAGGCTCCAGGATGCCTTTCTACACTATATAAAGGTGGAAATTTACATTGGAAACGTTTGGTTTAGCTGTTATAAAAGTTTGGTTTTTTAGTGCTGTAAATGCATTTTCAGCTCGCGCTGTACACATTTGCTATGAGAGGCATTATCTCATAAGGGAAATATTGGACAATCAAATTAATGACTGCCCAGGCTTCAGGATGTCTTTTTACACTATATAAAGGTGGAAATTTACATTGGAAACGTTTAGTTTAGCTGTTAATGAAGTTTCGTTTTTTTAGTGCTGAAAATTCATTGTCTACTGGCGCTGTACACTTTTTCTAAGTGTTGCAATATCTCATGAAGGAAATACTGGACAATCAAATTAATGACTTTCCAGGCTTCAGGATGCCTTTCTACACTATATAAAGGTGGAAATTTACATTGGAAACGTTTGGTTTAGCTGTTATAAAAGTTTGGTTTTTTAGTGCTGTAAATGCATTTTCAGCTCGCGCTGTACACATTTGCTATGAGAGGCATTATCTCATAAGGGAAATATTGGACAATCAAATTAATGACTGCCCAGGCTTCAGGATGTCTTTTTACACTATATAAAGGTGGAAATTTACATTGGAAACGTTTGGTTTAGCTGTTATAAAAGTTTGTTTTTTTAGTGCTGTAAATGCATTTTCAGCTCGCACTGTACACATTTGCTATGAGAGGCATTATCTCATAAGGGAAATATTGGACAATCAAATTAATGACTGCCCAGGCTTCAGGATGTCTTTTTACACTATATAAAGGTGGAAATTTACATTGGAAACGTTTGGTTTAGCTGTTATAAAAGTTTGTTTTTTTAGTGCTGTAAATGCATTTTCAGCTCGCACTGTACACATTTGCTATGAGAGGCATTATCTCATAAGGGAAATATTGGACAATCAAATTAATGACTGCCCAGGCTTCAGGATGTCTTTTTACACTATATAAAGGTGGAAATTTACATTGGAAACGTTTAGTTTAGCTGTTAATGAAGTTTCGTTTTTTTAGTGCTGGAAATTCATTGTCTGCTGGCGCTGTACACTTTTTCTAAGTGTTGCAATATCTCATGAAGGAAATACTGGACAATCAAATTAAAAACTTTCCAGGCTTCAGGATGCCTTTTTACACTATATAAAGGTGGAAATTTACATTGGAAACGTTTGGTTTAGCTGTTATAAAAGTTTGGTTTTTTAGTGCTGTAAATGCATTTTCAGCTCGCGCTGTACACATTTGCTATGAGAGGCATTATCTCATAAGGGAAATATTGGACAATCAAATTAATGACTGCCCAGGCTTCAGGATGTCTTTTTACACTATATAAAGGTGGAAATTTACATTGGAAACGTTTAGTTTAGCTGTTAATGAAGTTTCGTTTTTTTTAGTGCTGAAAATTCATTGTCTGCTGGCGCTGTACACTTTTTCTAAGTGTTGCAATATCTCATGAAGGAAATACTGGACAATCAAATTAATGACTTTCCAGGCTTCAGGATGCCTTTCTACACTATATAAAGGTGGAAATTTACATTGGAAACGTTTGGTTTAGCTGTTATAAAAGTTTGTTTTTTTAGTGCTGTAAATGCATTTTCAGCTCGCGCTGTACACATTTGCTATGAGAGGCATTATCTCATAAGGGAAATATTGGACAATCAAATTAATGACTGCCCAGGCTTCAGGATGTCTTTTTACACTATATAAAGGTGGAAATTTACATTGGAAACGTTTTTTAGCTGTTATAAAAGTTTGGTTTTTTAGTGCTGTAAATGCATTTTCAGCTCGCGCTGTACACATTTGCTATGAGAGGCATTATCTCATAAGGGAAATATTGGACCATCAAATTAATGACTGCCCAGGCTTCAGGATGTCTTTTTACACTATATAAAGGTGGAAATTTACATTGGAAACGTTTGGTTTAGCTGTTATAAAAGTTTGGTTTTTTAGTGCTGAAAATGCATTTTCAGCTCGCACTGTACACATTTGCTATGTGAGGCATTATCTCATAAGGGAAATACTGGACAATCAAATTAATGACTTCCCAGGCTTGAGGATGCCTTTTTACACTCTATAAATGTGGAAATTTACATTGGAAACGTTTGGTTTAGCTGTTAATGAAGTTTCGTTTTTTTAGTGCTGAAAATTCATTGTCTGCTGGCGCTGTACACTTTTTCTAAGTGTTGCAATATCTCATGAAGGAAATACTGGACAATCAAATTAATGACTTCCCAGGCTTCAGGATGCCTTTTTACACTCTATAAATGTGGAAATTTACATTGGAAACGTTTGGTTTAGCTGTTAATGAAGTTTCGTTTTTTTAGTGCTGAAAATTCATTGTCTGCTGGCGCTGTACACTTTTTCTAAGTTTTGCAATATCTCATGTAGGAAATACTGGACAATCAAATTAATGACTTTCCAGGCTTCAGGATGCCTTTCTACACTATATAAAGGTGGAAATTTACATTGGAAACGTTTGGTTTAGCTGTTATAAAAGTTTGTTTTTTTAGTGCTGTAAATGCATTTTCAGCTCGCGCTGTACACATTTGCTATGTGAGGCATTATCTCATAAGGGAAATACTGGACAATCAAATTAATGACTGCCCAGGCTTCAGGATGTCTTTTTACACTATATAAAGGTGGAAATTTACATTGGAAACGTTTGGTTTAGCTGTTATAAAAGTTTGGTTTTTTTAGTGCTGAAAATTCATTGTCTGCTGGCGCTGTACACTTTTTCTAAGTGTTGCAATATCTCATGAAGGAAATACTGGACAATCAAATTAATGACTTTCCAGGCTCCAGGATGCCTTTCTACACTATATAAAGGTGGAAATTTACATTGGAAACGTTTGGTTTAGCTGTTATAAAAGTTTGGTTTTTTAGTGCTGTAAATGCATTTTCAGCTCGCGCTGTACACATTTGCTATGAGAGGCATTATCTCATAAGGGAAATATTGGACAATCAAATTAATGACTGCCCAGGCTTCAGGATGTCTTTTTACACTATATAAAGGTGGAAATTTACATTGGAAACGTTTAGTTTAGCTGTTAATGAAGTTTCGTTTTTTTAGTGCTGAAAATTCATTGTCTACTGGCGCTGTACACTTTTTCTAAGTGTTGCAATATCTCATGAAGGAAATACTGGACAATCAAATTAATGACTTTCCAGGCTTCAGGATGCCTTTCTACACTATATAAAGGTGGAAATTTACATTGGAAACGTTTGGTTTAGCTGTTATAAAAGTTTGGTTTTTTAGTGCTGTAAATGCATTTTCAGCTCGCGCTGTACACATTTGCTATGAGAGGCATTATCTCAAGGGAAATATTGGACAATCAAATTAATGACTGCCCAGGCTTCAGGATGTCTTTTTACACTATATAAAGGTGGAAATTTACATTGGAAACGTTTGGTTTAGCTGTTATAAAAGTTTGGTTTTTTAGTGCTGAAAATGCATTTTCAGCTCGCACTGTACACATTTGCTATGTGAGGCATTATCTCATAAGGGAAATACTGGACAATCAAATTAATGACTTCCCAGGCTTCAGGATGCATTTTTACACTCTATAAATGTGGAAATTTACATTGGAAACGTTTGGTTTAGCTGTTATAAAAGTTTGTTTTTTTAGTGCTGTAAATGCATTTTCAGCTCGCGCTGTACACATTTGCTATGTGAGGCATTATCTCATAAGGGAAATACTGGACAATCAAATTAATGACTGCCCAGGCTTCAGGATGTCTTTTTACACTATATAAAGGTGGAAATTTACATTGGAAACGTTTGGTTTAGCTGTTATAAAAGTTTGGTTTTTTAGTGCTGAAAATGCATTTTCAGCTCGCACTGTACACATTTGCTATGTGAGGCATTATCTCATAAGGGAAATACTGGACAATAAAATTAATGACTGCCCAGGCTTCAGGATGTCTTTTTACACTATATAAAGGTGGAAATTTACATTGGAAACGTTTAGTTTAGCTGTTAATGAAGTTTCGTTTTTTTAGTGCTGGAAATTCATTGTCTGCTGGCGCTGTACACTTTTTCTAAGTGTTGCAATATCTCATGAAGGAAATACTGGACAATCAAATTAAAGACTTTCCAGGCTTCAGGATGCCTTTTTACACTATATAAAGGTGGAAATTTACATTGGAAACGTTTGGTTTAGCTGTTATAAAAGTTTGGTTTTTTAGTGCTGTAAATGCATTTTCAGCTCGCGCTGTACACATTTGCTATGAGAGGCATTATCTCATAAGGGAAATATTGGACAATCAAATTAATGACTGCCCAGGCTTCAGGATGTCTTTTTACACTATATAAAGGTGGAAATTTACATTGGAAACGTTTAGTTTAGCTGTTAATGAAGTTTCGTTTTTTTTAGTGCTGAAAATTCATTGTCTGCTGGCGCTGTACACTTTTTCTAAGTGTTGCAATATCTCATGAAGGAAATACTGGACAATCAAATTAATGACTTTCCAGGCTTCAGGATGCCTTTCTACACTATATAAAGGTGGAAATTTACATTGGAAACGTTTGGTTTAGCTGTTATAAAAGTTTGTTTTTTTAGTGCTGTAAATGCATTTTCAGCTCGCGCTGTACACATTTGCTATGAGAGGCATTATCTCATAAGGGAAATATTGGACAATCAAATTAATGACTGCCCAGGCTTCAGGATGTCTTTTTACACTATATAAAGGTGGAAATTTACATTGGAAACGTTTTTTAGCTGTTATAAAAGTTTGGTTTTTTAGTGCTGTAAATGCATTTTCAGCTCGCGCTGTACACATTTGCTATGAGAGGCATTATCTCATAAGGGAAATATTGGACCATCAAATTAATGACTGCCCAGGCTTCAGGATGTCTTTTTACACTATATAAAGGTGGAAATTTACATTGGAAACGTTTGGTTTAGCTGTTATAAAAGTTTGGTTTTTTAGTGCTGAAAATGCATTTTCAGCTCGCACTGTACACATTTGCTATGTGAGGCATTATCTCATAAGGGAAATACTGGACAATCAAATTAATGACTTCCCAGGCTTGAGGATGCCTTTTTACACTCTATAAATGTGGAAATTTACATTGGAAACGTTTGGTTTAGCTGTTAATGAAGTTTCGTTTTTTTAGTGCTGAAAATTCATTGTCTGCTGGCGCTGTACACTTTTTCTAAGTGTTGCAATATCTCATGAAGGAAATACTGGACAATCAAATTAATGACTTCCCAGGCTTCAGGATGCCTTTTTACACTCTATAAATGTGGAAATTTACATTGGAAACGTTTGGTTTAGCTGTTAATGAAGTTTCGTTTTTTTAGTGCTGAAAATTCATTGTCTGCTGGCGCTGTACACTTTTTCTAAGTTTTGCAATATCTCATGTAGGAAATACTGGACAATCAAATTAATGACTTTCCAGGCTTCAGGATGCCTTTCTACACTATATAAAGGTGGAAATTTACATTGGAAACGTTTGGTTTAGCTGTTATAAAAGTTTGTTTTTTTAGTGCTGTAAATGCATTTTCAGCTCGCGCTGTACACATTTGCTATGTGAGGCATTATCTCATAAGGGAAATACTGGACAATCAAATTAATGACTGCCCAGGCTTCAGGATGTCTTTTTACACTATATAAAGGTGGAAATTTACATTGGAAACGTTTGGTTTAGCTGTTATAAAAGTTTGGTTTTTTTAGTGCTGAAAATTCATTGTCTGCTGGCGCTGTACACTTTTTCTAAGTGTTGCAATATCTCATGAAGGAAATACTGGACAATCAAATTAATGACTTTCCAGGCTCCAGGATGCCTTTCTACACTATATAAAGGTGGAAATTTACATTGGAAACGTTTGGTTTAGCTGTTATAAAAGTTTGTTTTTTTAGTGCTGTAAATGCATTTTCAGCTCGCGCTGTACACATTTGCTATGAGAGGCATTATCTCATAAGGGAAATATTGGACAATCAAATTAATGACTGCCCAGGCTTCAGGATGTCTTTTTACACTATATAAAGGTGGAAATTTACATTGGAAACGTTTAGTTTAGCTGTTAATGAAGTTTCGTTTTTTTAGTGCTGAAAATTCATTGTCTACTGGCGCTGTACACTTTTTCTAAGTGTTGCAATATCTCATGAAGGAAATACTGGACAATCAAATTAATGACTTTCCAGGCTTCAGGATGCCTTTCTACACTATATAAAGGTGGAAATTTACATTGGAAACGTTTGGTTTAGCTGTTATAAAAGTTTGGTTTTTTAGTGCTGTAAATGCATTTTCAGCTCGCGCTGTACACATTTGCTATGAGAGGCATTATCTCATAAGGGAAATATTGGACAATCAAATTAATGACTGCCCAGGCTTCAGGATGTCTTTTTACACTATATAAAGGTGGAAATTTACATTGGAAACGTTTGGTTTAGCTGTTATAAAAGTTTGGTTTTTTAGTGCTGAAAATGCATTTTCAGCTCGCACTGTACACATTTGCTATGTGAGGCATTATCTCATAAGGGAAATACTGGACAATCAAATTAATGACTTCCCAGGCTTCAGGATGCATTTTTACACTCTATAAATGTGGAAATTTACATTGGAAACGTTTGGTTTAGCTGTTATAAAAGTTTGTTTTTTTAGTGCTGTAAATGCATTTTCAGCTCGCGCTGTACACATTTGCTATGTGAGGCATTATCTCATAAGGGAAATACTGGACAATCAAATTAATGACTGCCCAGGCTTCAGGATGTCTTTTTACACTATATAAAGGTGGAAATTTACATTGGAAACGTTTGGTTTAGCTGTTATAAAAGTTTGGTTTTTTAGTGCTGAAAATGCATTTTCAGCTCGCACTGTACACATTTGCTATGTGAGGCATTATCTCATAAGGGAAATACTGGACAATCAAATTAATGACTGCCCAGGCTTCAGGATGTCTTTTTACACTATATAAAGGTGGAAATTTACATTGGAAACGTTTAGTTTAGCTGTTAATGAAGTTTCGTTTTTTTAGTGCTGGAAATTCATTGTCTGCTGGCGCTGTACACTTTTTCTAAGTGTTGCAATATCTCATGAAGGAAATACTGGACAATCAAATTAAAGACTTTCCAGGCTTCAGGATGCCTTTTTACACTATATAAAGGTGGAAATTTACATTGGAAACGTTTGGTTTAGCTGTTATAAAAGTTTGGTTTTTTAGTGCTGTAAATGCATTTTCAGCTCGCGCTGTACACATTTGCTATGAGAGGCATTATCTCATAAGGGAAATATTGGACAATCAAATTAATGACTGCCCAGGCTTCAGGATGTCTTTTTACACTATATAAAGGTGGAAATTTACATTGGAAACATTTAGTTTAGCTGTTAATGAAGTTTCGTTTTTTTAGTGCTGAAAATTCATTGTCTGCTGGCGCTGTACACTTTTTCTAAGTGTTGCAATATCTCATGAAGGAAATACTGGACAATCAAATTAATGACTTTCCAGGCTTCAGGATGCCTTTCTACACTATATAAAGGTGGAAATTTACATTGGAAACGTTTGGTTTAGCTGTTATAAAAGTTTGTTTTTTTAGTGCTGTAAATGCATTTTCAGCTCGCGCTGTACACATTTGCTATGAGAGGCATTATCTCATAAGGGAAATATTGGACAATCAAATTAATGACTGCCCAGGCTTCAGGATGTCTTTTTACACTATATAAAGGTGGAAATTTACATTGGAAACGTTTGGTTTAGCTGTTATAAAAGTTTGGTTTTTTAGTGCTGTAAATGCATTTTCAGCTCGCGCTGTACACATTTGCTATGAGAGGCATTATCTCATAAGGGAAATATTGGACCATCAAATTAATGACTGCCCAGGCTTCAGGATGTCTTTTTACACTATATAAAGGTGGAAATTTACATTGGAAACGTTTGGTTTAGCTGTTATAAAAGTTTGGTTTTTTAGTGCTGAAAATGCATTTTCAGCTCGCACTGTACACATTTGCTATGTGAGGCATTATCTCATAAGGGAAATACTGGACAATCAAATTAATGACTTCCCAGGCTTCAGGATGCATTTTTACACTCTATAAATGTGGAAATTTACATTGGAAACGTTTGGTTTAGCTGTTATAAAAGTTTGTTTTTTTAGTGCTGTAAATGCATTTTCAGCTCGCGCTGTACACATTTGCTATGTGAGGCATTATCTCATAAGGGAAATACTGGACAATCAAATTAATGACTGCCCAGGCTTCAGGATGTCTTTTTACACTATATAAAGGTGGAAATTTACATTGGAAACGTTTGGTTTAGCTGTTATAAAAGTTTGGTTTTTTAGTGCTGAAAATGCATTTTCAGCTCGCAATGTACACATTTGCTATGTGAGGCATTATCTCATAAGGGAAATACTGGACAATCAAATTAATGACTTCCCAGGCTTCAGGATGCCTTTTTACACTCTATAAATGTGGAAATTTACATTGGAAACGTTTAGTTTAGCTGTTAATGAAGTTTCGTTTTTTTAGTTCTGAAAATTCATTGTCTGCTGGCGCTGTACACTTTTTCTAAGTGTTGCAATATCTCATGAAGGAAATACTGGACAATCAAATTAATGACTTTCCAGGCTTCAGGATGCCTTTCTACACTATATAAAGGTGGAAATTTACATTGGAAACGTTTGGTTTAGCTGTTATAAAAGTTTGGTTTTTTAGTGCTGTAAATGCATTTTCAGCTCGCGCTGTACACATTTGCTATGAGAGGCATTATCTCATAAGGGAAATATTGGACAATCAAATTAATGACTGCCCAGGCTTCAGGACGTCTTTTTACACTATATAAAGGTGGAAATTTACATTGGAAACGTTTAGTTTAGCTGTTAATGAAGTTTCGTTTTTTTAGTGCTGGAAATTCATTGTCTGCTGGCGCTGTACACTTTTTCTAAGTGTTGCAATATCTCATGAAGGAAATACTGGACAATCAAATTAAAGACTTTCCAGGCTTCAGGATGCCTTTTTACACTATATAAAGGTGGAAATTTACATTGGAAACGTTTGGTTTAGCTGTTATAAAAGTTTGGTTTTTTAGTGCTGTAAATGCATTTTCAGCTCGCGCTGTACACATTTGCTATGAGAGGCATTATCTCATAAGGGAAATACTGGACAATCAAATTAATGACTTCCCAGGCTTCAGGATGCCTTTTTACACTCTATAAATGTGGAAATTTACATTGGAAACGTTTGGTTTAGCTGTTAATGAAGTTTCGTTTTTTTAGTGCTGAAAATTCATTGTCTGCTGGCGCTGTACACTTTTTCTAAGTGTTGCAATATCTCATGAAGGAAATACTGGACAATCAAATTAATGACTTTCCAGGCTTCAGGATGCCTTTCTACACTATATAAAGGTGGAAATTTACATTGGAAACGTTTGGTTTAGCTGTTATAAAAGTTTGGTTTTTTAGTGCTGTAAATGCATTTTCAGCTCGCGCTGTACACATTTGCTATGAGAGGCATTATCTCATAAGGGAAATATTGGACAATCAAATTAATGACTGCCCAGGCTTCAGGATGTCTTTTTACACTATATAAAGGTGGAAATTTACATTGGAAACGTTTAGTTTAGCTGTTAATGAAGTTTCGTTTTTTTAGTGCTGGAAATTCATTGTCTGCTGGCGCTGTACACTTTTTCTAAGTGTTGCAATATCTCATGAAGGAAATACTGGACAATCAAATTAAAGACTTTCCAGGCTTCAGGATGCCTTTTTACACTATATAAAGGTGGAAATTTACATTGGAAACGTTTGGTTTAGCTGTTATAAAAGTTTGGTTTTTTAGTGCTGTAAATGCATTTTCAGCTCGCGCTGTACACATTTGCTATGAGAGGCATTATCTCATAAGGGAAATATTGGACAATCAAATTAATGACTGCCCAGGCTTCAGGATGTCTTTTTACACTATATAAAGGTGGAAATTTACATTGGAAACATTTAGTTTAGCTGTTAATGAAGTTTCGTTTTTTTAGTGCTGAAAATTCATTGTCTGCTGGCGCTGTACACTTTTTCTAAGTGTTGCAATATCTCATGAAGGAAATACTGGACAATCAAATTAATGACTTTCCAGGCTTCAGGATGCCTTTCTACACTATATAAAGGTGGAAATTTACATTGGAAACGTTTGGTTTAGCTGTTATAAAAGTTTGTTTTTTTAGTGCTGTAAATGCATTTTCAGCTCGCGCTGTACACATTTGCTATGAGAGGCATTATCTCATAAGGGAAATATTGGACAATCAAATTAATGACTGCCCAGGCTTCAGGATGTCTTTTTACACTATATAAAGGTGGAAATTTACATTGGAAACGTTTGGTTTAGCTGTTATAAAAGTTTGTTTTTTTAGTGCTGTAAATGCATTTTCAGCTCGCACTGTACACATTTGCTATGAGAGGCATTATCTCATAAGGGAAATATTGGACAATCAAATTAATGACTGCCCAGGCTTCAGGATGTCTTTTTACACTATATAAAGGTGGAAATTTACATTGGAAACGTTTACTTTAGCTGTTAATGAAGTTTCGTTTATTTAGTGCTGAAAATTCATTGTCTGCTGGCGCTGTACACTTTTTCTAAGTGTTGCAATATCTCATGAAGGAAATACTGGACAATCAAATTAATGACTTTCCAGGCTTCAGGATGCCTTTCTACACTATATAAAGGTGGAAATTTACATTGGAAACGTTTGGTTTAGCTGTTATAAAAGTTTGTTTTTTTAGTGCTGTAAATGCATTTTCAGCTCGCACTGTACACATTTGCTATGTGAGGCATTATCTCATAAGGGAAATACTGGACAATCAAATTAATGACTTCCCAGGCTTCAGGATGCCTTTTTACACTCTATAAATGTGGAAATTTACATTGGAAACGTTTGGTTTAGCTGTTAATGAAGTTTCGTTTTTTTTAGTGCTGAAAATTCATTGTCTGCTGGCGCTGTACACTTTTTCTAAGTGTTGCAATATCTCATGAAGGAAATACTGGACAATCAAATTAATGACTTTCCAGGCTTCAGGATGCCTTTCTACACTATATAAAGGTGGAAATTTACATTGGAAACGTTTGGTTTAGCTGTTATAAAAGTTTGGTTTTTTAGTGCTGTAAATGCATTTTCAGCTCGCGCTGTACACATTTGCTATGAGAGGCATTATCTCATAAGGGAAATATTGGACAATCAAATTAATGACTGCCCAGGCTTCAGGATGTCTTTTTACACTATATAAAGGTGGAAATTTACATTGGAAACGTTTGGTTTAGCTGTTATAAAAGTTTGTTTTTTTAGTGCTGTAAATGCATTTTCAGCTCGCACTGTACACATTTGCTATGAGAGGCATTATCTCATAAGGGAAATATTGGACAATCAAATTAATGACTGCCCAGGCTTCAGGATGTCTTTTTACACTATATAAAGGTGGAAATTTACATTGGAAACGTTTGGTTTAGCTGTTATAAAAGTTTGTTTTTTTAGTGCTGTAAATGCATTTTCAGCTCGCGCTGTACACATTTGCTATGTGAGGCATTATCTCATAAGGGAAATACTGGACAATCAAATTAATGACTGCCCAGGCTTCAGGATGTCTTTTTACACTATATAAAGGTGGAAATTTACATTGGAAACGTTTGGTTTAGCTGTTATAAAAGTTTGGTTTTTTAGTGCTGAAAATGCATTTTCAGCTCGCACTGTACACATTTGCTATGTGAGGCATTATCTCATAAGGGAAATACTGGACAATCAAATTAATGACTTCCCAGGCTTCAGGATGCCTTTTTACACTCTATAAATGTGGAAATTTACATTGGAAACGTTTGGTTTAGCTGTTAATGAAGTTTCGTTTTTTTAGTTCTGAAAATTCATTGTCTGCTGGCGCTGTACACTTTTTCTAAGTGTTGCAATATCTCATGAAGGAAATACTGGACAATCAAATTAATGACTTTCCAGGCTTCAGGATGCCTTTCTACACTATATAAAGGTGGAAATTTACATTGGAAACGTTTGGTTTAGCTGTTATAAAAGTTTGGTTTTTTAGTGCTGTAAATGCATTTTCAGCTCGCGCTGTACACATTTGCTATGAGAGGCATTATCTCATAAGGGAAATATTGGACAATCAAATTAATGACTGCCCAGGCTTCAGGATGTCTTTTTACACTATATAAAGGTGGAAATTTACATTGGAAACGTTTAGTTTAGCTGTTAATGAAGTTTCGTTTTTTTAGTGCTGGAAATTCATTGTCTGCTGGCGCTGTACACTTTTTCTAAGTGTTGCAATATCTCATGAAGGAAATACTGGACAATCAAATTAAAGACTTTCCAGGCTTCAGGATGCCTTTTTACACTATATAAAGGTGGAAATTTACATTGGAAACGTTTGGTTTAGCTGTTATAAAAGTTTGGTTTTTTAGTGCTGTAAATGCATTTTCAGCTCGCGCTGTACACATTTGCTATGAGAGGCATTATCTCATAAGGGAAATACTGGACAATCAAATTAATGACTTCCCAGGCTTCAGGATGCCTTTTTACACTCTATAAATGTGGAAATTTACATTGGAAACGTTTGGTTTAGCTGTTAATGAAGTTTCGTTTTTTTAGTGCTGAAAATTCATTGTCTGCTGGCGCTGTACACTTTTTCTAAGTGTTGCAATATCTCATGAAGGAAATACTGGACAATCAAATTAATGACTTTCCAGGCTTCAGGATGCCTTTCTACACTATATAAAGGTGGAAATTTACATTGGAAACGTTTGGTTTAGCTGTTATAAAAGTTTGGTTTTTTAGTGCTGTAAATGCATTTTCAGCTCGCGCTGTACACATTTGCTATGAGAGGCATTATCTCATAAGGGAAATATTGGACAATCAAATTAATGACTGCCCAGGCTTCAGGATGTCTTTTTACACTATATAAAGGTGGAAATTTACATTGGAAACGTTTAGTTTAGCTGTTAATGAAGTTTCGTTTTTTTAGTGCTGGAAATTCATTGTCTGCTGGCGCTGTACACTTTTTCTAAGTGTTGCAATATCTCATGAAGGAAATACTGGACAATCAAATTAAAGACTTTCCAGGCTTCAGGATGCCTTTTTACACTATATAAAGGTGGAAATTTACATTGGAAACGTTTGGTTTAGCTGTTATAAAAGTTTGGTTTTTTAGTGCTGTAAATGCATTTTCAGCTCGCGCTGTACACATTTGCTATGAGAGGCATTATCTCATAAGGGAAATATTGGACAATCAAATTAATGACTGCCCAGGCTTCAGGATGTCTTTTTACACTATATAAAGGTGGAAATTTACATTGGAAACATTTAGTTTAGCTGTTAATGAAGTTTCGTTTTTTTAGTGCTGAAAATTCATTGTCTGCTGGCGCTGTACACTTTTTCTAAGTGTTGCAATATCTCATGAAGGAAATACTGGACAATCAAATTAATGACTTTCCAGGCTTCAGGATGCCTTTCTACACTATATAAAGGTGGAAATTTACATTGGAAACGTTTGGTTTAGCTGTTATAAAAGTTTGTTTTTTTAGTGCTGTAAATGCATTTTCAGCTCGCGCTGTACACATTTGCTATGAGAGGCATTATCTCATAAGGGAAATATTGGACAATCAAATTAATGACTGCCCAGGCTTCAGGATGTCTTTTTACACTATATAAAGGTGGAAATTTACATTGGAAACGTTTGGTTTAGCTGTTATAAAAGTTTGGTTTTTTAGTGCTGTAAATGCATTTTCAGCTCGCGCTGTACACATTTGCTATGAGAGGCATTATCTCATAAGGGAAATATTGGACAATCAAATTAATGGCTGCCCGGGCTTCAGGATGTCTTTTTACACTATATAAAGGTGGAAATTTACATTGGAAACGTTTAGCTTAGCTGTTAATGAAGTTTCGTTTTTTTAGTGCTGAAAATTCATTGTCTGCTGGCGCTGTACACTTTTTCTAAATGTTGCAATATCTCATGAAGGAAATACTGGACAATCAAATTAATGACTTTCCAGGCTTCAGGATGCCTTTCTACACTATATAAAGGTGGAAATTTACATTGGAAACTTTGGTTTAGCTTTTATAAAAGTTTGGTTTTTTAGTGCTGTAAATGCATTTTCAGCTCGCGCTGTACACATTTGCTATGAGAGGCATTATCTCATAAGGGAAATATTGGACAATCAAATTAATGACTGCCCAGGCTTCAGGATGTCGTTTTACACTATATAAAGGAGGAAATTTACATTGGAAACGTTTGGTTTAGGTGTTATAAAAGTTTGGTTTTTTAGTGCTGAAAATGCATTTTCAGCTCGCGCTGTACACATTTGCAATGAGAGGCATTATCTCATAAGGGAAATACTGGACAATCAAATTAATGACTTCCCAGGCTTCAGGATGCCTTTTTACACTCTATAAATGTGGAAATTTACATTGGAAACGTTTGGTTTAGCTGTTAATGAAGTTTCGTTTTTTTTAGTGCTGAAAATTCATTGTCTGCTGGCGCTGTACACTTTTTCTAAGTGTTGCAATATCTCATGAAGGAAATACTGGACAATCAAATTAATGACTTTCCAGGCTTCAGGATGCCTTTCTACACTATATAAAGGTGGAAATTTACATTGGAAACGTTTGGTTTAGCTGTTATAAAAGTTTGGTTTTTTAGTGCTGTAAATGCATTTTCAGCTCGCGCTGTACACATTTGCTATGAGAGGCATTATCTCATAAGGGAAATATTGGACAATCAAATTAATGACTGCCCAGGCTTCAGGATGTCTTTTTACACTATATAAAGGTGGAAATTTACATTGGAAATGTTTAGTTTAGCTGTTAATGAAGTTTCGTTTTTTTAGTGCTGGAAATTCATTGTCTGCTGGCGCTGTACACTTTTTCTAAGTGTTGCAATATCTCATGAAGGAAATACTGGACAATCAAATTAAAGACTTTCCAGGCTTCAGGATGCCTTTTTACACTATATAAAGGTGGAAATTTACATTGGAAACGTTTGGTTTAGCTGTTATAAAAGTTTGGTTTTTTAGTGCTGTAAATGCATTTTCAGCTCGCGCTGTACACATTTGCTATGAGAGGCATTATCTCATAAGGGAAATATTGGACAATCAAATTAATGACTGCCCAGGCTTCAGGATGTCTTTTTACACTATATAAAGGTGGAAATTTACATTGGAAACATTTAGTTTAGCTGTTAATGAAGTTTCGTTTTTTTTAGTGCTGAAAATTCATTGTCTGCTGGCGCTGTACACTTTTTCTAAGTGTTGCAATATCTCATGAAGGAAATACTGGACAATCAAATTAATGACTTTCCAGGCTTCAGGATGCCTTTCTACACTATATAAAGGTGGAAATTTACATTGGAAACGTTTGGTTTAGCTGTTATAAAAGTTTGTTTTTTTAGTGCTGTAAATGCATTTTCAGCTCGCGCTGTACACATTTGCTATGAGAGGCATTATCTCATAAGGGAAATATTGGACAATCAAATTAATGACTGCCCAGGCTTCAGGATGTCTTTTTACACTATATAAAGGTGGAAATTTACATTGGAAACGTTTGGTTTAGCTGTTATAAAAGTTTGGTTTTTTAGTGCTGTAAATGCATTTTCAGCTCGCGCTGTACACATTTGCTATGAGAGGCATTATCTCATAAGGGAAATATTGGACAATCAAATTAATGGCTGCCCGGGCTTCAGGATGTCTTTTTACACTATATAAAGGTGGAAATTTACATTGGAAACGTTTAGTTTAGCTGTTAATGAAGTTTCGTTTTTTTAGTGCTGAAAATTCATTGTCTGCTGGCGCTGTACACTTTTTCTAAATGTTGCAATATCTCATGAAGGAAATACTGGACAATCAAATTAATGACTTTCCAGGCTTCAGGATGCCTTTCTACACTATATAAAGGTGGAAATTTACATTGGAAACGTTTGGTTTAGCTTTTATAAAAGTTTGGTTTTTTAGTGCTGTAAATGCATTTTCAGCTCGCGCTGTACACATTTGCTATGAGAGGCATTATCTCATAAGGGAAATATTGGACAATCAAATTAATGACTGCCCAGGCTTCAGGATGTCGTTTTACACTATATAAAGGAGGAAATTTACATTGGAAACGTTTGGTTTAGGTGTTATAAAAGTTTGGTTTTTTAGTGCTGAAAATGCATTTTCAGCTCGCGCTGTACACATTTGCAATGAGAGGCATTATCTCATAAGGGAAATACTGGACAATCAAATTAATGACTTCCCAGGCTTCAGGATGCCTTTTTACACTCTATAAATGTGGAAATTTACATTGGAAACGTTTGGTTTAGCTGTTAATGAAGTTTCGTTTTTTTTAGTGCTGAAAATTCATTGTCTGCTGGCGCTGTACACTTTTTCTAAGTGTTGCAATATCTCATGAAGGAAATACTGGACAATCAAATTAATGACTTTCCAGGCTTCAGGATGCCTTTCTACACTATATAAAGGTGGAAATTTACATTGGAAACGTTTGGTTTAGCTGTTATAAAAGTTTGGTTTTTTAGTGCTGTAAATGCATTTTCAGCTCGCGCTGTACACATTTGCTATGAGAGGCATTATCTCATAAGGGAAATATTGGACAATCAAATTAATGACTGCCCAGGCTTCAGGATGTCTTTTTACACTATATAAAGGTGGAAATTTACATTGGAAACGTTTGGTTTAGCTGTTATAAAAGTTTGTTTTTTTAGTGCTGTAAATGCATTTTCAGCTCGCACTGTACACATTTGCTATGAGAGGCATTATCTCATAAGGGAAATATTGGACAATCAAATTAATGACTGCCCAGGCTTCAGGATGTCTTTTTACACTATATAAAGGTGGAAATTTACATTGGAAACGTTTACTTTAGCTGTTAATGAAGTTTCGTTTATTTAGTGCTGAAAATTCATTGTCTGCTGGCGCTGTACACTTTTTCTAAGTGTTGCAATATCTCATGAAGGAAATACTGGACAATCAAATTAATGACTTTCCAGGCTTCAGGATGCCTTTCTACACTATATAAAGGTGGAAATTTACATTGGAAACGTTTGGTTTAGCTGTTATAAAAGTTTGTTTTTTTAGTGCTGTAAATGCATTTTCAGCTCGCACTGTACACATTTGCTATGTGAGGCATTATCTCATAAGGGAAATACTGGACAATCAAATTAATGACTTCCCAGGCTTCAGGATGCCTTTTTACACTCTATAAATGTGGAAATTTACATTGGAAACGTTTGGTTTAGCTGTTAATGAAGTTTCGTTTTTTTTAGTGCTGAAAATTCATTGTCTGCTGGCGCTGTACACTTTTTCTAAGTGTTGCAATATCTCATGAAGGAAATACTGGACAATCAAATTAATGACTTTCCAGGCTTCAGGATGCCTTTCTACACTATATAAAGGTGGAAATTTACATTGGAAACGTTTGGTTTAGCTGTTATAAAAGTTTGGTTTTTTAGTGCTGTAAATGCATTTTCAGCTCGCGCTGTACACATTTGCTATGAGAGGCATTATCTCATAAGGGAAATATTGGACAATCAAATTAATGACTGCCCAGGCTTCAGGATGTCTTTTTACACGATATAAAGGTGGAAATTTACATTGGAAACGTTTGGTTTAGCTGTTATAAAAGTTTGTTTTTTTAGTGCTGTAAATGCATTTTCAGCTCGCACTGTACACATTTATTATGAGAGGCATTATCTCATAAGGGAAATATTGGACAATCAAATTAATGACTGCCCAGGCTTCAGGATGTCTTTTTACACTATATAAAGGTGGAAATTTACATTGGAAACGTTTACTTTAGCTGTTAATGAAGTTTCGTTTATTTAGTGCTGAAAATTCATTGTCTGATGGCGCTGTACACTTTTTCTAAGTGTTGCAATATCTCATGAAGGAAATACTGGACAATCAAATTAATGACTTTCCAGGCTTCAGGATGCCTTTCTACACTATATAAAGGTGGAAATTTACATTGGAAACGTTTCGTTTAGCTGTTATAAAAGTTTGTTTTTTTAGTGCTGTAAATGCATTTTCAGCTCGCACTGTACACATTTGCTATGTGAGGCATTATCTCATAAGGGAAATACTGGACAATCAAATTAATGACTTCCCAGGCTTCAGGATGCCTTTTTACACTCTATAAATGTGGAAATTTACATTGGAAACGTTTGGTTTAGCTGTTAATGAAGTTTCGTTTTTTTAGTGCTGAAAATTCATTGTCTGCTGGCGCTGTACACTTTTTCTAAGTGTTGCAATATCTCATGAAGGAAATACTGGACAATCAAATTAATGACTTTCCAGGCTTCAGGATGCCTTTCTACACTATATAAAGGTGGAAATTTATATTGGAAACGTTTGGTTTAGCTGTTATAAAAGTTTGGTTTTTTAGTGCTGAAAATGCATTTTCAGCTCGCACTGTACACATTTGCTATGTGAGGCATTATCTCATAAGGGAAATACTGGACAATCAAATTAATGACTTCCCAGGCTTCAGGATGCCTTTTTACACTCTATAAATGTGGAAATTTACATTGGAAACGTTTGGTTTAGCTGTTAATGAAGTTTCGTTTTTTTAGTGCTGAAAATTCATTGTCTGCTGGCGCTGTACACTTTTTCTAAGTGTTGCAATATCTCATGAAGGAAATACTTGACAATCAAATTAATGACTTTCCAGGCTTCAGGATGCCTTTCTACACTATATAAAGGTGGAAATTTACATTGGAAACGTTTGGTTTAGCTGTTATAAAAGTTTGTTTTTTTTAGTGCTGTGAAAATGCATTTTCAGCTCGCCCTGTACACATTTGCTATGTGAGGCATTATCTCATAAGGGAAATACTGGATAATCAAATTAATGACTTTCCAGGCTTCAGGATGCCTTTCTACACTATATAAAGGTGGAAATTTACATTTGAAACGTTTGGTTTAGCTGTTATAAAAGTTTGGTTTTTTAGTGCTGTAAATGCATTTTCAGCTCGCGCTGTACACATTTGCTATGAGAGGCATTATCTCATAAGGGAAATATTGGACAATCAAATTAATGACTGCCCAGGCTTCAGGATGTCTTTTTACACTATATAAAGGTGGAAATTTACATTGGAAACGTTTGGTTTAGCTGTTATAAAAGTTTGGTTTTTTAGTGCTGAAAATGCATTTTCAGCTCGCACTGTACACATTTGCTATGTGAGGCATTATCTCATAAGGGAAATACTGGACAATCAAATTAATGACTTCCCAGGCTTCAGGATGCCTTTTTACACTCTATAAATGTGGAAATTTACATTGGAAACGTTTGGTTTAGCTGTTAATGAAGTTTCGTTTTTTTAGTGCTGAAAATTCATTGTCTGCTGGCGCTGTACACTTTTTCTAAGTGTTGCAATATCTCATGAAGGAAATACTGGACAATCAAATTAATGACTTTCCAGGCTTCAGGATGCCTTTCTACACTATATAAAGTTGGAAATTTACATTGGAAACGTTTGGTTTAGCTGTTAATGAAGTTTCGTTTTTTTTAGTGCTGAAAATTCATTGTCTGCTGGCGCTGTACACTTTTTCTAAGTGTTGCAATATCTCATGAAGGAAATACTGGACAATCAAATTAATGACTTTCCAGGCTTCAGGATGCCTTTCTACACTATATAAAGGTGGAAATTTACATTGGAAACGTTTGGTTTAGCTGTTATAAAAGTTTGTTTTTTTAGTGCTGTAAATGCATTTTCAGCTCGCGCTGTACACATTTGCTATGAGAGGCATTATCTCATAAGGGAAATATTGGACAATCAAATTAATGACTGCCCAGGCTTCAGGATGTCTTTTTACACTATATAAAGGTGGAAATTTACATTGGAAACGTTTGGTTTAGCTGTTATAAAAGTTTGTTTTTTTAGTGCTGTAAATGCATTTTCAGCTCGCACTGTACACATTTGCTATGAGAGGCATTATCTCATAAGGGAAATATTGGACAATCAAATTAATGACTGCCCAGGCTTCAGGATGTCTTTTTACACTATATAAAGGTGGAAATTTACATTGGAAACGTTTACTTTAGCTGTTAATGAAGTTTCGTTTATTTAGTGCTGAAAATTCATTGTCTGCTGGCGCTGTACACTTTTTCTAAGTGTTGCAATATCTCATGAAGGAAATACTGGACAATCAAATTAATGACTTTCCAGGCTTCAGGATGCCTTTCTACACTATATAAAGGTGGAAATTTACATTGGAAACGTTTGGTTTAGCTGTTATAAAAGTTTGTTTTTTTAGTGCTGTAAATGCATTTTCAGCTCGCACTGTACACATTTGCTATGTGAGGCATTATCTCATAAGGGAAATACTGGACAATCAAATTAATGACTTCCCAGGCTTCAGGATGCCTTTTTACACTCTATAAATGTGGAAATTTACATTGGAAACGTTTGGTTTAGCTGTTAATGAAGTTTCGTTTTTTTTAGTGCTGAAAATTCATTGTCTGCTGGCGCTGTACACTTTTTCTAAGTGTTGCAATATCTCATGAAGGAAATACTGGACAATCAAATTAATGACTTTCCAGGCTTCAGGATGCCTTTCTACACTATATAAAGGTGGAAATTTACATTGGAAACGTTTGGTTTAGCTGTTATAAAAGTTTGGTTTTTTAGTGCTGTAAATGCATTTTCAGCTCGCACTGTACACATTTGCTATGAGAGGCATTATCTCATAAGGGAAATATTGGACAATCAAATTAATGACTGCCCAGGTTTCAGGATGTCTTTTTACACTATATAAAGGTGGAAATTTACATTGGAAACGTTTGGTTTAGCTGTTATAAAAGTTTGTTTTTTTAGTGCTGTAAATGCATTTTCAGCTCGCACTGTACACATTTGCTATGAGAGGCATTATCTCATAAGGGAAATACTGGACAATCAAATTAATGACTTCCCAGGCTTCAGGATGCCTTTTTACACTCTATAAATGTGGAAATTTACATTGGAAACGTTTGGTTTAGCTGTTAATGAAGTTTCGTTTTTTTAGTGCTGAAAATTCATTGTCTGCTGGCGCTGTACACTTTTTCTAAGTGTTGCAATATCTCATGAAGGAAATACTGGACAATCAAATTAATGACTTTCCAGGCTCCAGGATGCCTTTCTACACTATATAAAGGTGGAAATTTACATTGGAAACGTTTGGTTTAGCTGTTATAAAAGTTTGGTTTTTTAGTGCTGTAAATGCATTTTCAGCTCGCGCTGTACACATTTGCTATGAGAGGCATTATCTCATAAGGGAAATATTGGACAATCAAATTAATGACTGCCCAGGCTTCAGGATGTCTTTTTACACTATATAAAGGTGGAAATTTACATTGGAAACGTTTACTTTAGCTGTTAATGAAGTTTCGTTTATTTAGTGCTGAAAATTCATTGTCTGCTGGCGCTGTACACTTTTTCTAAGTGTTGCAATATCTCATGAAGGAAATACTGGACAATCAAATTAATGACTTTCCAGGCTTCAGGATGCCTTTCTACACTATATAAAGGTGGAAATTTACATTGGAAACGTTTGGTTTAGCTGTTATAAAAGTTTGGTTTTTTAGTGCTGTAAATGCATTTTCAGCTCGCGCTGTACACATTTGCTATGAGAGGCATTATCTCATAAGGGAAATATTGGACAATCAAATTAATGACTGCCCAGGCTTCAGGATGTCTTTTTACACTATATAAGGGTGGAAATTTACATTGGAAACGTTTAGTTTAGCTGTTAATGAAGTTTCGTTTTTTTAGTGCTGAAAATTCATTGTCTGCTGGCGCTGTACACTTTTTCTAAGTGTTGCAATATCTCATGAAGGAAATATTGGACAATCAAATTAATGACTTCCCAGGCTTCAGGATGCCTTTTTACACTCTATAAATGTGGAAATTTACATTGGAAACGTTTGGTTTAGCTGTTAATGAAGTTTCGTTTTTTTAGTGCTGAAAATTCATTGTCTGCTGGCGCTGTACACTTTTTCTAAGTGTTGCAATATCTCATGAAGGAAATACTTGACAATCAAATTAATGACTTTCCAGGCTTCAGGATGCCTTTCTACACTATATAAAGGTGGAAATTTACATTGGAAACGTTTGGTTTAGCTGTTATAAAAGTTTGTTTTTTTTAGTGCTGAAAATGCATTTTCAGCTCGCACTGTACACATTTGCTATGTGAGGCATTATCTCATAAGGGAAATACTGGATAATCAAATTAATGACTTTCCAGGCTTCAGGATGCCTTTCTACACTATATAAAGGTGGAAATTTACATTTGAAACGTTTGGTTTAGCTGTTATAAAAGTTTGGTTTTTTAGTGCTGTAAATGCATTTTCAGCTCGCGCTGTACACATTTGCTATGAGAGGCATTATCTCATAAGGGAAATATTGGACAATCAAATTAATGACTGCCCAGGCTTCAGGAGGTCTTTTTACACTATATAAAGGTGGAAATTTACATTGGAAACGTTTGGTTTAGCTGTTATAAAAGTTTGGTTTTTTAGTGCTGAAAATGCATTTTCAGCTCGCACTGTACACATTTGCTATGTGAGGCATTATCTCATAAGGGAAATACTGGACAATCAAATTAATGACTTCCCAGGCTTCAGGATGCCTTTTTACACTCTATAAATGTGGAAATTTACATTGGAAACGTTTGGTTTAGCTGTTAATGAAGTTTCGTTTTTTTAGTGCTGAAAATTCATTGTCTGCTGGCGCTGTACACTTTTTCTAAGTGTTGCAATATCTCATGAAGGAAATACTGGACAATCAAATTAATGACTTTCCAGGCTTCAGGATGCCTTTCTACACTATATAATGTTGGAAATTTACATTGGAAACGTTTGGTTTAGCTGTTAATGAAGTTTCGTTTTTTTTTTTAGTGCTGAAAATTCATTGTCTGCTGGCGCTGTACACTTTTTCTAAGTGTTGCAATATCTCATGAAGGAAATACTGGACAATCAAATTAATGACTTTCCAGGCTTCAGGATGCCTTTCTACACTATATAAAGGTGGAAATTTACATTGGAAACGTTTGGTTTAGCTGTTATAAAAGTTTGTTTTTTTAGTGCTGTAAATGCATTTTCAGCTCGCGCTGTACACATTTGCTATGAGAGGCATTATCTCATAAGGGAAATATTGGACAATCAAATTAATGACTGCCCAGGCTTCAGGATGTCTTTTTACACTATATAAAGGTGGAAATTTACATTGGAAACGTTTGGTTTAGCTGTTATAAAAGTTTGTTTTTTTAGTGCTGTAAATGCATTTTCAGCTCGCACTGTACACATTTGCTATGAGAGGCATTATCTCATAAGGGAAATATTGGACAATCAAATTAATGACTGCCCAGGCTTCAGGATGTCTTTTTACACTATATAAAGGTGGAAATTTACATTGGAAACGTTTACTTTAGCTGTTAATGAAGTTTCGTTTATTTAGTGCTGAAAATTCATTGTCTGCTGGCGCTGTACACTTTTTCTAAGTGTTGCAATATCTCATGAAGGAAATACTGGACAATCAAATTAATGACTTTCCAGGCTTCAGGATGCCTTTCTACACTATATAAAGGTGGAAATTTACATTGGAAACGTTTGGTTTAGCTGTTATAAAAGTTTGTTTTTTTAGTGCTGTAAATGCATTTTCAGCTCGCACTGTACACATTTGCTATGTGAGGCATTATCTCATAAGGGAAATACTGGACAATCAAATTAATGACTTCCCAGGCTTCAGGATGCCTTTTTACACTCTATAAATGTGGAAATTTACATTGGAAACGTTTGGTTTAGCTGTTAATGAAGTTTCGTTTTTTTTAGTGCTGAAAATTCATTGTCTGCTGGCGCTGTACACTTTTTCTAAGTGTTGCAATATCTCATGAAGGAAATACTGGACAATCAAATTAATGACTTTCCAGGCTTCAGGATGCCTTTCTACACTATATAAAGGTGGAAATTTACATTGGAAACGTTTGGTTTAGCTGTTATAAAAGTTTGGTTTTTTAGTGCTGTAAATGCATTTTCAGCTCGCACTGTACACATTTGCTATGAGAGGCATTATCTCATAAGGGAAATATTGGACAATCAAATTAATGACTGCCCAGGCTTCAGGATGTCTTTTTACACTATATAAAGGTGGAAATTTACATTGGAAACGTTTGGTTTAGCTGTTATAAAAGTTTGTTTTTTTAGTGCTGTAAATGCATTTTCAGCTCGCACTGTACACATTTGCTATGAGAGGCATTATCTCATAAGGGAAATATTGGACAATCAAATTAATGACTGCCCAGGCTTCAGGATGTCTTTTTACACTATATAAAGGTGGAAATTTACATTGGAAACGTTTACTTTAGCTGTTAATGAAGTTTCGTTTATTTAGTGCTGAAAATTCATTGTCTGCTGGCGCTGTACACTTTTTCTAAGTGTTGCAATATCTCATGAAGGAAATACTGGACAATCAAATTAATGACTTTCCAGGCTTCAGGATGCCTTTCTACACTATATAAAGGTGGAAATTTACATTGGAAACGTTTCGTTTAGCTGTTATAAAAGTTTGTTTTTTTAGTGCTTGTAAATGCATTTTCAGCTCGCACTGTACACATTTGCTATGTGAGGCATTATCTCATAAGGGAAATACTGGACAATCAAATTAATGACTTCCCAGGCTTCAGGATGCCTTTTTACACTCTATAAATGTGGAAATTTACATTGGAAACGTTTGGTTTAGCTGTTAATGAAGTTTCGTTTTTTTAGTGCTGAAAATTCATTGTCTGCTGGCGCTGTACACTTTTTCTAAGTGTTGCAATATCTCATGAAGGAAATACTGGACAATCAAATTAATGACTTTCCAGGCTTCAGGATGCCTTTCTACACTATATAAAGGTGGAAATTTATATTGGAAACGTTTGGTTTAGCTGTTATAAAAGTTTGGTTTTTTAGTGCTGAAAATGCATTTTCAGCTCGCACTGTACACATTTGCTATGTGAGGCATTATCTCATAAGGGAAATACTGGACAATCAAATTAATGACTTCCCAGGCTTCAGGATGCCTTTTTACACTCTATAAATGTGGAAATTTACATTGGAAACGTTTGGTTTAGCTGTTAATGAAGTTTCGTTTTTTTAGTGCTGAAAATTCATTGTCTGCTGGCGCTGTACACTTTTTCTAAGTGTTGCAATATCTCATGAAGGAAATACTTGACAATCAAATTAATGACTTTCCAGGCTTCAGGATGCCTTTCTACACTATATAAAGGTGGAAATTTACATTGGAAACGTTTGGTTTAGCTGTTATAAAAGTTTGTTTTTTTTAGTGCTGAAAATGCATTTTCAGCTCGCACTGTACACATTTGCTATGTGAGGCATTATCTCATAAGGGAAATACTGGATAATCAAATTAATGACTTTCCAGGCTTCAGGATGCCTTTCTACACTATATAAAGGTGGAAATTTACATTTGAAACGTTTGGTTTAGCTGTTATAAAAGTTTGGTTTTTTAGTGCTGTAAATGCATTTTCAGCTCGCGCTGTACACATTTGCTATGAGAGGCATTATCTCATAAGGGAAATATTGGACAATCAAATTAATGACTGCCCAGGCTTCAGGATGTCTTTTTACACTATATAAAGGTGGAAATTTACATTGGAAACGTTTAGTTTAGCTGTTATAAAAGTTTGTTTTTTTAGTGCTGTAAATGCATTTTCAGCTCGCGCTGTACACATTTGCTATGTGAGGCATTATCTCATAAGGGAAATACTGGACAATCAAATTAATGACTGCCCAGGCTTCAGGATGTCTTTTTACACTATATAAAGGTGGAAATTTACATTGGAAACGTTTGGTTTAGCTGTTATAAAAGTTTGTTTTTTTAGTGCTGAAAATGCATTTTCAGCTCGCACTGTACACATTTGCTATGTGAGGCATTATCTCAAAAGGGAAATACTGGACAATCAAATTAATTACTTCCCAGGCTTCAGGATGCCTTTTTACACTCTATAAATGTGGAAATTTACATTGGAAACGTTTGGTTTAGCTGTTAATGAAGTTTCGTTTTTTTAGTGCTGAAAATTCATTGTCTGCTGGCGCTGTACACTTTTTCTAAGTGTTGCAATATCTCATGAAGGAAATACTGGACAATCAAATTAATGACTTTCCAGGCTTCAGGATGCCTTTCTACACTATATAAAGGTGGAAATTTACATTGGAAACGTTTGGTTTAGCTGTTATAAAAGTTTGTTTTTTTAGTGCTGTAAATGCATTTTCAGCTCGCGCTGTACACATTTGCTATGAGAGGCATTATCTCATAAGGGAAATATTGGACAATCAAATTAATGACTGCCCAGGCTTCAGGATGTCTTTTTACACTATATAAAGGTGGAAATTTACATTGGAAACGTTTGGTTTAGCTGTTATAAAAGTTTGTTTTTTTAGTGCTGTAAATGCATTTTCAGCTCGCGCTGTACACATTTGCTATGAGAGGCATTATCTCATAAGGGAAATATTGGACAATCAAATTAATGGCTGCCCAGGCTTCAGGATGTATTTTTACACTATATAAAGGTGGAAATTTACATTGGAAACGTTTAGTTTAGCTGTTAATGAAGTTTCGTTTTTTTAGTGCTGAAAATTCATTGTCTGCTGGCGCTGTACACTTTTTCTAAGTGTTGCAATATCTCATGAAGGAAATACTGGACAATCAAATTAATGACTTTCCAGGCTTCAGGATGCCTTTCTACACTATATAAAGGTGGAAATTTACATTGGAAACGTTTGGTTTAGCTGTTATAAATAGTTTGTTTTTTTAGTGCTGTAAATGCATTTTCAGCTCGCACTGTACACATTTGCTATGTGAGGCATTATCTCATAAGGGAAATACTGGACAATCAAATTAATGACTTCCCAGGCTTCAGGATGCCTTTTTACACTCTATAAATGTGGAAAATTACATTGGAAACGTTTGGTTTAGCTGTTAATGAAGTTTCGTTTTTTTAGTGCTGAAAATTCATTGTCTGCTGGCGCTGTACACTTTTTCTAAGTGTTGCAATATCTCATGAAGGAAATACTGGACAATCAAATTAATGACTTTCCAGGCTTCAGGATGCCTTTCTACACTATATAAAGGTGGAAATTTACATTGGAAACGTTTGGTTTAGCTGTTATAAAAGTTTGGTTTTTTAGTGCTGTAAATGCATTTTCAGCTCGCGCTGTACACATTTGCTATGAGAGGCATTATCTCATAAGGGAAATATTGGACAATCAAATTAATGACTGCCCAGGCTTCAGGATGTCTTTTTACACTATATAAGGGTGGAAATTTACATTGGAAACGTTTAGTTTAGCTGTTAATGAAGTTTCGTTTTTTTAGTGCTGAAAATTCATTGTCTGCTGGCGCTGTACACTTTTTCTAAGTGTTGCAATATCTCATGAAGGAAATACTGGACAATCAAATTAATGACTTTCCAGGCTTCAGGATGCCTTTCTACACTATATAAAGGTGGAAATTTACATTGGAAACGTTTGGTTTAGCTGTTAATGAAGTTTCGTTTTTTTTAGTGCTGAAAATTCATTGTCTGCTGGCGCTGTACACTTTTTCTAAGTGTTGCAATATCTCATGAAGGAAATACTGGACAATCAAATTAATGACTTTCCAGGCTTCAGGATGCCTTTCTACACTATATAAAGGTGGAAATTTACATTGGAAACGTTTGGTTTAGCTGTTATAAAAGTTTGGTTTTTTAGTGCTGTAAATGCATTTTCAGCTCGCGCTGTACACATTTGCTATGAGAGGCATTATCTCATAAGGGAAATATTGGACAATCAAATTAATGACTGCCCAGGCTTCAGGATGTCTTTTTACACTATATAAAGGTGGAAATTTACATTGGAAACGTTTGGTTTAGCTGTTATAAAAGTTTGTTTTTTTAGTGCTGTAAATGCATTTTCAGCTCGCGCTGTACACATTTGCTATGAGAGGCATTATCTCATAAGGGAAACATTGGACAATCAAATTAATGGCTGCCCAGGCTTCAGGATGTCTTTTTACACTATATAAAGGTGGAAATTTACATTGGAAACGTTTAGTTTAGCTGTTAATGAAGTTTCGTTTTTTTAGTGCTGAAAATTCATTGTCTGCTGGCGCTGTACACTTTTTCTAAGTGTTGCAATATCTCATGAAGGAAATACTGGACAATCAAATTAATGACTTTCCAGGCTTCAGGATGCCTTTCTACACTATATAAAGGTGGAAATTTACATTGGAAACGTTTGGTTTAGCTGTTATAAAAGTTTGTTTTTTTAGTGCTGTAAATGCATTTTCAGCTCGCGCTGTACACATTTGCTATGAGAGGCATTATCTCATAAGGGAAATATTGGACAATCAAATTAATGACTGCCCAGGCTTCAGGATGTCTTTTTACACTATATAAAGGTGGAAATTTACATTGGAAACGTTTGGTTTAGCTGTTATAAAAGTTTGTTTTTTTAGTGCTGTAAATGCATTTTCAGCTCGCGCTGTACACATTTGCTATGAGAGGCATTATCTCATAAGGGAAATATTGGACAATCAAATTAATGGCTGCCCAGGCTTCAGGATGTATTTTTACACTATATAAAGGTGGAAATTTACATTGGAAACGTTTAGTTTAGCTGTTAATGAAGTTTCGTTTTTTTAGTGCTGAAAATTCATTGTCTGCTGGCGCTGTACACTTTTTCTAAGTGTTGCAATATCTCATGAAGGAAATACTGGACAATCAAATTAATGACTTTCCAGGCTTCAGGATGCCTTTCTACACTATATAAAGGTGGAAATTTACATTGGAAACGTTTGGTTTAGCTGTTATAAATAGTTTGTTTTTTTAGTGCTGTAAATGCATTTTCAGCTCGCACTGTACACATTTGCTATGTGAGGCATTATCTCATAAGGGAAATACTGGACAATCAAATTAATGACTTCCCAGGCTTCAGGATGCCTTTTTACACTCTATAAATGTGGAAAATTACATTGGAAACGTTTGGTTTAGCTGTTAATGAAGTTTCGTTTTTTTAGTGCTGAAAATTCATTGTCTGCTGGCGCTGTACACTTTTTCTAAGTGTTGCAATATCTCATGAAGGAAATACTGGACAATCAAATTAATGACTTTCCAGGCTTCAGGATGCCTTTCTACACTATATAAAGGTGGAAATTTACATTGGAAACGTTTGGTTTAGCTGTTATAAAAGTTTGGTTTTTTAGTGCTGTAAATGCATTTTCAGCTCGCGCTGTACACATTTGCTATGAGAGGCATTATCTCATAAGGGAAATATTGGACAATCAAATTAATGACTGCCCAGGCTTCAGGATGTCTTTTTACACTATATAAGGGTGGAAATTTACATTGGAAACGTTTAGTTTAGCTGTTAATGAAGTTTCGTTTTTTTAGTGCTGAAAATTCATTGTCTGCTGGCGCTGTACACTTTTTCTAAGTGTTGCAATATCTCATGAAGGAAATACTGGACAATCAAATTAATGACTTTCCAGGCTTCAGGATGCCTTTCTACACTATATAAAGGTGGAAATTTACATTGGAAACGTTTGGTTTAGCTGTTATAAAAGTTTGGTTTTTTAGTGCTGTAAATGCATTTTCAGCTCGCGCTGTACACATTTGCTATGAGAGGCATTATCTCATAAGGGAAATATTGGACAATCAAATTAATGACTGCCCAGGCTTCAGGATGTCTTTTTACACTATATAAAGGTGGAAATTTACATTGGAAACGTTTGGTTTAGCTGTTATAAAAGTTTGTTTTTTTAGTGCTGTAAATGCATTTTCAGCTCGCGCTGTACACATTTGCTATGAGAGGCATTATCTCATAAGGGAAATATTGGACAATCAAATTAATGGCTGCCCAGGCTTCAGGATGTATTTTTACACTATATAAAGGTGGAAATTTACATTGGAAACGTTTAGTTTAGCTGTTAATGAAGTTTCGTTTTTTTAGTGCTGAAAATTCATTGTCTGCTGGCGCTGTACACTTTTTCTAAGTGTTGCAATATCTCATGAAGGAAATACTGGACAATCAAATTAATGACTTTCCAGGCTTCAGGATGCCTTTCTACACTATATAAAGGTGGAAATTTACATTGGAAACGTTTGGTTTAGCTGTTATAAATAGTTTGTTTTTTTAGTGCTGTAAATGCATTTTCAGCTCGCACTGTACACATTTGCTATGTGAGGCATTATCTCATAAGGGAAATACTGGACAATCAAATTAATGACTTCCCAGGCTTCAGGATGCCTTTTTACACTCTATAAATGTGGAAAATTACATTGGAAACGTTTGGTTTAGCTGTTAATGAAGTTTCGTTTTTTTAGTGCTGAAAATTCATTGTCTGCTGGCGCTGTACACTTTTTCTAAGTGTTGCAATATCTCATGAAGGAAATACTGGACAATCAAATTAATGACTTTCCAGGCTTCAGGATGCCTTTCTACACTATATAAAGGTGGAAATTTACATTGGAAACGTTTGGTTTAGCTGTTATAAAAGTTTGGTTTTTTAGTGCTGTAAATGCATTTTCAGCTCGCGCTGTACACATTTGCTATGAGAGGCATTATCTCATAAGGGAAATATTGGACAATCAAATTAATGACTGCCCAGGCTTCAGGATGTCTTTTTACACTATATAAGGGTGGAAATTTACATTGGAAACGTTTAGTTTAGCTGTTAATGAAGTTTCGTTTTTTTAGTGCTGAAAATTCATTGTCTGCTGGCGCTGTACACTTTTTCTAAGTGTTGCAATATCTCATGAAGGAAATACTGGACAATCAAATTAATGACTTTCCAGGCTTCAGGATGCCTTTCTACACTATATAAAGGTGGAAATTTACATTGGAAACGTTTGGTTTAGCTGTTAATGAAGTTTCGTTTTTTTTAGTGCTGAAAATTCATTGTCTGCTGGCGCTGTACACTTTTTCTAAGTGTTGCAATATCTCATGAAGGAAATACTGGACAATCAAATTAATGACTTTCCAGGCTTCAGGATGCCTTTCTACACTATATAAAGGTGGAAATTTACATTGGAAACGTTTGGTTTAGCTGTTATAAAAGTTTGGTTTTTTAGTGCTGTAAATGCATTTTCAGCTCGCGCTGTACACATTTGCTATGAGAGGCATTATCTCATAAGGGAAATATTGGACAATCAAATTAATGACTGCCCAGGCTTCAGGATGTCTTTTTACACTATATAAAGGTGGAAATTTACATTGGAAACGTTTGGTTTAGCTGTTATAAAAGTTTGTTTTTTTAGTGCTGTAAATGCATTTTCAGCTCGCGCTGTACACATTTGCTATGAGAGGCATTATCTCATAAGGGAAACATTGGACAATCAAATTAATGGCTGCCCAGGCTTCAGGATGTCTTTTTACACTATATAAAGGTGGAAATTTACATTGGAAACGTTTAGTTTAGCTGTTAATGAAGTTTCGTTTTTTTAGTGCTGAAAATTCATTGTCTGCTGGCGCTGTACACTTTTTCTAAGTGTTGCAATATCTCATGAAGGAAATACTGGACAATCAAATTAATGACTTTCCAGGCTTCAGATGCCTTTCTACACTATATAAAGGTGGAAATTTACATTGGAAACGTTTGGTTTAGCTGTTATAAATAGTTTGTTTTTTTAGTGCTGTAAATGCATTTTCAGCTCGCACTGTACACATTTGCTATGTGAGGCATTATCTCATAAGGGAAATACTGGACAATCAAATTAATGACTTCCCAGGCTTCAGGATGCCTTTTTACACTCTATAAATGTGGAAAATTACATTGGAAACGTTTGGTTTAGCTGTTAATGAAGTTTCGTTTTTTTAGTGCTGAAAATTCATTGTCTGCTGGCGCTGTACACTTTTTCTAAGTGTTGCAATATCTCATGAAGGAAATACTGGACAATCAAATTAATGACTTTCCAGGCTTCAGGATGCCTTTCTACACTATATAAAGGTGGAAATGTACATTGGAAACGTTTGGTTTAGCTGTTATAAAAGTTTGGTTTTTTAGTGCTGTAAATGCATTTTCAGCTCGCGCTGTACACATTTGCTATGAGAGGCATTATCTCATAAGGGAAATATTGGACAATCAAATTAATGACTGCCCAGGCTTCAGGATGTCTTTTTACACTATATAAGGGTGGAAATTTACATTGGAAACGTTTAGTTTAGCTGTTAATGAAGTTTCGTTTTTTTAGTGCTGAAAATTCATTGTCTGCTGGCGCTGTACACTTTTTCTAAGTGTTGCAATATCTCATGAAGGAAATACTGGACAATCAAATTAATGACTTTCCAGGCTTCAGGATGCCTTTCTACACTATATAAAGGTGGAAATTTACATTGGAAACGTTTGGTTTAGCTGTTAATGAAGTTTCGTTTTTTTTAGTGCTGAAAATTCATTGTCTGCTGGCGCTGTACACTTTTTCTAAGTGTTGCAATATCTCATGAAGGAAATACTGGACAATCAAATTAATGACTTTCCAGGCTTCAGGATGCCTTTCTACACTATATAAAGGTGGAAATCTACATTGGAAACGTTTGGTTTAGCTGTTATAAAAGTTTGGTTTTTTAGTGCTGTAAATGCATTTTCAGCTCGCGCTGTACACATTTGCTATGAGAGGCATTATCTCATAAGGGAAATATTGGACAATCAAATTAATGACTGCCCAGGCTTCAGGATGTCTTTTTACACTATATAAAGGTGGAAATTTACATTGGAAACGTTTGGTTTAGCTGTTATAAAAGTTTGTTTTTTTAGTGCTGTAAATGCATTTTCAGCTCGCGCTGTACACATTTGCTATGAGAGGCATTATCTCATAAGGGAAACATTGGACAATCAAATTAATGGCTGCCCAGGCTTCAGGATGTCTTTTTACACTATATAAATGTGGAAATTTACATTGGAAACGTTTGGTTTAGCTGTTAATGAAGTTTCGTTTTTTTAGTGCTGAAAATTCATTGTCTGCTGGCGCTGTACACTTTTTCTAAGTGTTGCAATATCTCATGAAGGAAATACTGGACAATCAAATTAATGACTTTCCAGGCTTCAGGATGCCTTTCTACACTATATAAAGGTGGAAATTTACATTGGAAACGTTTGGTTTAGCTGTTATAAAAGTTTGGTTTTTTAGTGCTGTAAATGCATTTTCAGCTCGCGCTGTACACATTTGCTATGAGAGGCATTATCTCATAAGGGAAATATTGGACAATCAAATTAATGACTGCCCAGGCTTCAGGATGTCTTTTTACACTATATAAGGGTGGAAATTTACATTGGAAACGTTTAGTTTAGCTGTTAATGAAGTTTCGTTTTTTTAGTGCTGAAAATTCATTGTCTGCTGGCGCTGTACACTTTTTCTAAGTGTTGCAATATCTCATGAAGGAAATAATGGACAATCAAATTAATGACTTTCCAGGCTTCAGGATGCCTTTCTACACTATATAAAGGTGGAAATGTACATTGGAAACGTTTGGTTTAGCTGTTATAAAAGTTTGGTTTTTTAGTGCTGTAAATGCATTTTCAGCTCGCGCTGTACACATTTGCTATGAGAGGCATTATCTCATAAGGGAAATATTGGACAATCAAATTAATGACTGCCCAGGCTTCAGGATGTCTTTTTACACTATATAAAGGTGGAAATTTACATTGGAAACGTTTGGTTTAGCTGTTATAAAAGTTTGGTTTTTTTAGTGCTGAAAATGCATTTTCAGCTCGCACTGTCCACATTTGCTATGTGAGGCATTATCTCATAAGGGAAATACTGGACAATCAAATTAATGACTGCCCAGGCTTCAGGATGTCTTTTTACACTATATAAAGGTGGAAATTTACATTGGAAACGTTTGGTTTAGCTGTTAAAAAAGTTTGTTTTTTTAGTGCTGAAAATGCATTTTCAGCTCGCACTGTACACATTTGCTATGTGAGGCATTATCTCATAAGGGAAATACTGGACAATCAAATTAATGACTTCCCAGGCTTCAGGATGCCTTTTTACACTCTACAAATGTGGAAATTTACATTGGAAACGTTTGGTTTAGCTGTTAATGAAGTTTCGTTTTTTTAGTGCTGAAAATTCATTGTCTGCTGGCGCTGTACACTTTTTCTAAGTGTTGCAATATCTCATGAAGGAAATACTGGACAATCAAATTAATGACTTTCCAGGCTTCAGGATGCCTTTCTACACTATATACAGGTGGAAATTTACATTGGAAACGTTTGGTTTAGCTGTTATAAAAGTTTGGTTTTTTAGTGTTGTAAATGCATTTTCAGCTCGCGCTGTACACATTTGCTATGAGAGGCATTATCTCATAAGGGAAATATTGGACAATCAAATTAATGACTGCCCAGGCTTCAGGATGTCTTTTTACACTATATAAAGGTGGAAATATACATTGGAAACGTTTAGTTTAGCTGTTAATGAAGTTTCGTTTTTTTAGTGCTGAAAATTCATTGTCTGCTGGCGCTGTACACTTTTTCTAAGTGTTGCAATATCTCATGAAGGAAATACTGGACAATCAAATTAATGACTTTCCAGGCTTCAGGATGCCTTTCTACACTATATAAAGGTGGAAATTTACATTTGAAACGTTTGGTTTAGCTGTTATAAAAGTTTGTTTTTTTAGTGCTGTAAATGCATTTTCAGCTCGCGCTGTACACATTTGCTATGAGAGGCATTATCTCATAAGGGAAATATTGGACAATCAAATTAATGACTGCCCAGGCTTCAGGATGTCTTTTTACACTATATAAAGGTGGAAATTTACATTGGAAACGTTTGGTTTAGCTGTTATAAAAGTTTGGTTTTTTAGTGCTGTAAATGCATTTTCAGCTCGCGCTGTACACATTTGCTATGTGAGGCATTATCTCATAAGGGAAATACTGGACAATCAAATTAATGACTGCCCAGGCTTCAGGATGTCTTTTTACACTATATAAAGGTGGAAATTTACATTGGAAACGTTTGGTTTAGCTGTTATAAAAGTTTGGTTTTTTAGTGCTGAAAATGCATTTTCAGCTCGCACTGTACACATTTGCTATGTGAGGCATTATCTCATAAGGGAAATACTGGACAATCAAATTAATGACTTCCCAGGCTTCAGGATGCCTTTTTACACTCTATAAATGTGGAAATTTACATTGGAAACGTTTGGTTTAGCTGTTAATGAAGTTTCGTTTTTTTAGTGCTGAAAATTCATTGTCTGCTGGCGCTGTACACTTTTTCTAAGTGTTGCAATATCTCATGAAGGAAATACTGGACAATCAAATTAATGACTTTCCTGGCTTCAGAGGATGCCTTTCTACACTATATAAAGGTGGAAATTTACATTGGAAACGTTTGGTTTAGCTGTTATAAAAGTTTGGTTTTTTAGTGCTGTAAATGCATTTTCAGCTCGCGCTGTACACATTTGCTATGAGAGGCATTATCTCATAAGGGAAATATTGGACAATCAAATTAATGGCTGCCCAGGCTTCATTTTTACACTATATAAAGGTGGAAATTTACATTGGAAACGTTTAGTTTAGCTGTTAATGAAGTTTCGTTTTTTTAGTGCTGAAAATTCATTGTCTGCTGGCGCTGTACACTTTTTTTAAGTGTTGCAATATCTCATGAAGGAAATACTGGACAATCAAATTAATGACTTTCCAGGCTTCAGGATGCCTTTCTACACTATATAAAGGTGGAAATTTACATTGGAAACGTTTAGTTTAGCTGTTATAAAAGTTTGTTTTTTTAGTGCTGTAAATGCATTTTCAGCTCGCGCTGTACACATTTGCTATGAGAGGCATTATCTCATAAGGGAAATATTGGACAATCAAATTAATGACTGCCCAGGCTTAAGGATGTCTTTTTACACTATATAAGGGTGGAAATTTACATTGGAAACGTTTAGTTTAGCTGTTAATGAAGTTTCGTTTTTTTAGTGCTGAAAATTCATTGTCTGCTGGCGCTGTACACTTTTTCTAAGTGTTGCAATATCTCATGAAGGAAATACTGGACAATCAAATTAATGACTTTCCAGGCTTCAGGATGCCTTTCTACACTATATAAATGTGGAAATGTACATTGGAAACGTTTGGTTTAGCTGTTATAAAAGTTTGGTTTTTTAGTGCTGTAAATGCATTTTCAGCTCGCGCTGTACACATTTGCTATGAGAGGCATTATCTCAGAAGGGAAATATTGGACAATCAAATTAATGACAGCCCAGGCTTCAGGATGTCTTTTTACACTATATAAAGGTGGAAATTTACATTGGAAACGTTTGGTTTAGCTGTTATAAAAGTTTGGTTTTTTTAGTGCTGAAAATGCATTTTCAGCTCGCACTGTACACATTTGCTGTGTGAGGCATTATCTCATAAGGGAAATACTGGACAATCAAATTAATGACTGCCCAGGCTTCAGGATGTCTTTTTACACTATATAAAGGTGGAAATTTACATTGGAAACGTTTGGTTTAGCTGTTATAAAAGTTTGGTTTTTTAGTGCTGAAAATGCATTTTCAGCTCGCACTGTACACATTTGCTATGTGAGGCATTATCTCATAAGGGAAATACTGGACAATCAAATTAATGACTTCCCAGGCTTCAGGATGCCTTTTTACACTCTATAAATGTGGAAATTTACATTGGAAACGTTTGGTTTAGCTGTTAATGAAGTTTCGTTTTTTTAGTGCTGAAAATTCATTGTCTGCTGGCGCTGTACACTTTTTCTAAGTGTTGCAATATCTCATGAAGGAAATACTGGACAATCAAATTAATGACTTTCCAGGCTTCAGGATGCCTTTCTACACTATATAAAGGTGGAAATTTACATTGGAAACGTTTGGTTTAGCTGTTATAAAAGTTTGGTTTTTTAGTGCTGTAAATGCATTTTCAGCTCGCGCTGTACACATTTGCTATGAGAGGCATTATCTCAAGGGAAATATTGGACAATCAAATTAATGACTGCCCAGGCTTCAGGATGTCTTTTTACACTATATAAGGGTGGAAATTTACATTGGAAACGTTTAGTTTAGCTGTTAATGAAGTTTCGTTTTTTTAGTGCTGAAAATTCATTGTCTGCTGGCGCTGTACACTTTTTCTAAGTGTTGCAATATCTCATGAAGGAAATACTGGACAATCAAATTAATGACTTTCCAGGCTTCAGGATGCCTTTCTACACTATATAAAGGTGGAAATGTACATTGGAAACGTTTGGTTTAGCTGTTATAAAAGTTTGGTTTTTTAGTGCTGTAAATGCATTTTCAGCTCGCGCTGTACACATTTGCTATGAGAGGCATTATCTCAGAAGGGAAATATTGGACAATCAAATTAATGACTGCCCAGGCTTCAGGATGTCTTTTTACACTATATAAAGGTGGAAATTTACATTGGAAACGTTTGGTTTAGCTGTTATAAAAGTTTGGTTTTTTTAGTGCTGAAAATGCATTTTCAGCTCGCACTGTACACTTTTGCTGTGTGAGGCATTATCTCATAATGGAAATACTGGACAATCAAATTAATGACTGCCCAGGCTTCAGGATGTCTTTTTACACTATATAAAGGTGGAAATTTACATTGGAAACGTTTGGTTTAGCTGTTATAAAAGTTTGGTTTTTTAGTGCTGAAAATGCATTTTCAGCTCGCACTGTACACATTTGCTATGTGAGGCATTATCTCATAAGGGAAATACTGGACAATCAAATTAATGACTTCCCAGGCTTCAGGATGCCTTTTTACACTCTATAAATGTGGAAATTTACATTGGAAACGTTTGGTTTAGCTGTTAATGAAGTTTCGTTTTTTTAGTGCTGAAAATTCATTGTCTGCTGGCGCTGTACACTTTTTCTAAGTGTTGCAATATCTCATGAAGGAAATACTGGACAATCAAATTAATGACTTTCCAGGCTTCAGGATGCCTTTCTACACTATATAAAGGTGGAAATTTACATTGGAAACGTTTGGTTTAGCTGTTATAAAAGTTTGGTTTTTTAGTGCTGTAAATGCATTTTCAGCTCGCGCTGTACACATTTGCTATGAGAAGCATTATCTCATAAGGGAAATATTGGACAATCAAATTAATGACTGCCCAGGCTTCAGGATGTCTTTTTACACTATATAAGGGTGGAAATTTACATTGGAAACGTTTAGTTTAGCTGTTAATGAAGTTTCGTTTTTTTAGTGCTGAAAATTCATTGTCTGCTGGCGCTGTACACTTTTTCTAAGTGTTGCAATATCTCATGAAGGAAATACTGGACAATCAAATTAATGACTTTCCAGGCTTCAGGATGCCTTTCTACACTATATAAAGGTGGAAATGTACATTGGAAACGTTTGGTTTAGCTGTTATAAAAGTTTGGTTTTTTAGTGCTGTAAATGCATTTTCAGCTCGCGCTGTACACATTTGCTATGAGAGGCATTATCTCAGAAGGGAAATATTGGACAATCAAATTAATGACTGCCCAGGCTTCAGGATGTCTTTTTACACTATATAAAGGTGGAAATTTACATTGGAAACGTTTGGTTTAGCTGTTATAAAAGTTTGGTTTTTTTAGTGCTGAAAATGCATTTTCAGCTCGCACTGTACACATTTGCTATGTGAGGCATTATCTCATAAGGGAAATACTGGACAATCAAATTAATGACTGCCCAGGCTTCAGGATGTCTTTTTACACTATATAAAGGTGGAAATTTACATTGGAAACGTTTGGTTTAGCTGTTAATGAAGTTTCGTTTTTTTAGTGCTGAAAATTCATTGTCTGCTGGCGCTGTACACTTTTTCTAAGTGTTGCAATATCTCATGAAGGAAATACTGGACAATCAAATTAATGACTTTCCAGGCTTCAGGATGCCTTTCTACACTATATAAAGGTGGAAATGTACATTGGAAACGTTTGGTTTAGCTGTTATAAAAGTTTGGTTTTTTAGTGCTGTAAATTCATTTTCAGCTCGCGCTGTACACATTTGCTATGAGAGGCATTATCTCAGAAGGGAAATATTGGACAATCAAATTAATGACTGCCCAGGCTTCAGGATGTCTTTTTACACTATATAAAGGTGGAAATTTACATTGGAAACGTTTGGTTTAGCTGTTATAAAAGTTTGGTTTTTTTAGTGCTGAAAATGCATTTTCAGCTCGCACTGTACACATTTGCTATGTGAGGCATTATCTCATAAGGGAAATACTGGACAATCAAATTAATGACTGCCCAGGCTTCAGGATGTCTTTTTACACTATATAAAGGTGGAAATTTACATTGGAAACGTTTGGTTTAGCTGTTATAAAAGTTTGGTTTTTTAGTGCTGAAAATGCATTTTCAGCTCGCACTGTACACATTTGCTATGTGAGGCATTATCTCATAAGGGAAATACTGGACAATCAAATTAATGACTTCCCAGGCTTCAGGATGCCTTTTTACACTCTATAAATGTGGAAATTTACATTGGAAACGTTTGGTTTAGCTGTTAATGAAGTTTCGTTTTTTTAGTGCTGAAAATTCATTGTCTGCTGGCGCTGTACACTTTTTCTAAGTGTTGCAATATCTCATGAAGGAAATACTGGACAATCAAATTAATGACTTTCCAGGATTCAAGATGCCTTTCTACACTATATAAAGGTGGAAATTTACATTGGAAACGTTTGGTTTAGCTGTTATAAAAGTTTGGTTTTTTAGTGCTGAAAATGCATTTTCAGCTCGCGCTGTACACATTTGCTATGAGAGGCATTATCTCATAAGGGAAATATTGGACAATCAAATTAATGACTGCCCAGGCTTCAGGATGTCTTTTTACACTATATAAGGGTGGAAATTTACATTGGAAACGTTTAGTTTAGCTGTTAATTAAGTTTCGTTTTTTTAGTGCTGAAAATTCATTGTCTGCTGGCGCTGTACACTTTTTCTAAGTGTTGCAATATCTCATGAAGGAAATACTGGACAATCAAATTAATGACTTTCCAGGCTTCAGGATGCCTTTTACACTATATAAAGGTGGAAATGTACATTGGAAACGTTTGGTTTAGCTGTTATAAAAGTTTGGTTTTTTAGTGCTGTAAATGCATTTTCAGCTCGCGCTGTACACATTTGCTATGAGAGGCATTATCTCAGAAGGGAAATATTGGACAATCAAATTAATGACTGCCCAGGCTTCAGGATGTCTTTTTACACTATATAAAGGTGGAAATTTACATTGGAAACGTTTGGTTTAGCTGTTATAAAAGTTTGGTTTTTTAGTGCTGAAAATGCATTTTCAGCTCGCACTGTACACATTTGCTATGTGAGGCATTATCTCATAAGGGAAATACTGGACAATCAAATTAATGACTTCCCAGGCTTCAGGATGCCTTTTTACACTCTATAAATGTGGAAATTTACATTGGAAACGTTTGGTTTAGCTGTTAATGAAGTTTCGTTTTTTTAGTGCTGAAAATTCATTTTCAGCTCGCACTGTACACATTTGCTGTGTGAGGCATTATCTCATAAGGGAAATACTGGACAATCAAATTAATGACTGCCCAGGCTTCAGGATGTCTTTTTACACTATATAAAGGTGGAAATTTACATTGGAAACGTTTGGTTTAGCTGTATAAAAGTTTGTTTTTTTAGTGCTGAAAATGCATTTTCAGCTCGCACTGTACACATTTGCTATGTGAGGCATTATCTCATAAGGGAAATACTGGACAATCAAATTAATGACTTCCCAGGCTTCAGGATGCCTTTTTACACTCTATAAATATGGAAATTTACATTGGAAACGTTTGGTTTAGCTGTTAATGAAGTTTCGTTTTTTTAGTGCTGAAAATTCATTGTCTGCTGGCGCTGTACACTTTTTCTAAGTGTTGCAATATCTCATGAAGGAAATACTGGACAATCAAATTAATGACTTTCCAGGCTTCAGGATGCCTTTCTACACTATATAAAGGTGGAAATTTACATTGGAAACGTTTGGTTTAGCTGTTATAAAAGTTTGGTTTTTTAGTGCTGTAAATGCATTTTCAGCTCGCGCTGTACACATTTGCTATGAGAGGCATTATCTCATAAGGGAAATATTGGACAATCAAATTAATGACTGCCCAGGCTTCAGGATGTCTTTTTACACTATATAAGGGTGGAAATTTACATTGGAAACGTTTAGTTTAGCTGTTAATGAAGTTTCGTTTTTTTAGTGCTGAAAATTCATTGTCTGCTGGCGCTGTACACTTTTTCTAAGTGTTGCAATATCTCATGAAGGAAATACTGGACAATCAAATTAATGACTTTCCAGGCTTCGGGATGCCTTTCTACACTATATAAAGGTGGAAATTTACATTGGAAACGTTTGGTTTAGCTGTTATAAAAGTTTGGTTTTTTAGTGCTGTAAATGCATTTTCAGCTCGCGCTGTACACATTTGCTATGAGAGGCATTATCTCATAAGGGAAATATTGGACAATCAAATTAATGACTGCCCAGGCTTCAGGATGTCTTTTTACACTATATAAGGGTGGAAATTTACATTGGAAACGTTTAGTTTAGCTGTTAATGAAGTTTCGTTTTTTTAGTGCTGAAAATTCATTGTCTGCTGGCGCTGTACACTTTTTCTAAGTGTTGCAATATCTCATGAAGGAAATACTGGACAATCAAATTAATGACTTTCCAGGCTTCAGGATGCCTTTCTACACTCTATAAAGGTGGAAATGTACATTGGAAACGTTTGGTTTAGCTGTTATAAAAGTTTGGTTTTTTAGTGCTGTAAATGCATTTTCAGCTCGCGCTGTACACATTTGCTATGAGAGGCATTATCTCAGAAGGGAAATATTGGACAATCAAATTAATGACTGCCCAGGCTTCAGGATGTCTTTTTACACTATATAAAGGTGGAAATTTACATTGGAAACGTTTGGTTTAGCTGTTAATGAAGTTTCGTTTTTTTAGTGCTGAAAATTCATTGTCTGCTGGCGCTGTACACTTTTTCTAAGTGTTGCAATATCTCATGAAGGAAATACTGGACAATCAAATTAATGACTTTCCAGGCTTCAGGATGCCTTTCTACACTATATAAAGGTGGAAATTTACATTGGAAACGTTTGGTTTAGCTGTTAATGAAGTTTCGTTTTTTTAGTGCTGAAAATTCATTGTCTGCTGGCGCTGTACACTTTTTCTAAGTGTTGCAATATCTCATGAAGGAAATACTGGACAATCAAATTAATGACTTTCCAGGCTTCAGGATGCCTTTCTACACTATATAAAGGTGGAAATGTACATTGGAAACGTTTGGTTTAGCTGTTATAAAAGTTTGTTTTTTTAGTGCTGTAAATGCATTTTCAGCTCGCGCTGTACACATTTGCTATGAGAGGCATTATCTCAGAAGGGAAATATTGGACAATCAAATTAATGACTGCCCAGGCTTCAGGATGTCTTTTTACACTATATAAAGGTGGAAATTTACATTGGAAACGTTTGGTTTAGCTGTTATAAAAGTTTGGTTTTTTTAGTGCTGAAAATGCATTTTCAGCTCGCACTGTACACTTTTTCTAAGTGTTGCAATATCTCATGAAGGAAATACTGGACAATCAAATTAATGACTTTCCAGGATTCAAGATGCCTTTCTACACTATATAAAGGTGTAAATTTACATTGGAAACGTTTGGTTTAGCTGTTATAAAAGTTTGGTTTTTTAGTGCTGAAAATGCATTTTCAGCTCGCACTGTACACATTTGCTATGTGAGGCATTATCTCATAAGGGAAATACTGGACAATCAAATTAATGACTTCCCAGGCTTCAGGATGCCTTTTTACACTCTATAAATGTGGAAATTTACATTGGAAACGTTTGGTTTAGCTGTTAATGAAGTTTCGTTTTTTTAGTGCTGAAAATTCATTGTCTGCTGGCGCTGTACACTTTTTCTAAGTGTTGCAATATCTCATGAAGGAAATACTGGACAATCAAATTAATGACTTTCCAGGCTTCAGGATGCCTTTCTACACTATATAAAGGTGGAAATTTACATTGGAAACGTTTGGTTTAGCTGTTATAAAAGTTTGGTTTTTTAGTGCTGAAAATGCATTTTCAGCTCGCGCTGTACACATTTGCTATGAGAGGCATTATCTCATAAGGGAAATATTGGACAATCAAATTAATGACTGCCCAGGCTTCAGGATGTCTTTTTACACTATATAAGGGTGGAAATTTACATTGGAAACGTTTAGTTTAGCTGTTAATGAAGTTTCGTTTTTTTAGTGCTGAAAATTCATTGTCTGCTGGCGCTGTACACTTTTTCTAAGTGTTGCAATATCTCATGAAGGAAATACTGGACAATCAAATTAATGACTTTCCAGGCTTCAGGATGCCTTCTACACTATATAAAGGTGGAAATGTACATTGGAAACGTTTGGTTTAGCTGTTATAAAAGTTTGGTTTTTTAGTGCTGTAAATGCATTTTCAGCTCGCGCTGTACACATTTGCTATGAGAGGCATTATCTCAGAAGGGAAATATTGGACAATCAAATTAATGACTGCCCAGGCTTCAGGATGTCTTTTTACACTATATAAAGGTGGAAATTTACATTGGAAACGTTTGGTTTAGCTGTTATAAAAGTTTGGTTTTTTTAGTGCTGAAAATGCATTTTCAGCTCGCACTGTACACATTTGCTGTGTGAGAAATTATCTCATAAGGGAAATACTGGACAATCAAATTAATGACTTCCCAGGCTTCAGGATGCCTTTTTACACTCTATAAATGTGGAAATTTACATTGGAAACGTTTGGTTTAGCTGTTAATGAAGTTTCGTTTTTTTAGTGCTGAAAATTCATTGTCTGCTGGCGCTGTACACTTTTTCTAAGTGTTGCAATATCTCATGAAGGAAATACTGGACAATCAAATTAATGACTTTCCAGGATTCAAGATGCCTTTCTACACTATATAAAGGTGGAAATTTACATTGGAAACGTTTGGTTTAGCTGTTATAAAAGTTTGGTTTTTTAGTGCTGAAAATGCATTTTCAGCTCGCGCTGTACACATTTGCTATGAGAGGCATTATCTCATAAGGGAAATATTGGACAATCAAATTAATGACTGCCCAGGCTTCAGGATGTCTTTTTACACTATATAAGGGTGGAAATTTACATTGGAAACGTTTAGTTTAGCTGTTAATTAAGTTTCGTTTTTTTAGTGCTGAAAATTCATTGTCTGCTGGCGCTGTACACTTTTTCTAAGTGTTGCAATATCTCATGAAGGAAATACTGGACAATCAAATTAATGACTTTCCAGGCTTCAGGATGCCTTCTACACTATATAAAGGTGGAAATGTACATTGGAAACGTTTGGTTTAGCTGTTATAAAAGTTTGGTTTTTTAGTGCTGTAAATGCATTTTCAGCTCGCGCTGTACACATTTGCTATGAGAGGCATTATCTCAGAAGGGAAATATTGGACAATCAAATTAATGACTGCCCAGGCTTCAGGATGTCTTTTTACACTATATAAAGGTGGAAATTTACATTGGAAACGTTTGGTTTAGCTGTTATAAAAGTTTGGTTTTTTTAGTGCTGAAAATGCATTTTCAGCTCGCACTGTACACATTTGCTGTGTGAGGCATTATCTCATAAGGGAAATACTGGACAATCAAATTAATGACTGCCCAGGTTTCAGGATGTCTTTTTACACTATATAAAGGTGGAAATTTACATTGGAAACGTTTGGTTTAGCTGTTATAAAAGTTTGGTTTTTTAGTGCTGAAAATGCATTTTCAGCTCGCACTGTACACATTTGCTATGTGAGGCATTATCTCATAAGGGAAATACTGGACAATCAAATTAATGACTTCCCAGGCTTCAGGATGCCTTTTTACACTCTATAAATGTGGAAATTTACATTGGAAACGTTTGGTTTAGCTGTTAATGAAGTTTCGTTTTTTTAGTGCTGAAAATTCATTGTCTGCTGGCGCTGTACACTTTTTCTAAGTGTTGCAATATCTCATGAAGGAAATACTGGACAATCAAATTAATGACTTTCCAGGCTTCAGGATGCCTTTCTACACTATATAAAGGTGGAAATTTACATTGGAAACGTTTGGTTTAGCTGTTATAAAAGTTTGGTTTTTTAGTGCTGTAAATGCATTTTCAGCTCGCGCTGTACACATTTGCTATGAGAGGCATTATCTCATAAGGGAAATATTGGACAATCAAATTAATGACTGCCCAGGCTTCAGGATGTCTTTTTACACTATATAAGGGTGGAAATTTACATTGGAAACGTTTAGTTTAGCTGTTAATGAAGTTTCGTTTTTTTAGTGCTGAAAATTCATTGTCTGCTGGCGCTGTACACTTTTTCTAAGTGTTGCAATATCTCATGAAGGAAATACTGGACAATCAAATTAATGACTTTCCAGGCTTCAGGATGCCTTTCTACACTATATAAAGGTGGAAATGTACATTGGAAACGTTTGGTTTAGCTGTTATAAAAGTTTGGTTTTTTAGTGCTGTAAATGCATTTTCAGCTCGCGCTGTACACATTTGCTATGAGAGGCATTATCTCAGAAGGGAAATATTGGACAATCAAATTAATGACTGCCCAGGCTTCAGGATGTCTTTTTACACTATATAAAGGTGGAAATTTACATTGGAAACGTTTGGTTTAGCTGTTATAAAAGTTTGTTTTTTTTAGTGCTGAAAATGCATTTTCAGCTCGCACTGTACACATTTGCTGTGTGAGGCATTATCTCATAAGGGAAATACTGGACAATCAAATTAATGACTGCCCAGGCTTCAGGATGTCTTTTTACACTATATAAAGGTGGAAATTTACATTGGAAACGTTTGGTTTAGCTGTTATAAAAGTTTGTTTTTTTAGTGCTGAAAATGCATTTTCAGCTCGCACTGTACACATTTGCTATGTGAGGCATTATCTCATAAGGGAAATACTGGACAATCAAATTAATGACTTCCCAGGCTTCAGGATGCATTTTTACACTCTATAAATATGGAAATTTACATTGGAAACGTTTGGTTTAGCTGTTAATGAAGTTTCGTTTTTTTAGTGCTGAAAATTCATTGTCTGCTGGCGCTGTACACTTTTTCTAAGTGTTGCAATATCTCATGAAGGAAATACTGGACAATCAAATTAATGACTTTCCAGGCTTCAGGATGCCTTTCTACACTATATAAAGGTGGAAATTTACATTGGAAACGTTTGGTTTAGCTGTTATAAAAGTTTGGTTTTTTAGTGCTGTAAATGCATTTTCAGCTCGCGCTGTACACATTTGCTATGAGAGGCATTATCTCATAAGGGAAATATTGGACAATCAAATTAATGACTGCCCAGGCTTCAGGATGTCTTTTTACACTATATAAGGGTGGAAATTTACATTGGAAACGTTTAGTTTAGCTGTTAATGAAGTTTCGTTTTTTTAGTGCTGAAAATTCATTGTCTGCTGGCGCTGTACACTTTTTCTAAGTGTTGCAATATCTCATGAAGGAAATACTGGACAATCAAATTAATGACTTTCCAGGCTTCAGGATGCCTTTCTACACTATATAAAGGTGGAAATTTACATTGGAAACGTTTGGTTTAGCTGTTATAAAAGTTTGGTTTTTTAGTGCTGTAAATGCATTTTCAGCTCGCGCTGTACACATTTGCTATGAGAGGCATTATCTCATAAGGGAAATATTGGACAATCAAATTAATGACTGCCCAGGCTTCAGGATGTCTTTTTACACTATATAAGGGTGGAAATTTACATTGGAAACGTTTAGTTTAGCTGTTAATGAAGTTTCGTTTTTTTAGTGCTGAAAATTCATTGTCTGCTGGCGCTGTACACTTTTTCTAAGTGTTGCAATATCTCATGAAGGAAATACTGGACAATCAAATTAATGACTTTCCAGGCTTCAGGATGCCTTTCTACACTCTATAAAGGTGGAAATGTACATTGGAAACGTTTGGTTTAGCTGTTATAAAAGTTTGGTTTTTTAGTGCTGTAAATGCATTTTCAGCTCGCGCTGTACACATTTGCTATGAGAGGCATTATCTCAGAAGGGAAATATTGGACAATCAAATTAATGACTGCCCAGGCTTCAGGATGTCTTTTTACACTATATAAAGGTGGAAATTTACATTGGAAACGTTTGGTTTAGCTGTTATAAAAGTTTGGTTTTTTTAGTGCTGAAAATGCATTTTCAGCTCGCACTGTACACATTTGCTGTGTGAGGCATTATCTCATAAGGGAAATACTGGACAATCAAATTAATGACTGCCCAGGCTTCAGGATGTCTTTTTACACTATATAAAGGTGGAAATTTACATTGGAAACGTTTGGTTTAGCTGTTATAAAAGTTTGGTTTTTTAGTGCTGAAAATGCATTTTCAGCTCGCACTGTACACATTTGCTATGTGAGGCATTATCTCATAAGGGAAATACTGGACAATCAAATTAATGACTTCCCAGGCTTCAGGATGCCTTTTTACACTCTATAAATGTGGAAATTTACATTGGAAACGTTTGGTTTAGCTGTTAATGAAGTTTCGTTTTTTTAGTGCTGAAAATTCATTGTCTGCTGGCGCTGTACACTTTTTCGAAGTGTTGCAATATCTCATGAAGGAAATACTGGACAATCAAATTAATGACTTTCCAGGCTTCAGGATGCCTTTCTACACTATATAAAGGTGGAAATTTACATTGGAAACGTTTGGTTTAGCTGTTATAAAAGTTTGGTTTTTTAGTGCTGTAAATGCATTTTCAGCTCGCGCTGTACACATTTGCTATGAGAAGCATTATCTCATAAGGGAAATATTGGACAATCAAATTAATGACTGCCCAGGCTTCAGGATGTCTTTTTACACTATATAAGGGTGGAAATTTACATTGGAAACGTTTAGTTTAGCTGTTAATGAAGTTTCGTTTTTTTAGTGCTGAAAATTCATTGTCTGCTGGCGCTGTACACTTTTTCTAAGTGTTGCAATATCTCATGAAGGAAATACTGGACAATCAAATTAATGACTTTCCAGGCTTCAGGATGCCTTTCTACACTATATAAAGGTGGAAATGTACATTGGAAACGTTTGGTTTAGCTGTTATAAAAGTTTGTTTTTTTAGTGCTGTAAATGCATTTTCAGCTCGCGCTGTACACATTTGCTATGAGAGGCATTATCTCAGAAGGGAAATATTGGACAATCAAATTAATGACTGCCCAGGCTTCAGGATGTCTTTTTACACTATATAAAGGTGGAAATTTACATTGGAAACGTTTGGTTTAGCTGTTATAAAAGTTTGGTTTTTTTAGTGCTGAAAATGCATTTTCAGCTCGCACTGTACACATTTGCTGTGTGAGGCATTATCTCATAAGGGAAATACTGGACAATCAAATTAATGACTGCCCAGGCTTCAGGATGTCTTTTTACACTATATAAAGGTGTAAATTTACATTGGAAACGTTTGGTTTAGCTGTTATAAAAGTTTGGTTTTTTAGTGCTGAAAATGCATTTTCAGCTCGCACTGTACACATTTGCTATGTGAGGCATTATCTCATAAGGGAAATACTGGACAATCAAATTAATGACTTCCCAGGCTTCAGGTTGCCTTTTTACACTCTATAAATGTGGAAATTTACATTGGAAACGTTTGGTTTAGCTGTTAATGAAGTTTCGTTTTTTTAGTGCTGAAAATTCATTGTCTGCTGGCGCTGTACACTTTTTCTAAGTGTTGCAATATCTCATGAAGGAAATACTGGACAATCAAATTAATGACTTTCCAGGCTTCAGGATGCCTTTCTACACTATATAAAGGTGGAAATTTACATTGGAAACGTTTGGTTTAGCTGTTATAAAAGTTTGGTTTTTTAGTGCTGAAAATGCATTTTCAGCTCGCGCTGTACACATTTGCTATGAGAGGCATTATCTCATAAGGGAAATATTGGACAATCAAATTAATGACTGCCCAGGCTTCAGGATGTCTTTTTACACTATATAAGGGTGGAAATTTACATTGGAAACGTTTAGTTTAGCTGTTAATGAAGTTTCGTTTTTTTAGTGCTGAAAATTCATTGTCTGCTGGCGCTGTACACTTTTTCTAAGTGTTGCAATATCTCATGAAGGAAATACTGGACAATCAAATTAATGACTTTCCAGGCTTCAGGATGCCTTCTACACTATATAAAGGTGGAAATGTACATTGGAAACGTTTGGTTTAGCTGTTATAAAAGTTTGGTTTTTTAGTGCTGTAAATGCATTTTCAGCTCGCGCTGTACACATTTGCTATGAGAGGCATTATCTCAGAAGGGAAATATTGGACAATCAAATTAATGACTGCCCAGGCTTCAGGATGTCTTTTTACACTATATAAAGGTGGAAATTTACATTGGAAACGTTTGGTTTAGCTGTTATAAAAGTTTGGTTTTTTTAGTGCTGAAAATGCATTTTCAGCTCGCACTGTACACATTTGCTGTGTGAGAAATTATCTCATAAGGGAAATACTGGACAATCAAATTAATGACTGCCCAGGCTTCAGGATGTCTTTTTACACTATATAAAGGTGGAAATTTACATTGGAAACGTTTGGTTTAGCTGTTATAAAAGTTTGTTTTTTTAGTGCTGAAAATGCATTTTCAGCTCGCACTGTACACATTTGCTATGTGAGGCATTATCTCATAAGGGAAATACTGGACAATCAAATTAATGACTTCCCAGGCTTCAGGATGCCTTTTTACACTCTATAAATGTGGAAATTTACATTGGAAACGTTTGGTTTAGCTGTTAATGAAGTTTCGTTTTTTTAGTGCTGAAAATTCATTGTCTGCTGGCGCTGTACACTTTTTCTAAGTGTTGCAATATCTCATGAAGGAAATACTGGACAATCAAATTAATGACTTTCCAGGCTTCAGGATGCCTTTCTACACTATATAAAGGTGGAAATTTACATTGGAAACGTTTGGTTTAGCTGTTATAAAAGTTTGGTTTTTTAGTGCTGTAAATGCATTTTCAGCTCGCGCTGTACACATTTGCTATGAGAGGCATTATCTCATAAGGGAAATATTGGACAATCAAATTAATGACTGCCCAGGCTTCAGGATGTCTTTTTACACTATATAAGGGTGGAAATTTACATTGGAAACGTTTAGTTTAGCTGTTAATGAAGTTTCGTTTTTTTAGTGCTGAAAATTCATTGTCTGCTGGCGCTGTACACTTTTTCTAAGTGTTGCAATATCTCATGAAGGAAATACTGGACAATCAAATTAATGACTTTCCAGGCTTCAGGATGCCTTTCTACACTATATAAAGGTGGAAATGTACATTGGAAACGTTTGGTTTAGCTGTTATAAAAGTTTGGTTTTTTAGTGCTGTAAATGCATTTTCAGCTCGCGCTGTACACATTTGCTATGAGAGGCATTATCTCAGAAGGGAAATATTGGACAATCAAATTAATGACTGCCCAGGCTTCAGGATGTCTTTTTACACTATATAAAGGTGGAAATTTACATTGGAAACGTTTGGTTTAGCTGTTATAAAAGTTTGGTTTTTTTAGTGCTGAAAATGCATTTTCAGCTCGCACTGTACACATTTGCTGTGTGAGGCATTATCTCATAAGGGAAATACTGGACAATCAAATTAATGACTGCCCAGGCTTCAGGATGTCTTTTTACACTATATAAAGGTGGAAATTTACATTGGAAACGTTTGGTTTAGCTGTTATAAAAGTTTGGTTTTTTAGTGCTGAAAATGCATTTTCAGCTCGCACTGTACACATTTGCTATGTGAGGCATTATCTCATAAGGGAAATACTGGACAATCAAATTAATGACTTCCCAGGCTTCAGGATGCCTTTTTACACTATAAATGTGGAAATTTACATTGGAAACGTTTGGTTTAGCTGTTAATGAAGTTTCGTTTTTTTAGTGCTGAAAATTCATTGTCTGCTGGCGCTGTACACTTTTTCTAAGTGTTGCAATATCTCATGAAGGAAATACTGGACAATCAAATTAATGACTTTCCAGGCTTCAGGATGCCTTTCTACACTATATAAAGGTGGAAATTTACATTGGAAACGTTTGGTTTAGCTGTTATAAAAGTTTGTTTTTTTAGTGCTGTAAATGCATTTTCAGCTCGCGCTGTACACATTTGCTATGAGAGGCATTATCTCATAAGGGAAATATTGGACAATCAAATTAATGACTGCCCAGGCTTCAGGATGTCTTTTTACACTATATAAGGGTGGAAATTTACATTGGAAACGTTTGGTTTAGCTGTTAATGAAGTTTCGTTTTTTTAGTGCTGAAAATTCATTGTCTGCTGGCGCTGTACACTTTTTCTAAGTGTTGCAATATCTCATGAAGGAAATACTGGACAATCAAATTAATGACTTTCCAGGCTTCAGGATGCCTTTCTACACTATATAAAGGTGGAAATTTACATTGGAAACGTTTGGTTTAGCTGTTATAAAAGTTTGGTTTTTTAGTGCTGTAAATGCATTTTCAGCTCGCGCTGTACACATTTGCTATGAGAGGCATTATCTCATAAGGGAAATATTGGACAATCAAATTAATGACTGCCCAGGCTTCAGGATGTCTTTTTACACTATATAAGGGTGGAAATTTACATTGGAAACGTTTAGTTTAGCTGTTAATGAAGTTTCGTTTTTTTAGTGCTGAAAATTCATTGTCTGCTGGCGCTGTACACTTTTTCTAAGTGTTGCAATATCTCATGAAGGAAATACTGGACAATCAAATTAATGACTTTCCAGGCTTCAGGATGCCTTTCTACACTATATAAAGGTGGAAATGTACATTATCTCAGAAGGGAAATATTGGACAATCAAATTAATGACTGCCCAGGCTTCAGGATGTCTTTTTACACTATATAAAGGTGGAAATTTACATTGGAAACGTTTGGTTTAGCTGTTATAAAAGTTTGGTTTTTTTAGTGCTGAAAATGCATTTTCAGCTCGCACTGTACACATTTGCTGTGTGAGGCATTATCTCATAAGGGAAATACTGGACAATCAAATTAATGACTGCCCAGGCTTCAGGATGTCTTTTTACACTATATAAAGGTGGAAATTTACATTGGAAACGTTTGGTTTAGCTGTTATAAAAGTTTGGTTTTTTAGTGCTGAAAATGCATTTTCAGCTCGCACTGTACACATTTGCTATGTGAGGCATTATCTCATAAGGGAAATACTGGACAATCAAATTAATGACTTCCCAGGCTTCAGGATGCCTTTTTACACTATAAATGTGGAAATTTACATTGGAAACGTTTGGTTTAGCTGTTAATGAAGTTTCGTTTTTTTAGTGCTGAAAATTCATTGTCTGCTGGCGCTGTACACTTTTTCTAAGTGTTGCAATATCTCATGAAGGAAATACTGGACAATCAAATTAATGACTTTCCAGGCTTCAGGATGCCTTTCTACACTATATAAAGGTGGAAATTTACATTGGAAACGTTTGGTTTAGCTGTTATAAAAGTTTGGTTTTTTAGTGCTGTAAATGCATTTTCAGCTCGCGCTGTACACATTTGCTATGAGAGGCATTATCTCATAAGGGAAATATTGGACAATCAAATTAATGACTGCCCAGGCTTCAGGATGTCTTTTTACACTATATAAGGGTGGAAATTTACATTGGAAACGTTTGGTTTAGCTGTTAATGAAGTTTCGTTTTTTTAGTGCTGAAAATTCATTGTCTGCTGGCGCTGTACACTTTTTCTAAGTGTTGCAATATCTCATGAAGGAAATACTGGACAATCAAATTAATGACTTTCCAGGCTTCAGGATGCCTTTCTACACTATATAAAGGTGGAAATTTACATTGGAAACGTTTGGTTTAGCTGTTATAAAAGTTTGGTTTTTTAGTGCTGTAAATGCATTTTCAGCTCGCGCTGTACACATTTGCTATGAGAGGCATTATCTCATAAGGGAAATATTGGACAATCAAATTAATGACTGCCCAGGCTTCAGGATGTCTTTTTACACTATATAAGGGTGGAAATTTACATTGGAAACGTTTAGTTTAGCTGTTAATGAAGTTTCGTTTTTTTAGTGCTGAAAATTCATTGTCTGCTGGCGCTGTACACTTTTTCTAAGTGTTGCAATATCTCATGAAGGAAATACTGGACAATCAAATTAATGACTTTCCAGGCTTCAGGATGCCTTTCTACACTATATAAAGGTGGAAATGTACATTGGAAACGTTTGGTTTAGCTGTTATAAAAGTTTGGTTTTTTAGTGCTGTAAATGCATTTTCAGCTCGCGCTGTACACATTTGCTATGAGAGGCATTATCTCAGAAGGGAAATATTGGACAATCAAATTAATGACTGCCCAGGCTTCAGGATGTCTTTTTACACTATATAAAGGTGGAAATTTACATTGGAAACGTTTGGTTTAGCTGTTATAAAAGTTTGGTTTTTTTAGTGATGAAAATGCATTTTCAGCTCGCACTGTACACATTTGCTGTGTGAGGCATTATCTCATAAGGGAAATACTGGACAATCAAATTAATGACTGCCCAGGCTTCAGGATGTCTTTTTACACTATATAAAGGTGGAAATTTACATTGGAAACGTTTGGTTTAGCTGTTATAAAAGTTTGGTTTTTTAGTGCTGAAAATGCATTTTCAGCTCGCACTGTACACATTTGCTATGTGAGGCATTATCTCATAAGGGAAATACTGGACAATCAAATTAATGACTTCCCAGGCTTCAGGATGCCTTTTTACACTCTATAAATGTGGAAATTTACATTGGAAACGTTTGGTTTAGCTGTTAATGAAGTTTCGTTTTTTTAGTGCTGAAAATTCATTGTCTGCTGGCGCTGTACACTTTTTCTAAGTGTTGCAATATCTCATGAAGGAAATACTGGATAATCAAATTAATGACTTTCCAGGCTTCAGGATGCCTTTCTACACTATATAAAGGTGGAAATGTACATTGGAAACGTTTGGTTTAGCTGTTATAAAAGTTTGGTTTTTTAGTGCTGTAAATGCATTTTCAGCTCGCGCTGTACACATTTGCTATGAGAGGCATTATCTCATAAGGGAAATATTAGACAATCAAATTAATGACTGCCCAGGCTTCAGGATGTCTTTTTACACTATATAAGGGTGGAAATTTACATCGGAAACGTTTAGTTTAGCTGTTAATGAAGTTTCGTTTTTTTAGTGCTGAAAATTCATTGTCTGCTGGCGCTGTACACTTTTTCTAAGTGTTGCAATATCTCATGAAGGAAATACTGGACAATCAAATTAATGACTTTCCAGGCTTCAGGATGCCTTTCTACACTATATAAAGGTGGAAATTTACATTGGAAACGTTTGGTTTAGCTGTTATAAAAGTTTGGTTTTTTAGTGCTGTAAATGCATTTTCAGCTCGCGCTGTACACATTTGCTATGAGAGGCATTATCTCATAAGGGAAATATTGGACAATCAAATTAATGACTGCCCAGGCTTCAGGATGTCTTTTTACACTATATAAGGGTGGAAATTTACATTGGAAACGTTTGGTTTAGCTGTTAATGAAGTTTCGTTTTTTTAGTGCTGAAAATTCATTGTCTGCTGGCGCTGTACACTTTTTCTAAGTGTTGCAATATCTCATGAAGGAAATACTGGACAATCAAATTAATGACTTTCCAGGCTTCAGGATGCCTTTCTACACTATATAAAGGTGGAAATTTACATTGGAAACGTTTGGTTTAGCTGTTATAAAAGTTTGGTTTTTTAGTGCTGTAAATGCATTTTCAGCTCGCGCTGTACACATTTGCTATGAGAGGCATTATCTCATAAGGGAAATATTGGACAATCAAATTAATGACTGCCCAGGCTTCAGGATGTCTTTTTACACTATATAAGGGTGGAAATTTACATTGGAAACGTTTAGTTTAGCTGTTAATGAAGTTTCGTTTTTTTAGTGCTGAAAATTCATTGTCTGCTGGCGCTGTACACTTTTTCTAAGTGTTGCAATATCTCATGAAGGAAATACTGGACAATCAAATTAATGACTTTCCAGGCTTCAGGATGCCTTTCTACACTATATAAAGGTGGAAATGTACATTGGAAACGTTTGGTTTAGCTGTTATAAAAGTTTGGTTTTTTAGTGCTGTAAATGCATTTTCAGCTCGCGCTGTACACATTTGCTATGAGAGGCATTATCTCAGAAGGGAAATATTGGACAATCAAATTAATGACTGCCCAGGCTTCAGGATGTCTTTTTACACTATATAAAGGTGGAAATTTACATTGGAAACGTTTGGTTTAGCTGTTATAAAAGTTTGGTTTTTTTAGTGATGAAAATGCATTTTCAGCTCGCACTGTACACATTTGCTGTGTGAGGCATTATCTCATAAGGGAAATACTGGACAATCAAATTAATGACTGCCCAGGCTTCAGGATGTCTTTTTACACTATATAAAGGTGGAAATTTACATTGGAAACGTTTGGTTTAGCTGTTATAAAAGTTTGGTTTTTTAGTGCTGAAAATGCATTTTCAGCTCGCACTGTACACATTTGCTATGTGAGGCATTATCTCATAAGGGAAATACTGGACAATCAAATTAATGACTTCCCAGGCTTCAGGATGCCTTTTTACACTCTATAAATGTGGAAATTTACATTGGAAACGTTTGGTTTAGCTGTTAATGAAGTTTCGTTTTTTTAGTGCTGAAAATTCATTGTCTGCTGGCGCTGTACACTTTTTCTAAGTGTTGCAATATCTCATGAAGGAAATACTGGATAATCAAATTAATGACTTTCCAGGCTTCAGGATGCCTTTCTACACTATATAAAGGTGGAAATGTACATTGGAAACGTTTGGTTTAGCTGTTATAAAAGTTTGGTTTTTTAGTGCTGTAAATGCATTTTCAGCTCGCGCTGTACACATTTGCTATGAGAGGCATTATCTCATAAGGGAAATATTAGACAATCAAATTAATGACTGCCCAGGCTTCAGGATGTCTTTTTACACTATATAAGGGTGGAAATTTACATCGGAAACGTTTAGTTTAGCTGTTAATGAAGTTTCGTTTTTTTAGTGCTGAAAATTCATTGTCTGCTGGCGCTGTACACTTTTTCTAAGTGTTGCAATATCTCATGAAGGAAATACTGGACAATCAAATTAATGACTTTCCAGGCTTCAGGATGCCTTTCTACACTATATAAAGGTGGAAATTTACATTGGAAACGTTTGGTTTAGCTGTTATAAAAGTTTGGTTTTTTAGTGCTGTAAATGCATTTTCAGCTCGCACTGTACACATTTGCTATGTGAGGCATTATCTCATAAGGGAAATACTGGACAATCAAATTAATGACTTCCCAGGCTTCAGGATGCCTTTTTACACTCTATAAATGTGGAAATTTACATTGGAAACGTTTGGTTTAGCTGTTAATGAAGTTTCGTTTTTTTAGTGCTGAAAATTCATTGTCTGCTGGCGCTGTACACTTTTTCTAAGTGTTGCAATATCTCATGAAGGAAATACTGGACAATCAAATTAATGACTTTCCAGGCTTCAGGATGCCTTTCTACACTATATAAAGGTGGAAATTTACATTGGAAACGTTTGGTTTAGCTGTTATAAAAGTTTGGTTTTTTAGTGCTGTAAATGCATTTTCAGCTCGCGCTGTACACATTTGCTATGAGAGGCATTATCTCATAAGGGAAATATTGGACAATCAAATTAATGACTTCCCAGGCTTCAGGATGTCTTTTTACACTATATAAAGGTGGAAATTTACATTGGAAACGTTTGGTTTAGCTGTTATAAAAGTTTGTTTTTTTAGTGCTGTAAATGCATTTTCAGCTCGCACTGTACACATTTGCTATGAGAGGCATTATCTCATAAGGGAAATATAGGACAATCAAATTAATGACTGCCCAGGCTTCAGGATGTCTTTTTACACTATATAAAGGTGGAAATTTACATTGGAAACGTTTGGTTTAGCTGTTATAAAAGTTTGGTTTTTTTAGTGCTGAAAATGCATTTTCAGCTCGCACTGTACACATTTGCTGTGTGAGGCATTATCTCATAAGGGAAATACTGGACAATCAAATTAATGACTGCCCAGGCTTCAGGATGTCTTTTTACACTATATAAAGGTGGAAATTTACATTGGAAACGTTTGGTTTAGCTGTTATAAAAGTTTGGTTTTTTAGTGCTGAAAATGCATTTTCAGCTCGCAACTGTACACATTTGCTATGTGAGGCATTATCTCATAAGGGAAATACTGGACAATCAAATTAATGACTTCCCAGGCTTCAGGATGCCTTTTTACACTATAAATGTGGAAATTTACATTGGAAACGTTTGGTTTAGCTGTTAATGAAGTTTCGTTTTTTTAGTGCTGAAAATTCATTGTCTGCTGGCGCTGTACACTTTTTCTAAGTGTTGCAATATCTCATGAAGGAAATACTGGACAATCAAATTAATGACTTTCCAGGCTTCAGGATGCCTTTCTACACTATATAAAGGTGGAAATTTACATTGGAAACGTTTGGTTTAGCTGTTATAAAAGTTTGGTTTTTTAGTGCTGTAAATGCATTTTCAGCTCGCGCTGTACACATTTGCTATGAGAGGCATTATCTCATAAAGGAAATATTGGACAATCAAATTAATGACTGCCCAGGCTTCAGGATGTCTTTTTACACTATATAAAGGTGGAAATTTACATTGGAAACGTTTAGTTTAGCTGTTAATGAAGTTTCGTTTTTTTTAGTGCTGAAAATGCATTGTCTGCTGGCGCTGTACACTTTTTCTAAGTGTTGCAATATCTCATGAAGGAAATACTGGACAATCAAATTAATGACTTTCCAGGCTTCAGGATGCCTTTCTACACTATATAAAGGTGGAAATTTACATTGGAAACGTTTGGTTTTGCTGTTATAAAAGTTTGGTTTTTTAGTGCTGTAAATGCATTTTCAGCTCGCGCTGTACACATTTGCTATGAGAGGCATTATCTCATAAGGGAAATATTGGACAATCAAATTAATGACTGCCCAGGCTTCAGGATGTCTTTTTACACTATATAAAGGTGGAAATTTACATTGGAAACGTTTAGTTTAGCTGTTATAAAAGTTTGTTTTTTTAGTGCTGAAAATGCATTTTCAGCTCGCACTGTACACATTTGCTATGTGAGGCATTATCTCATAAGGGAAATACTGGACAATCAAATTAATGACTGCCCAGGCTTCAGGATGTCTTTTTACACTATATAAAGGTGGAAATTTACATTGGAAACGTTTGGTTTAGCTGTTATAAAAGTTTGGTTTTTTAGTGCTGAAAATGCATTTTCAGCTCGCACTGTACACATTTGCTATGTGAGGCATTATCTCATAAGGGAAATACTGGACAATCAAATTAATGACTTCCCAGGCTTCAGGATGCCTTTTTACACTCTATAAATGTGGAAATTTACATTGGAAACGTTTGGTTTAGCTGTTAATGAAGTTTCGTTTTTTTAGTGCTGAAAATTCATTGTCTGCTGGCGCTGTACACTTTTTCTAAGTGTTGCAATATCTCATGAAGGAAATACTGGACAATCAAATTAATGACTTTCCAGGATTCAAGATGCCTTTCTACACTATATAAAGGTGGAAATTTACATTGGAAACGTTTGGTTTAGCTGTTATAAAAGTTTGGTTTTTTAGTGCTGAAAATGCATTTTCAGCTCGCGCTGTACACATTTGCTATGAGAGGCATTATCTCATAAGGGAAATATTGGACAATCAAATTAATGACTGCCCAGGCTTCAGGATGTCTTTTTACACTATATAAGGGTGGAAATTTACATTGGAAACGTTTAGTTTAGCTGTTAATTAAGTTTCGTTTTTTTAGTGCTGAAAATTCATTGTCTGCTGGCGCTGTACACTTTTTCTAAGTGTTGCAATATCTCATGAAGGAAATACTGGACAATCAAATTAATGACTTTCCAGGCTTCAGGATGCCTTCTACACTATATAAAGGTGGAAATGTACATTGGAAACGTTTGGTTTAGCTGTTATAAAAGTTTGGTTTTTTAGTGCTGTAAATGCATTTTCAGCTCGCGCTGTACACATTTGCTATGAGAGGCATTATCTCAGAAGGGAAATATTGGACAATCAAATTAATGACTGCCCAGGCTTCAGGATGTCTTTTTACACTATATAAAGGTGGAAATTTACATTGGAAACGTTTGGTTTAGCTGTTATAAAAGTTTGGTTTTTTTAGTGCTGAAAATGCATTTTCAGCTCGCACTGTACACATTTGCTGTGTGAGGCATTATCTCATAAGGGAAATACTGGACAATCAAATTAATGACTGCCCAGGTTTCAGGATGTCTTTTTACACTATATAAAGGTGGAAATTTACATTGGAAACGTTTGGTTTAGCTGTTATAAAAGTTTGGTTTTTTAGTGCTGAAAATGCATTTTCAGCTCGCACTGTACACATTTGCTATGTGAGGCATTATCTCATAAGGGAAATACTGGACAATCAAATTAATGACTTCCCAGGCTTCAGGATGCCTTTTTACACTCTATAAATGTGGAAATTTACATTGGAAACGTTTGGTTTAGCTGTTAATGAAGTTTCGTTTTTTTAGTGCTGAAAATTCATTGTCTGCTGGCGCTGTACACTTTTTCTAAGTGTTGCAATATCTCATGAAGGAAATACTGGACAATCAAATTAATGACTTTCCAGGCTTCAGGATGCCTTTCTACACTATATAAAGGTGGAAATTTACATTGGAAACGTTTGGTTTAGCTGTTATAAAAGTTTGGTTTTTTAGTGCTGTAAATGCATTTTCAGCTCGCGCTGTACACATTTGCTATGAGAGGCATTATCTCATAAGGGAAATATTGGACAATCAAATTAATGACTGCCCAGGCTTCAGGATGTCTTTTTACACTATATAAGGGTGGAAATTTACATTGGAAACGTTTAGTTTAGCTGTTAATGAAGTTTCGTTTTTTTAGTGCTGAAAATTCATTGTCTGCTGGCGCTGTACACTTTTTCTAAGTGTTGCAATATCTCATGAAGGAAATACTGGACAATCAAATTAATGACTTTCCAGGCTTCAGGATGCCTTTCTACACTATATAAAGGTGGAAATGTACATTGGAAACGTTTGGTTTAGCTGTTATAAAAGTTTGGTTTTTTAGTGCTGTAAATGCATTTTCAGCTCGCGCTGTACACATTTGCTATGAGAGGCATTATCTCAGAAGGGAAATATTGGACAATCAAATTAATGACTGCCCAGGCTTCAGGATGTCTTTTTACACTATATAAAGGTGGAAATTTACATTGGAAACGTTTGGTTTAGCTGTTATAAAAGTTTGTTTTTTTTAGTGCTGAAAATGCATTTTCAGCTCGCACTGTACACATTTGCTGTGTGAGGCATTATCTCATAAGGGAAATACTGGACAATCAAATTAATGACTGCCCAGGCTTCAGGATGTCTTTTTACACTATATAAAGGTGGAAATTTACATTGGAAACGTTTGGTTTAGCTGTTATAAAAGTTTGTTTTTTTAGTGCTGAAAATGCATTTTCAGCTCGCACTGTACACATTTGCTATGTGAGGCATTATCTCATAAGGGAAATACTGGACAATCAAATTAATGACTTCCCAGGCTTCAGGATGCCTTTTTACACTCTATAAATGTGGAAATTTACATTGGAAACGTTTGGTTTAGCTGTTAATGAAGTTTCGTTTTTTTAGTGCTGAAAATTCATTGTCTGCTGGCGCTGTACACTTTTTCTAAGTGTTGCAATATCTCATGAAGGAAATACTGGACAATCAAATTAATGACTTTCCAGGCTTCAGGATGCCTTTCTACACTATATAAAGGTGGAAATTTACATTGGAAACGTTTGGTTTAGCTGTTATAAAAGTTTGGTTTTTTAGTGCTGTAAATGCATTTTCAGCTCGCGCTGTACACATTTGCTATGAGAGGCATTATCTCATAAGGGAAATATTGGACAATCAAATTAATGACTGCCCAGGCTTCAGGATGTCTTTTTACACTATATAAGGGTGGAAATTTACATTGGAAACGTTTAGTTTAGCTGTTAATGAAGTTTCGTTTTTTTAGTGCTGAAAATTCATTGTCTGCTGGCGCTGTACACTTTTTCTAAGTGTTGCAATATCTCATGAAGGAAATACTGGACAATCAAATTAATGACTTTCCAGGCTTCAGGATGCCTTTCTACACTCTATAAAGGTGGAAATGTACATTGGAAACGTTTGGTTTAGCTGTTATAAAAGTTTGGTTTTTTAGTGCTGTAAATGCATTTTCAGCTCGCGCTGTACACATTTGCTATGAGAGGCATTATCTCAGAAGGGAAATATTGGACAATCAAATTAATGACTGCCCAGGCTTCAGGATGTCTTTTTACACTATATAAAGGTGAAAATTTACATTGGAAACGTTTGGTTTAGCTGTTATAAAAGTTTGGTTTTTTTAGTGCTGAAAATGCATTTTCAGCTCGCACTGTACACATTTGCTGTGTGAGGCATTATCTCATAAGGGAAATACTGGACAATCAAATTAATGACTGCCCAGGCTTCAGGATGTCTTTTTACACTATATAAAGGTGGAAATTTACATTGGAAACGTTTGGTTTAGCTGTTATAAAAGTTTGGTTTTTTAGTGCTGAAAATGCATTTTCAGCTCGCACTGTACACATTTGCTATGTGAGGCATTATCTCATAAGGGAAATACTGGACAATCAAATTAATGACTTCCCAGGCTTCAGGATGCCTTTTTACACTCTATAAATGTGGAAATTTACATTGGAAACGTTTGGTTTAGCTGTTAATGAAGTTTCGTTTTTTTAGTGCTGAAAATTCATTGTCTGCTGGCGCTGTACACTTTTTCTAAGTGTTGCAATATCTCATGAAGGAAATACTGGACAATCAAATTAATGACTTTCCAGGCTTCAGGATGCCTTTCTACACTATATAAAGGTGGAAATTTACATTGGAAACGTTTGGTTTAGCTGTTATAAAAGTTTGGTTTTTTAGTGCTGTAAATGCATTTTCAGCTCGCGCTGTACACATTTGCTATGAGAAGCATTATCTCATAAGGGAAATATTGGACAATCAAATTAATGACTGCCCAGGCTTCAGGATGTCTTTTTACACTATATAAGGGTGGAAATTTACATTGGAAACGTTTAGTTTAGCTGTTAATGAAGTTTCGTTTTTTTAGTGCTGAAAATTCATTGTCTGCTGGCGCTGTACACTTTTTCTAAGTGTTGCAATATCTCATGAAGGAAATACTGGACAATCAAATTAATGACTTTCCAGGCTTCAGGATGCCTTTCTACACTATATAAAGGTGGAAATGTACATTGGAAACGTTTGGTTTAGCTGTTATAAAAGTTTGTTTTTTTAGTGCTGTAAATGCATTTTCAGCTCGCGCTGTACACATTTGCTATGAGAGGCATTATCTCAGAAGGGAAATATTGGACAATCAAATTAATGACTGCCCAGGCTTCAGGATGTCTTTTTACACTATATAAAGGTGGAAATTTACATTGGAAACGTTTGGTTTAGCTGTTATAAAAGTTTGGTTTTTTTAGTGTTGAAAATGCATTTTCAGCTCGCACTGTACACATTTGCTGTGTGAGGCATTATCTCATAAGGGAAATACTGGACAATCAAATTAATGACTGCCCAGGCTTCAGGATGTCTTTTTACACTATATAAAGGTGTAAATTTACATTGGAAACGTTTGGTTTAGCTGTTATAAAAGTTTGGTTTTTTAGTGCTGAAAATGCATTTTCAGCTCGCACTGTACACATTTGCTATGTGAGGCATTATCTCATAAGGGAAATACTGGACAATCAAATTAATGACTTCCCAGGCTTCAGGATGCCTTTTTACACTCTATAAATGTGGAAATTTACATTGGAAACGTTTGGTTTAGCTGTTAATGAAGTTTCGTTTTTTTAGTGCTGAAAATTCATTGTCTGCTGGCGCTGTACACTTTTTCTAAGTGTTGCAATATCTCATGAAGGAAATACTGGACAATCAAATTAATGACTTTCCAGGCTTCAGGATGCCTTTCTACACTATATAAAGGTGGAAATTTACATTGGAAACGTTTGGTTTAGCTGTTATAAAAGTTTGGTTTTTTAGTGCTGAAAATGCATTTTCAGCTCGCGCTGTACACATTTGCTATGAGAGGCATTATCTCATAAGGGAAATATTGGACAATCAAATTAATGACTGCCCAGGCTTCAGGATGTCTTTTTACACTATATAAGGGTGGAAATTTACATTGGAAACGTTTAGTTTAGCTGTTAATGAAGTTTCGTTTTTTTAGTGCTGAAAATTCATTGTCTGCTGGCGCTGTACACTTTTTCTAAGTGTTGCAATATCTCATGAAGGAAATACTGGACAATCAAATTAATGACTTTCCAGGCTTCAGGATGCCTTCTACACTATATAAAGGTGGAAATGTACATTGGAAACGTTTGGTTTAGCTGTTATAAAAGTTTGGTTTTTTAGTGCTGTAAATGCATTTTCAGCTCGCGCTGTACACATTTGCTATGAGAGGCATTATCTCAGAAGGGAAATATTGGACAATCAAATTAATGACTGCCCAGGCTTCAGGATGTCTTTTTACACTATATAAAGGTGGAAATTTACATTGGAAACGTTTGGTTTAGCTGTTATAAAAGTTTGGTTTTTTTAGTGCTGAAAATGCATTTTCAGCTCGCACTGTACACATTTGCTGTGTGAGAAATTATCTCATAAGGGAAATACTGGACAATCAAATTAATGACTGCCCAGGCTTCAGGATGTCTTTTTACACTATATAAAGGTGGAAATTTACATTGGAAACGTTTGGTTTAGCTGTTATAAAAGTTTGTTTTTTTAGTGCTGAAAATGCATTTTCAGCTCGCACTGTACACATTTGCTATGTGAGGCATTATCTCATAAGGGAAATACTGGACAATCAAATTAATGACTTCCCAGGCTTCAGGATGCCTTTTTACACTCTATAAATGTGGAAATTTACATTGGAAACGTTTGGTTTAGCTGTTAATGAAGTTTCGTTTTTTTAGTGCTGAAAATTCATTGTCTGCTGGCGCTGTACACTTTTTCTAAGTGTTGCAATATCTCATGAAGGAAATACTGGACAATCAAATTAATGACTTTCCAGGCTTCAGGATGCCTTTCTACACTATATAAAGGTGGAAATTTACATTGGAAACGTTTGGTTTAGCTGTTATAAAAGTTTGGTTTTTTAGTGCTGTAAATGCATTTTCAGCTCGCGCTGTACACATTTGCTATGAGAGGCATTATCTCATAAGGGAAATATTGGACAATCAAATTAATGACTGCCCAGGCTTCAGGATGTCTTTTTACACTATATAAGGGTGGAAATTTACATTGGAAACGTTTAGTTTAGCTGTTAATGAAGTTTCGTTTTTTTAGTGCTGAAAATTCATTGTCTGCTGGCGCTGTACACTTTTTCTAAGTGTTGCAATATCTCATGAAGGAAATACTGGACAATCAAATTAATGACTTTCCAGGCTTCAGGATGCCTTTCTACACTCTATAAAGGTGGAAATGTACATTGGAAACGTTTGGTTTAGCTGTTATAAAAGTTTGGTTTTTTAGTGCTGTAAATGCATTTTCAGCTCGCGCTGTACACATTTGCTATGAGAGGCATTATCTCAGAAGGGAAATATTGGACAATCAAATTAATGACTGCCCAGGCTTCAGGATGTCTTTTTACACTATATAAAGGTGGAAATTTACATTGGAAACGTTTGGTTTAGCTGTTATAAAAGTTTGGTTTTTTTAGTGCTGAAAATGCATTTTCAGCTCGCACTGTACACATTTGCTGTGTGAGGCATTATCTCATAAGGGAAATACTGGACAATCAAATTAATGACTGCCCAGGCTTCAGGATGTCTTTTTACACTATATAAAGGTGGAAATTTACATTGGAAACGTTTGGTTTAGCTGTTATAAAAGTTTGGTTTTTTAGTGCTGAAAATGCATTTTCAGCTCGCACTGTACACATTTGCTATGTGAGGCATTATCTCATAAGGGAAATACTGGACAATCAAATTAATGACTTCCCAGGCTTCAGGATGCCTTTTTACACTCTATAAATGTGGAAATTTACATTGGAAACGTTTGGTTTAGCTGTTAATGAAGTTTCGTTTTTTTAGTGCTGAAAATTCATTGTCTGCTGGCGCTGTACACTTTTTCTAAGTGTTGCAATATCTCATGAAGGAAATACTGGACAATCAAATTAATGACTTTCCAGGCTTCAGGATGCCTTTCTACACTATATAAAGGTGGAAATTTACATTGGAAACGTTTGGTTTAGCTGTTATAAAAGTTTGGTTTTTTAGTGCTGTAAATGCATTTTCAGCTCGCGCTGTACACATTTGCTATGAGAAGCATTATCTTATAGGGAAATATTGGACAATCAAATTAATGACTGCCCAGGCTTCAGGATGTCTTTTTACACTATATAAGGGTGGAAATTTACATTGGAAACGTTTAGTTTAGCTGTTAATGAAGTTTCGTTTTTTTAGTGCTGAAAATTCATTGTCTGCTGGCGCTGTACACTTTTTCTAAGTGTTGCAATATCTCATGAAGGAAATACTGGACAATCAAATTAATGACTTTCCAGGCTTCAGGATGCCTTTCTACACTATATAAAGGTGGAAATGTACATTGGAAACGTTTGGTTTAGCTGTTATAAAAGTTTGTTTTTTTAGTGCTGTAAATGCATTTTCAGCTCGCGCTGTACACATTTGCTATGAGAGGCATTATCTCAGAAGGGAAATATTGGACAATCAAATTAATGACTGCCCAGGCTTCAGGATGTCTTTTTACACTATATAAAGGTGGAAATTTACATTGGAAACGTTTGGTTTAGCTGTTATAAAAGTTTGGTTTTTTTAGTGCTGAAAATGCATTTTCAGCTCGCACTGTACACATTTGCTGTGTGAGGCATTATCTCATAAGGGAAATACTGGACAATCAAATTAATGACTGCCCAGGCTTCAGGATGTCTTTTTACACTATATAAAGGTGTAAATTTACATTGGAAACGTTTGGTTTAGCTGTTATAAAAGTTTGGTTTTTTAGTGCTGAAAATGCATTTTCAGCTCGCACTGTACACATTTGCTATGTGAGGCATTATCTCATAAGGGAAATACTGGACAATCAAATTAATGACTTCCCAGGCTTCAGGATGCCTTTTTACACTCTATAAATGTGGAAATTTACATTGGAAACGTTTGGTTTAGCTGTTAATGAAGTTTCGTTTTTTTAGTGCTGAAAATTCATTGTCTGCTGGCGCTGTACACTTTTTCTAAGTGTTGCAATATCTCATGAAGGAAATACTGGACAATCAAATTAATGACTTTCCAGGCTTCAGGATGCCTTTCTACACTATATAAAGGTGGAAATTTACATTGGAAACGTTTGGTTTAGCTGTTATAAAAGTTTGGTTTTTTAGTGCTGAAAATGCATTTTCAGCTCGCGCTGTACACATTTGCTATGAGAGGCATTATCTCATAAGGGAAATATTGGACAATCAAATTAATGACTGCCCAGGCTTCAGGATGTCTTTTTACACTATATAAGGGTGGAAATTTACATTGGAAACGTTTAGTTTAGCTGTTAATGAAGTTTCGTTTTTTTAGTGCTGAAAATTCATTGTCTGCTGGCGCTGTACACTTTTTCTAAGTGTTGCAATATCTCATGAAGGAAATACTGGACAATCAAATTAATGACTTTCCAGGCTTCAGGATGCCTTCTACACTATATAAAGGTGGAAATGTACATTGGAAACGTTTGGTTTAGCTGTTATAAAAGTTTGGTTTTTTAGTGCTGTAAATGCATTTTCAGCTCGCGCTGTACACATTTGCTATGAGAGGCATTATCTCAGAAGGGAAATATTGGACAATCAAATTAATGACTGCCCAGGCTTCAGGATGTCTTTTTACACTATATAAAGGTGGAAATTTACATTGGAAACGTTTGGTTTAGCTGTTATAAAAGTTTGGTTTTTTTAGTGCTGAAAATGCATTTTCAGCTCGCACTGTACACATTTGCTGTGTGAGAAATTATCTCATAAGGGAAATACTGGACAATCAAATTAATGACTGCCCAGGCTTCAGGATGTCTTTTTACACTATATAAAGGTGGAAATTTACATTGGAAACGTTTGGTTTAGCTGTTATAAAAGTTTGTTTTTTTAGTGCTGAAAATGCATTTTCAGCTCGCACTGTACACATTTGCTATGTGAGGCATTATCTCATAAGGGAAATACTGGACAATCAAATTAATGACTTCCCAGGCTTCAGGATGCCTTTTTACACTCTATAAATGTGGAAATTTACATTGGAAACGTTTGGTTTAGCTGTTAATGAAGTTTCGTTTTTTTAGTGCTGAAAATTCATTGTCTGCTGGCGCTGTACACTTTTTCTAAGTGTTGCAATATCTCATGAAGGAAATACTGGACAATCAAATTAATGACTTTCCAGGCTTCAGGATGCCTTTCTACACTATATAAAGGTGGAAATTTACATTGGAAACGTTTGGTTTAGCTGTTATAAAAGTTTGGTTTTTTAGTGCTGTAAATGCATTTTCAGCTCGCGCTGTACACATTTGCTATGAGAGGCATTATCTCATAAGGGAAATATTGGACAATCAAATTAATGACTGCCCAGGCTTCAGGATGTCTTTTTACACTATATAAGGGTGGAAATTTACATTGGAAACGTTTAGTTTAGCTGTTAATGAAGTTTCGTTTTTTTAGTGCTGAAAATTCATTGTCTGCTGGCGCTGTACACTTTTTCTAAGTGTTGCAATATCTCATGAAGGAAATACTGGACAATCAAATTAATGACTTTCCAGGCTTCAGGATGCCTTTCTACACTATATAAAGGTGGAAATGTACATTGGAAACGTTTGGTTTAGCTGTTATAAAAGTTTGGTTTTTTAGTGCTGTAAATGCATTTTCAGCTCGCGCTGTACACATTTGCTATGAGAGGCATTATCTCAGAAGGGAAATATTGGACAATCAAATTAATGACTGCCCAGGCTTCAGGATGTCTTTTTACACTATATAAAGGTGGAAATTTACATTGGAAACGTTTGGTTTAGCTGTTATAAAAGTTTGGTTTTTTTAGTGCTGAAAATGCATTTTCAGCTCGCACTGTACACATTTGCTGTGTGAGGCATTATCTCATAAGGGAAATACTGGACAATCAAATTAATGACTGCCCAGGCTTCAGGATGTCTTTTTACACTATATAAAGGTGGAAATTTACATTGGAAACGTTTGGTTTAGCTGTTATAAAAGTTTGGTTTTTTAGTGCTGAAAATGCATTTTCAGCTCGCACTGTACACATTTGCTATGTGAGGCATTATCTCATAAGGGAATTACTGGACAATCAAATTAATGACTTCCCAGGCTTCAGGATGCCTTTTTACACTATAAATGTGGAAATTTACATTGGAAACGTTTGGTTTAGCTGTTAATGAAGTTTCGTTTTTTTAGTGCTGAAAATTCATTGTCTGCTGGCGCTGTACACTTTTTCTAAGTGTTGCAATATCTCATGAAGGAAATACTGGACAATCAAATTAATGACTTTCCAGGCTTCAGGATGCCTTTCTACACTATATAAAGGTGGAAATTTACATTGGAAACGTTTGGTTTAGCTGTTATAAAAGTTTGTTTTTTTAGTGCTGTAAATGCATTTTCAGCTCGCGCTGTACACATTTGCTATGAGAGGCATTATCTCATAAGGGAAATATTGGACAATCAAATTAATGACTGCCCAGGCTTCAGGATGTCTTTTTACACTATATAAGGGTGGAAATTTACATTGGAAACGTTTGGTTTAGCTGTTAATGAAGTTTCGTTTTTTTAGTGCTGAAAATTCATTGTCTGCTGGCGCTGTACACTTTTTCTAAGTGTTGCAATATCTCATGAAGGAAATACTGGACAATCAAATTAATGACTTTCCAGGCTTCAGGATGCCTTTCTACACTATATAAAGGTGGAAATTTACATTGGAAACGTTTGGTTTAGCTGTTATAAAAGTTTGGTTTTTTAGTGCTGTAAATGCATTTTCAGCTCGCGCTGTACACATTTGCTATGAGAGGCATTATCTCATAAGGGAAATATTGGACAATCAAATTAATGACTGCCCAGGCTTCAGGATGTCTTTTTACACTATATAAGGGTGGAAATTTACATTGGAAACGTTTAGTTTAGCTGTTAATGAAGTTTCGTTTTTTTAGTGCTGAAAATTCATTGTCTGCTGGCGCTGTACACTTTTTCTAAGTGTTGCAATATCTCATGAAGGAAATACTGGACAATCAAATTAATGACTTTCCAGGCTTCAGGATGCCTTTCTACACTATATAAAGGTGGAAATGTACATTATCTCAGAAGGGAAATATTGGACAATCAAATTAATGACTGCCCAGGCTTCAGGATGTCTTTTTACACTATATAAAGGTGGAAATTTACATTGGAAACGTTTGGTTTAGCTGTTATAAAAGTTTGGTTTTTTTAGTGCTGAAAATGCATTTTCAGCTCGCACTGTACACATTTGCTGTGTGAGGCATTATCTCATAAGGGAAATACTGGACAATCAAATTAATGACTGCCCAGGCTTCAGGATGTCTTTTTACACTATATAAAGGTGGAAATTTACATTGGAAACGTTTGGTTTAGCTGTTATAAAAGTTTGGTTTTTTAGTGCTGAAAATGCATTTTCAGCTCGCACTGTACACATTTGCTATGTGAGGCATTATCTCATAAGGGAAATACTGGACAATCAAATTAATGACTTCCCAGGCTTCAGGATGCCTTTTTACACTATAAATGTGGAAATTTACATTGGAAACGTTTGGTTTAGCTGTTAATGAAGTTTCGTTTTTTTAGTGCTGAAAATTCATTGTCTGCTGGCGCTGTACACTTTTTCTAAGTGTTGCAATATCTCATGAAGGAAATACTGGACAATCAAATTAATGACTTTCCAGGCTTCAGGATGCCTTTCTACACTATATAAAGGTGGAAATTTACATTGGAAACGTTTGGTTTAGCTGTTATAAAAGTTTGGTTTTTTAGTGCTGTAAATGCATTTTCAGCTCGCGCTGTACACATTTGCTATGAGAGGCATTATCTCATAAGGGAAATATTGGACAATCAAATTAATGACTGCCCAGGCTTCAGGATGTCTTTTTACACTATATAAGGGTGGAAATTTACATTGGAAACGTTTAGTTTAGCTGTTAATGAAGTTTCGTTTTTTTAGTGCTGAAAATTCATTGTCTGCTGGCGCTGGACACTTTTTCTAAGTGTTGCAATATCTCATGAAGGAAATACTGGACAATCAAATTAATGACTTTCCAGGCTTCAGGATGCCTTTCTACACTATATAAAGGTGGAAATGTACATTGGAAACGTTTGGTTTAGCTGTTATAAAAGTTTGGTTTTTTAGTGCTGTAAATGCATTTTCAGCTCGCGCTGTACACATTTGCTATGAGAGGCATTATCTCAGAAGGGAAATATTGGACAATCAAATTAATGACTGCCCAGGCTTCAGGATGTCTTTTTACACTATATAAAGGTGGAAATTTACATTGGAAACGTTTGGTTTAGCTGTTATAAAAGTTTGGTTTTTTTAGTGCTGAAAATGCATTTTCAGCTCGCACTGTACACATTTGCTGTGTGAGGCATTATCTCATAAGGGAAATACTGGACAATCAAATTAATGACTGCCCAGGCTTCAGGATGTCTTTTTACACTATATAAAGGTGGAAATTTACATTGGAAACGTTTGGTTTAGCTGTTATAAAAGTTTGGTTTTTTAGTGCTGAAAATGCATTTTCAGCTCGCACTGTACACATTTGCTATGTGAGGCATTATCTCATAAGGGAAATACTGGACAATCAAATTAATGACTTCCCAGGCTTCAGGATGCCTTTTTACACTATAAATGTGGAAATTTACATTGGAAACGTTTGGTTTAGCTGTTAATGAAGTTTCGTTTTTTTAGTGCTGAAAATTCATTGTCTGCTGGCGCTGTACACTTTTTCTAAGTGTTGCAATATCTCATGAAGGAAATACTGGACAATCAAATTAATGACTTTCCAGGCTTCAGGATGCCTTTCTACACTATATAAAGGTGGAAATTTACATTGGAAACGTTTGGTTTAGCTGTTATAAAAGTTTGTTTTTTTAGTGCTGTAAATGCATTTTCAGCTCGCGCTGTACACATTTGCTATGAGAGGCATTATCTCATAAGGGAAATATTGGACAATCAAATTAATGACTGCCCAGGCTTCAGGATGTCTTTTTACACTATATAAGGGTGGAAATTTACATTGGAAACGTTTGGTTTAGCTGTTAATGAAGTTTCGTTTTTTTAGTGCTGAAAATTCATTGTCTGCTGGCGCTGTACACTTTTTCTAAGTGTTGCAATATCTCATGAAGGAAATACTGGACAATCAAATTAATGACTTTCCAGGCTTCAGGATGCCTTTCTACACTATATAAAGGTGGAAATTTACATTGGAAACGTTTGGTTTAGCTGTTATAAAAGTTTGGTTTTTTAGTGCTGTAAATGCATTTTCAGCTCGCGCTGTACACATTTGCTATGAGAGGCATTATCTCATAAGGGAAATATTGGACAATCAAATTAATGACTGCCCAGGCTTCAGGATGTCTTTTTACACTATATAAGGGTGGAAATTTACATTGGAAACGTTTAGTTTAGCTGTTAATGAAGTTTCGTTTTTTTAGTGCTGAAAATTCATTGTCTGCTGGCGCTGTACACTTTTTCTAAGTGTTGCAATATCTCATGAAGGAAATACTGGACAATCAAATTAATGACTTTCCAGGCTTCAGGATGCCTTTCTACACTATATAAAGGTGGAAATGTACATTATCTCAGAAGGGAAATATTGGACAATCAAATTAATGACTGCCCAGGCTTCAGGATGTCTTTTTACACTATATAAAGGTGGAAATTTACATTGGAAACGTTTGGTTTAGCTGTTATAAAAGTTTGGTTTTTTTAGTGCTGAAAATGCATTTTCAGCTCGCACTGTACACATTTGCTGTGTGAGGCATTATCTCATAAGGGAAATACTGGACAATCAAATTAATGACTGCCCAGGCTTCAGGATGTCTTTTTACACTATATAAAGGTGGAAATTTACATTGGAAACGTTTGGTTTAGCTGTTATAAAAGTTTGGTTTTTTAGTGCTGAAAATGCATTTTCAGCTCGCACTGTACACATTTGCTATGTGAGGCATTATCTCATAAGGGAAATACTGGACAATCAAATTAATGACTTCCCAGGCTTCAGGATGCCTTTTTACACTATAAATGTGGAAATTTACATTGGAAACGTTTGGTTTAGCTGTTAATGAAGTTTCGTTTTTTTAGTGCTGAAAATTCATTGTCTGCTGGCGCTGTACACTTTTTCTAAGTGTTGCAATATCTCATGAAGGAAATACTGGACAATCAAATTAATGACTTTCCAGGCTTCAGGATGCCTTTCTACACTATATAAAGGTGGAAATTTACATTGGAAACGTTTGGTTTAGCTGTTATAAAAGTTTGGTTTTTTAGTGCTGTAAATGCATTTTCAGCTCGCGCTGTACACATTTGCTATGAGAGGCATTATCTCATAAGGGAAATATTGGACAATCAAATTAATGACTGCCCAGGCTTCAGGATGTCTTTTTACACTATATAAGGGTGGAAATTTACATTGGAAACGTTTGGTTTAGCTGTTAATGAAGTTTCGTTTTTTTAGTGCTGAAAATTCATTGTCTGCTGGCGCTGTACACTTTTTCTAAGTGTTGCAATATCTCATGAAGGAAATACTGGACAATCAAATTAATGACTTTCCAGGCTTCAGGATGCCTTTCTACACTATATAAAGGTGGAAATTTACATTGGAAACGTTTGGTTTAGCTGTTATAAAAGTTTGGTTTTTTAGTGCTGTAAATGCATTTTCAGCTCGCGCTGTACACATTTGCTATGAGAGGCATTATCTCATAAGGGAAATATTGGACAATCAAATTAATGACTGCCCAGGCTTCAGGATGTCTTTTTACACTATATAAGGGTGGAAATTTACATTGGAAACGTTTAGTTTAGCTGTTAATGAAGTTTCGTTTTTTTAGTGCTGAAAATTCATTGTCTGCTGGCGCTGTACACTTTTTCTAAGTGTTGCAATATCTCATGAAGGAAATACTGGACAATCAAATTAATGACTTTCCAGGCTTCAGGATGCCTTTCTACACTATATAAAGGTGGAAATGTACATTGGAAACGTTTGGTTTAGCTGTTATAAAAGTTTGGTTTTTTAGTGCTGTAAATGCATTTTCAGCTCGCGCTGTACACATTTGCTATGAGAGGCATTATCTCAGAAGGGAAATATTGGACAATCAAATTAATGACTGCCCAGGCTTCAGGATGTCTTTTTACACTATATAAAGGTGGAAATTTACATTGGAAACGTTTGGTTTAGCTGTTATAAAAGTTTGGTTTTTTTAGTGCTGAAAATGCATTTTCAGCTCGCACTGTACACATTTGCTGTGTGAGGCATTATCTCATAAGGGAAATACTGGACAATCAAATTAATGACTGCCCAGGCTTCAGGATGTCATTTTACACTATATAAAGGTGGAAATTTACATTGGAAACGTTTGGTTTAGCTGTTATAAAAGTTTGGTTTTTTAGTGCTGAAAATGCATTTTCAGCTCGCACTGTACACATTTGCTATGTGAGGCATTATCTCATAAGGGAAATACTGGACAATCAAATTAATGACTTCCCAGGCTTCAGGATGCCTTTTTACTCTATATAAAGTTGGAAATTTACATTGGAAACGTTTAGTTTAGCTGTTAATGAAGTTTCGTTTTTTTAGTGCTGAAAATTCATTGTCTGCTGGCGCTGTACACTTTTTCTAAGTGTTGCAATATCTCATGAAGGAAATACTGGACAATCAAATTAATGACTTTCCAGGCTTCAGGATGCCTTTCTACACTATATAAAGGTGGAAATTTACATTGGAAACGTTTGGTTTAGCTGTTATAAAAGTTTGGTTTTTTAGTGCTGTAAATGCATTTTCAGCTCGCGCTGTACACATTTGCTATGAGAGGCATTATCTCATGAAGGAAATACTGGACAATCAAATCAATGACTTTCCAGGCTTCAGGATGCCTTTCTACACTATATAAAGGTGGAAATGTACATTGGAAACGTTTGGTTTAGCTGTTATAAAAGTTTGGTTTTTTTAGTGCTGAAAATGCATTTTCAGCTCGCACTGTACACATTTGCTATGTGAGGCATTATCTCATAAGGGAAATACTGGACAATCAAATTAATGACTGCCCAGGCTTCAGGATGTCTTTTTACACTATATAAAGGTGGAAATTTACATTGGAAACGTTTGGTTTAGCTGTTATAAAAGTTTGTTTTTTTAGTGCTGAAAATGCATTTTCAGCTCGCACTGTACACATTTGCTATGTGAGGCATTATCTCATAAGGGAAATACTGGACAATCAAATTAATGACTTCCCAGGCTTCAGGATGCCTTTTTACACTCTATAAATGTGGAAATTTACATTGGAAACGTTTGGTTTAGCTGTTAATGAAGTTTCGTTTTTTTAGTGCTGAAAATTCATTGTCTGCTGGCGCTGTACACTTTTTCTAAGTGTTGCAATATCTCATGAAGGAAATACTGGACAATCAAATTAATGACTTTCCAGGCTTCAGGATGCCTTTCTACACTATATAAAGGTGGAAATTTACATTGGAAACGTTTGGTTTAGCTGTTATAAAAGTTTGGTTTTTTAGTGCTGTAAATGCATTTTCAGCTCGCGCTGTACACATTTGCTATGAGAGGCATTATCTCATAAGGGAAATATTGGACAATCAAATTAATGACTGCCCAGGCTTCAGGATGTATTTTTACACTATATAAGGGTGGAAATTTACATTGGAAACGTTTAGTTTAGCTGTTAATGAAGTTTCGTTTTTTTAGTGCTGAAAATTCATTGTCTGCTGGCGCTGTACACTTTTTCTAAGTGTTGCAATATCTCATGAAGGAAATACTGGACAATCAAATTAATGACTTTCCAGGCTTCAGGATGCCTTTCTACACTATATAAAGGTGGAAATGTACATTGGAAACGTTTGGTTTAGCTGTTATAAAAGTTTGGTTTTTTAGTGCTGTAAATGCATTTTCAGCTCGCGCTGTACACATTTGCTATGAGAGGCATTATCTCAGAAGGGAAATATTGGACAATCAAATTAATGACTGCCCAGGCTTCAGGATGTCTTTTTACACTATATAAAGGTGGAAATTTACATTGGAAACGTTTGGTTTAGCTGTTATAAAAGTTTGGTTTTTTTAGTGCTGAAAATGCATTTTCAGCTCGCACTGTACACTTTTGCTATGTGAGGCATTATCTCATAAGGGAAATACTGGACAATCAAATTAATGACTGCCCAGGCTTCAGGATGTCTTTTTACACTATATAAAGGTGGAAATTTACATTGGAAACGTTTGGTTTAGCTGTTATAAAAGTTTGGTTTTTTAGTGCTGTAAATGCATTTTCAGCTCGCGCTGTACACATTTGCTATGAGAGGCATTATCTCATAAGGGAAATATTGGACAATCAAATTAATGACTGCCCAGGCTTCAGGATGTATTTTTACACTATATAAGGGTGGAAATTTACATTGGAAACGTTTAGTTTAGCTGTTAATGAAGTTTCGTTTTTTTAGTGCTGAAAATTCATTGTCTGCTGGCGCTGTACACTTTTTCTAAGTGTTGCAATATCTCATGAAGGAAATACTGGACAATCAAATTAATGACTTTCCAGGCTTCAGGATGCCTTTCTACACTATATAAAGGTGGAAATGTACATTGGAAACGTTTGGTTTAGCTGTTATAAAAGTTTGGTTTTTTAGTGCTGTAAATGCATTTTCAGCTCGCGCTGTACACATTTGCTATGAGAGGCATTATCTCATAAGGGAAATACTGGACAATCAAATTAATGACTTCCCAGGCTTCAGGATGCCTTTTTACACTCTATAAATGTGGAAATTTACATTGGAAACGTTTGGTTTAGCTGTTAATGAAGTTTCGTTTTTTTAGTGCTGAAAATTCATTGTCTGCTGGCGCTGTACACTTTTTCTAAGTGTTGCAATATCTCATGAAGGAAATACTGGACAATCAAATTAATGACTTTCCAGGCTTCAGGATGCCTTTCTACACTATATAAAGGTGGAAATGTACATTGGAAACGTTTGGTTTAGCTGTTATAAAAGTTTGGTTTTTTAGTGTGTAAATGCATTTTCAGCTCGCGCTGTACACATTTGCTATGAGAGGCATTATCTCATAAGGGAAATATTAGACAATCAAATTAATGACTGCCCAGGCTTCAGGATGTCTTTTTACACTATATAAGGGTGGAAATTTACATCGGAAACGTTTAGTTTAGCTGTTAATGAAGTTTCGTTTTTTTAGTGCTGAAAATTCATTGTCTGCTGGCGCTGTACACTTTTTCTAAGTGTTGCAATATCTCATGAAGGAAATACTGGACAATCAAATTAATGACTTTCCAGGCTTCAGGATGCCTTTCTACACTATATAAAGGTGGAAATGTACATTGGAAACGTTTGGTTTAGCTGTTATAAAAGTTTGGTTTTTTAGTGCTGTAAATGCATTTTCAGCTCGCGCTGTACACATTTGCTATGAGAGGCATTATCTCAAAAGGGAAATATTGGACAATCAAATTAATGACTGCCCAGGCTTCAGGATGTCTTTTTACACTATAAAAAGGTGGAAATTTACATTGGAAACGTTTGGTTTAGCTGTTATAAAAGTTTGGTTTTTTAGTGCTGAAAATGCATTTTCAGCTCGCACTGTACACATTTGCTATGTGAGGCATTATCTCATAAGGGAAATACTGGACAATCAAATTAATGACTTCCCAGGCTTCAGGATGCCTTTTTACACTCTATAAATGTGGAAATTTACATTAGAAACGTTTGGTTTAGCTGTTAATGAAGTTTCGTTTTTTTAGTGCTGAAAATTCATTGTCTGCTGGCGCTGTACACTTTTTCTAAGTGTTGCAATATCTCATGAAGGAAATACTGGACAATCAAATTAATGACTTTCCAGGCTTCAGGATGCCTTTCTACACTATATAAAGGTGGAAATTTACATTGGAAACGTTTGGTTTAGCTGTTATAAAAGTTTGGTTTTTTAGTGCTGTAAATGCATTTTCAGCTCGCGCTGTACACATTTGCTATGAGAGGCATTATCTCATAAGGGAAATATTGGACAATCAAATTAATGACTGCCCAGGCTTCAGGATGTCTTTTTACACTATATAAAGGTGGAAATTTACATTGGAAACGTTTAGTTTAGCTGTTAATGAAGTTTCGTTTTTTTTAGTGCTGAAAATTCATTGTCTGCTGGCGCTATACACTTTTTCTAAGTGTTGCAATATCTCATGAAGGAAATACTGGACAATCAAATTAATGACTTTCCAGGCTTCAGGATGCCTTTCTACACTATATAAAGGTGGAAATTTACATTGGAAACGTTTGGTTTAGCTGTTATAAAAGTTTGTTTTTTTAGTGCTGTAAATGCATTTTCAGCTCGCGCTGTACACATTTGCTACGAGAGGCATTATCTCATAAGGGAAATATTGGACAATCAAATTAATGGCTGCCCAGGCTTCAGGATGTCTTTTTACTCTATATAAAGTTGGAAATTTACATTGGAAACGTTTAGTTTAGCTGTTAATGAAGTTTCGTTTTTTTAGTGCTGAAAATTCATTGTCTGCTGGCGCTGTACACTTTTTCTAAGTGTTGCAATATCTCATGAAGGAAATACTGGACAATCAAATCAATGACTTTCCAGGCTTCAGGATGCCTTTCTACACTATATAAAGGTGGAAATGTACATTGGAAACGTTTGGTTTAGCTGTTATAAAAGTTTGTTTTTTTAGTGCTGAAAATGCATTTTCAGCTCGCGCTGTACACATTTGCTATGAGAGGCATTGTCTCATAAGGGAAATATTGGACAATCAAATTAATGACTGCCTAGGCTTCAGGATGTCTTTTTACACTATATAAAGGTGGAAATTTACATTGGAAACGTTTGGTTTAGCTGTTATAAAAGTTTGGTTTTTTTAGTGCTGAAAATGCATTTTCAGCTCGCACTGTACACATTTGCTATGTGAGGCATTATCTCATAAGGGAAATATTGGCCAATCAAATTAATGACTGCCCAGGCTTCAGGATGTATTTTTACACTATATAAGGGTGGAAATTTACATTGGAAACGTTTAGTTTAGCTGTTAATGAAGTTTCGTTTTTTTAGTGCTGAAAATTCATTGTCTGCTGGCGCTGTACACTTTTTCTAAGTGTTGCAATATCTCATGAAGGAAATACTGGACAATCAAATTAATGACTTTCCAGGCTTCAGGATGCCTTTCTACACTATATAAAGGTGGAAATGTACATTGGAAACGTTTGGTTTAGCTGTTATAAAAGTTTGGTTTTTTAGTGCTGTAAATGCATTTTCATCTCGCGCTGTACACATTTGCTATGAGAGGCATTATCTCAGAAGGGAAATATTGGACAATCAAATTAATGACTGCCCAGGCTTCAGGATGTCTTTTTACACTATATAAAGGTGGAAATTTACATTGGAAACGTTTGGTTTAGCTGTTATAAAAGTTTGGTTTTTTTAGTGCTGAAAATGCATTTTCAGCTCGCACTGTACACATTTGCTGTGTGAGGCATTATCTCATAAGGGAAATATTGGACAATCAAATTAATGACTGCCCAGGCTTCAGGATGTCTTTTTACACTATAAAAAGGTGGAAATTTACATTGGAAACGTTTGGTTTAGCTGTTATAAAAGTTTGGTTTTTTAGTGCTGAAAATGCATTTTCAGCTCGCACTGTACACATTTGCTATGTGAGGCATTATCTCATAAGGGAAATACTGGACAATCAAATTAATGACTTCCCAGGCTTCAGGATGCCTTTTTACACTCTATAAATGTGGAAATTTACATTAGAAACGTTTGGTTTAGCTGTTAATGAAGTTTCGTTTTTTTAGTGCTGAAAATTCATTGTCTGCTGGCGCTGTACACTTTTTCTAAGTGTTGCAATATCTCATGAAGGAAATACTGGACAATCAAATTAATGACTTTCCAGGCTTCAGGATGCCTTTCTACACTATATAAAGGTGGAAATTTACATTGGAAACGTTTGGTTTAGCTGTTATAAAAGTTTGGTTTTTTAGTGCTGTAAATGCATTTTCAGCTCGCGCTGTACACATTTGCTATGAGAGGCATTATCTCATAAGGGAAATATTGGACAATCAAATTAATGACTGCCCAGGCTTCAGGATGTCTTTTTACACTATATAAAGGTGGAAATTTACATTGGAAACGTTTAGTTTAGCTGTTAATGAAGTTTCGTTTTTTTTAGTGCTGAAAATTCATTGTCTGCTGGCGCTATACACTTTTTCTAAGTGTTGCAATATCTCATGAAGGAAATACTGGACAATCAAATTAATGACTTTCCAGGCTTCAGGATGCCTTTCTACACTATATAAAGGTGGAAATTTACATTGGAAACGTTTGGTTTAGCTGTTATAAAAGTTTGTTTTTTTAGTGCTGTAAATGCATTTTCAGCTCGCGCTGTACACATTTGCTACGAGAGGCATTATCTCATAAGGGAAATATTGGACAATCAAATTAATGGCTGCCCAGGCTTCAGGATGTCTTTTTACTCTATATAAAGTTGGAAATTTACATTGGAAACGTTTAGTTTAGCTGTTAATGAAGTTTCGTTTTTTTAGTGCTGAAAATTCATTGTCTGCTGGCGCTGTACACTTTTTCTAAGTGTTGCAATATCTCATGAAGGAAATACTGGACAATCAAATCAATGACTTTCCAGGCTTCAGGATGCCTTTCTACACTATATAAAGGTGGAAATGTACATTGGAAACGTTTGGTTTAGCTGTTATAAAAGTTTGTTTTTTTAGTGCTGAAAATGCATTTTCAGCTCGCGCTGTACACATTTGCTATGAGAGGCATTGTCTCATAAGGGAAATATTGGACAATCAAATTAATGACTGCCTAGGCTTCAGGATGTCTTTTTACACTATATAAAGGTGGAAATTTACATTGGAAACGTTTGGTTTAGCTGTTATAAAAGTTTGGTTTTTTTAGTGCTGAAAATGCATTTTCAGCTCGCACTGTACACATTTGCTATGTGAGGCATTATCTCATAAGGGAAATATTGGCCAATCAAATTAATGACTGCCCAGGCTTCAGGATGTATTTTTACACTATATAAGGGTGGAAATTTACATTGGAAACGTTTAGTTTAGCTGTTAATGAAGTTTCGTTTTTTTAGTGCTGAAAATTCATTGTCTGCTGGCGCTGTACACTTTTTCTAAGTGTTGCAATATCTCATGAAGGAAATACTGGACAATCAAATTAATGACTTTCCAGGCTTCAGGATGCCTTTCTACACTATATAAAGGTGGAAATGTACATTGGAAACGTTTGGTTTAGCTGTTATAAAAGTTTGGTTTTTTAGTGCTGTAAATGCATTTTCATCTCGCGCTGTACACATTTGCTATGAGAGGCATTATCTCAGAAGGGAAATATTGGACAATCAAATTAATGACTGCCCAGGCTTCAGGATGTCTTTTTACACTATATAAAGGTGGAAATTTACATTGGAAACGTTTGGTTTAGCTGTTATAAAAGTTTGGTTTTTTTAGTGCTGAAAATGCATTTTCAGCTCGCACTGTACACATTTGCTGTGTGAGGCATTATCTCATAAGGGAAATACTGGACAATCAAATTAATGACTGCCCAGGCTTCAGGATGTCTTTTTACACTATATAAAGGTGGAAATTTACATTGGAAACGTTTGGTTTAGCTGTTATAAAAGTTTGGTTTTTTAGTGCTGAAAATGCATTTTCAGCTCGCACTGTACACATTTGCTATGTGAGGCATTATCTCATAAGGGAAATACTGGACAATCAAATTAATGACTTCCCAGGCTTCAGGATGCCTTTTTACACTCTATAAATGTGGAAATTTACATTGGAAACGTTTGGTTTAGCTGTTAATGAAGTTTCGTTTTTTTTAGTGCTGAAAATTCATTGTCTGCTGGCGCTGTACACTTTTTCTAAGTGTTGCAATATCTCATGAAGGAAATACTGGACAATCAAATTAATGACTTTCCAGGCTTCAGGATGCCTTTCTACACTATATAAAGGTGGAAATTTACATTGGAAACGTTTGGTTTAGCTGTTATAAAAGTTTGGTTTTTTAGTGCTGTAAATGCATTTTCAGCTCGCGCTGTACACATTTGCTATGAGAAGCATTATCTCATAAGGGAAATATTGGACAATCAAATTAATGACTGCCCAGGCTTCAGGATGTCTTTTTACACTATATAAGGGTGGAAATTTACATTGGAAACGTTTAGTTTAGCTGTTAATGAAGTTTCGTTTTTTTAGTGCTGAAAATTCATTGTCTGCTGGCGCTGTACACTTTTTCTAAGTGTTGCAATATCTCATGAAGGAAATACTGGACAATCAAATTAATGACTTTCCAGGCTTCAGGATGCCTTTCTACACTATATAAAGGTGGAAATTTACATTGGAAACGTTTAGTTTAGCTGTTAATGAAGTTTCGTTTTTTTAGTGCTGAAAATTCATTGTCTGCTGGCGCTGTACACTTTTTCTATGTGTTGCAATATCTCATGAAGGAAATACTGGACAATCAAATTAATTACTTTCCAGGCTTCAGGATGCCTTTCTACACTATATAAAGGTGGAAATGTACATTGGAAACGTTTGGTTTAGCTGTTATAAAAGTTTGGTTTTTTAGTGCTGTAAATGCATTTTCAGCTCGCGCTGTACACATTTGCTATGAGAGGCATTATCTCAGAAGGGAAATATTGGACAATCAAATTAATGACTGCCCAGGCTTCAGGATGTCTTTTTACACTATATAAAGGTGGAAATTTACATTGGAAACGTTTGGTTTAGCTGTTATAAAAGTTTGGTTTTTTTAGTGCTGAAAATGCATTTTCAGCTCGCACTGTACACATTTGCTGTGTGAGGCATTATCTCATAAGGGAAATACTGGACAATCAAATTAATGACTGCCCAGGCTTCAGGATGTCTTTTTACACTATATAAAGGTGGAAATTTACATTGGAAACGTTTGGTTTAGCTGTTATAAAAGTTTGGTTTTTTTAGTGCTGAAAATGCATTTTCAGCTCGCACTGTCCACATTTGCTATGTGAGGCATTATCTCATAAGGGAAATACTGGACAATCAAATTAATGACTGCCCAGGCTTCAGGATGTCTTTTTACACTATATAAAGGTGGAAATTTACATTGGAAACGTTTGGTTTAGCTGTTATAAAAGTTTGTTTTTTTAGTGCTGTAAATGCATTTTCAGCTCGCGCTGTACACATTTGCTATGAGAGGCATTATCTCATAAGGGAAATATTGGACAATCAAATTAATGACTGCCCAGGCTTCAGGATGTCTTTTTACACTATATAAAGGTGGAAATATACATTGGAAACGTTTAGTTTAGCTGTTAATGAAGTTTCGTTTTTTTAGTGCTGAAAATTCATTGTCTGCTGGCGCTGTACACTTTTTCTAAGTGTTGCAATATCTCATGAAGGAAATACTGGACAATCAAATTAATGACTTTCCAGGCTTCAGGATGCCTTTCTACACTATATAAAGGTGGAAATGTACATTGGAAACGTTTGGTTTAGCTGTTATAAAAGTTTGTTTTTTTTAGTGCTGTAAATGCATTTTCAGCTCGCGCTGTACACATTTGCTATGAGAGGCATTATCTCATAAGGGAAATATTAGACAATCAAATTAATGACTGCCCAGGCTTCAGGATGTCTTTTTACACTATATAAGGGTGGAAATTTAAATCGGAAACGTTTAGTTTAGCTGTTAATGAAGTTTCGTTTTTTTAGTGCTGAAAATTCATTGTCTGCTGGCGCTGTACACTTTTTCTAAGTGTTGCAATATCTCATGAAGGAAATACTGGACAATCAAATTAATGACTTTCCAGGCTTCAGGATGCCTTTCTACACTATATAAAGGTGGAAATGTACATTGGAAACGTTTGGTTTAGCTGTTATAAAAGTTTGGTTTTTTAGTGCTGTAAATGCATTTTCAGCTCGCGCTGTACACATTTGCTATGAGAGGCATTATCTCAAAAGGGAAATATTGGACAATCAAATTAATGACTGCCCAGGCTTCAGGATGTCTTTTTACACTATATAAAGGTGGAAATTTACATTGGAAACGTTTGGTTTAGCTGTTATAAAAGTTTGGTTTTTTAGTGCTGTAAATGCATTTTCAGCTCGCACTGTACACATTTGCTATGAGAGGCATTATCTCATAAGGGAAATATTGGACAATCAAATTAATGACTGCCCAGGCTTCAGGATGTCTTTTTACACTATATAAAGGTGGAAATTTACATTGGAAACGTTTAGTTTAGCTGTTAATGAAGTTTCGTTTTTTTTAGTGCTGAAAATTCATTGTCTGCTGGCGCTGTACACTTTTTCTAAGTGTTGCAATATCTCATGAAGGAAATACTGGACAATCAAATTAATGACTTTCCAGGCTTCAGGATGCCTTTCTACACTATATAAAGGTGGAAATTTACATTGGAAACGTTTGGTTTAGCTGTTATAAAAGTTTGGTTTTTTAGTGCTGTAAATGCATTTTCAGCTCGCGCTGTACACATTTGCTATGAGAGGCATTATCTCATAAGGGAAATATTGGACAATCAAATTAATGACTGCCCAGGCTTCAGGATGTCTTTTTACACTATATAAAGGTGGAAATTTACATTGGAAACGTTTGGTTTAGCTGTTATAAAAGTTTGGTTTTTTAGTGCTGTAAATGCATTTTCAGCTCGCGCTGTACACATTTGCTATGAGAGGCATTATCTCATAAGGGAAATATTGGACAATCAAATTAATGACTGCCCAGGCTTCAGGATGTCTTTTTACACTATATAAAGGTGGAAATTTACATTGGAAACGTTTGGTTTAGCTGTTATAAAAGTTTGGTTTTTTAGTGCTGAAAATGCATTTTCAGCTCGCACTGTACACATTTGCTATGTGAGGCATTATCTCATAAGGGAAATACTGGACAATCAAATTAATGACTTCCCAGGCTTCAGGATGCCTTTTTACACTCTATAAATGTGGAAATTTACATTGGAAACGTTTGGTTTAGCTGTTAATGAAGTTTCGTTTTTTTTAGTGCTGAAAATTCATTGTCTGCTGGCGCTGTACACTTTTTCTAAGTGTTGCAATATCTCATGAAGGAAATACTGGACAATCAAATTAATGACTTTCCAGGCTTCAGGATGCCTTTCTACACTATATAAAGGTGGAAATTTACATTGGAAACGTTTGGTTTAGCTGTTATAAAAGTTTGGTTTTTTAGTGCTGTAAATGCATTTTCAGCTCGCGCTGTACACATTTGCTATGAGAAGCATTATCTCATAAGGGAAATATTGGACAATCAAATTAATGACTGCCCAGGCTTCAGGATGTCTTTTTACACTATATAAGGGTGGAAATTTACATTGGAAACGTTTAGTTTAGCTGTTAATGAAGTTTCGTTTTTTTAGTGCTGAAAATTCATTGTCTGCTGGCGCTGTACACTTTTTCTAAGTGTTGCAATATCTCATGAAGGAAATACTGGACAATCAAATTAATGACTTTCCAGGCTTCAGGATGCCTTTCTACACTATATAAAGGTGGAAATTTACATTGGAAACGTTTAGTTTAGCTGTTAATGAAGTTTCGTTTTTTTAGTGCTGAAAATTCATTGTCTGCTGGCGCTGTACACTTTTTCTATGTGTTGCAATATCTCATGAAGGAAATACTGGACAATCAAATTAATTACTTTCCAGGCTTCAGGATGCCTTTCTACACTATATAAAGGTGGAAATGTACATTGGAAACGTTTGGTTTAGCTGTTATAAAAGTTTGGTTTTTTAGTGCTGTAAATGCATTTTCAGCTCGCGCTGTACACATTTGCTATGAGAGGCATTATCTCAGAAGGGAAATATTGGACAATCAAATTAATGACTGCCCAGGCTTCAGGATGTCTTTTTACACTATATAAAGGTGGAAATTTACATTGGAAACGTTTGGTTTAGCTGTTATAAAAGTTTGGTTTTTTTAGTGCTGAAAATGCATTTTCAGCTCGCACTGTACACATTTGCTGTGTGAGGCATTATCTCATAAGGGAAATACTGGACAATCAAATTAATGACTGCCCAGGCTTCAGGATGTCTTTTTACACTATATAAAGGTGGAAATTTACATTGGAAACGTTTGGTTTAGCTGTTATAAAAGTTTGGTTTTTTTAGTGCTGAAAATGCATTTTCAGCTCGCACTGTCCACATTTGCTATGTGAGGCATTATCTCATAAGGGAAATACTGGACAATCAAATTTATGACTGCCCAGGCTTCAGGATGTCTTTTTACACTATATAAAGGTGGAAATTTACATTGGAAACGTTTGGTTTAGCTGTTATAAAAGTTTGTTTTTTTAGTGCTGTAAATGCATTTTCAGCTCGCGCTGTACACATTTGCTATGAGAGGCATTATCTCATAAGGGAAATATTGGACAATCAAATTAATGACTGCCCAGGCTTCAGGATGTCTTTTTACACTATATAAAGGTGGAAATATACATTGGAAACGTTTAGTTTAGCTGTTAATGAAGTTTCGTTTTTTTAGTGCTGAAAATTCATTGTCTGCTGGCGCTGTACACTTTTTCTAAGTGTTGCAATATCTCATGAAGGAAATACTGGACAATCAAATTAATGACTTTCCAGGCTTCAGGATGCCTTTCTACACTATATAAAGGTGGAAATGTACATTGGAAACGTTTGGTTTAGCTGTTATAAAAGTTTGTTTTTTTTAGTGCTGTAAATGCATTTTCAGCTCGCGCTGTACACATTTGCTATGAGAGGCATTATCTCATAAGGGAAATATTAGACAATCAAATTAATGACTGCCCAGGCTTCAGGATGTCTTTTTACACTATATAAGGGTGGAAATTTAAATCGGAAACGTTTAGTTTAGCTGTTAATGAAGTTTCGTTTTTTTAGTGCTGAAAATTCATTGTCTGCTGGCGCTGTACACTTTTTCTAAGTGTTGCAATATCTCATGAAGGAAATACTGGACAATCAAATTAATGACTTTCCAGGCTTCAGGATGCCTTTCTACACTATATAAAGGTGGAAATGTACATTGGAAACGTTTGGTTTAGCTGTTATAAAAGTTTGGTTTTTTAGTGCTGTAAATGCATTTTCAGCTCGCGCTGTACACATTTGCTATGAGAGGCATTATCTCAAAAGGGAAATATTGGACAATCAAATTAATGACTGCCCAGGCTTCAGGATGTCTTTTTACACTATATAAAGGTGGAAATTTACATTGGAAACGTTTGGTTTAGCTGTTATAAAAGTTTGGTTTTTTAGTGCTGTAAATGCATTTTCAGCTCGCACTGTACACATTTGCTATGAGAGGCATTATCTCATAAGGGAAATATTGGACAATCAAATTAATGACTGCCCAGGCTTCAGGATGTCTTTTTACACTATATAAAGGTGGAAATTTACATTGGAAACGTTTAGTTTAGCTGTTAATGAAGTTTCGTTTTTTTTAGTGCTGAAAATTCATTGTCTGCTGGCGCTGTACACTTTTTCTAAGTGTTGCAATATCTCATGAAGGAAATACTGGACAATCAAATTAATGACTTTCCAGGCTTCAGGATGCCTTTCTACACTATATAAAGGTGGGAATTTACATTGGAAACGTTTGGTTTAGCTGTTATAAAAGTTTGGTTTTTTAGTGCTGTAAATGCATTTTCAGCTCGCGCTGTACACATTTGCTATGAGAGGCATTATCTCATAAGGGAAATATTGGACAATCAAATTAATGACTGCCCAGGCTTCAGGATGTCTTTTTACACTATATAAAGGTGGAAATTTACATTGGAAACGTTTGGTTTAGCTGTTATAAAAGTTTGGTTTTTTAGTGCTGTAAATGCATTTTCAGCTCGCGCTGTACACATTTGCTACGAGAGGCATTATCTCATAAGGGAAATATTGGACAATCAAATTAATGGCTGCCCAGGCTTCAGGATGTCTTTTTACTCTATATAAAGTTGGAAATTTACATTGGAAACGTTTAGTTTAGCTGTTAATGAAGTTTCGTTTTTTTAGTGCTGAAAATTCATTGTCTGCTGGCGCTGTACACTTTTTCTAAGTGTTGCAATATCTCATGAAGGAAATACTGGACAATCAAATCAATGACTTTCCAGGCTTCAGGATGCCTTTCTACACTATATAAAGGTGGAAATGTACATTGGAAACGTTTGGTTTAGCTGTTATAAAAGTTTGTTTTTTTAGTGCTGAAAATGCATTTTCAGCTCGCGCTGTACACATTTGCTATGAGAGGCATTGTCTCATAAGGGAAATATTGGACAATCAAATTAATGACTGCCTAGGCTTCAGGATGTCTTTTTACACTATATAAAGGTGGAAATTTACATTGGAAACGTTTGGTTTAGCTGTTATAAAAGTTTGGTTTTTTTAGTGCTGAAAATGCATTTTCAGCTCGCACTGTACACATTTGCTATGTGAGGCATTATCTCATAAGGGAAATACTGGACAATCAAATTAATGACTGCCCAGGCTTCAGGATGTCTTTTTACACTATATAAAGGTGGAAATTTACATTGGAAACGTTTGGTTTAGCTGTTATAAAAGTTTGTTTTTTTAGTGCTGAAAATGCATTTTCAGCTCGCACTGTACACATTTGCTATGTGAGGCATTATCTCATAAGGGAAATACTGGACAATCAAATTAATGACTTCCCAGGCTTCAGGATGCCTTTTTACACTCTATAAATGTGGAAATTTACATTGGAAACGTTTGGTTTAGCTGTTAATGAAGTTTCGTTTTTTTAGTGCTGAAAATTCATTGTCTGCTGGCGCTGTACACTTTTTCTAAGTGTTGCAATATCTCATGAAGGAAATACTGGACAATCAAATTAATGACTTTCCAGGCTTCAGGATGCCTTTCTACACTATATAAAGGTGGAAATTTACATTGGAAACGTTTGGTTTAGCTGTTATAAAAGTTTGGTTTTTTAGTGCTGTAAATGCATTTTCAGCTCGCACTGTACACATTTGCTATGTGAGGCATTATCTCATAAGGGAAATACTGGACAATCAAATTAATGACTTCCCAGGCTTCAGGATGCCTTTTTACACTCTATAAATGTGGAAATTTACATTGGAAACGTTTGGTTTAGCTGTTAATGAAGTTTCGTTTTTTTAGTGCTGAAAATTCATTGTCTGCTGGCGCTGTACACTTTTTCTAAGTGTTGCAATATCTCATGAAGGAAATACTGGACAATCAAATTAATGACTTTCCAGGCTTCAGGATGCCTTTCTACACTATATAAAGGTGGAAATTTACATTGGAAACGTTTGGTTTAGCTGTTATAAAAGTTTGGTTTTTTAGTGCTGTAAATGCATTTTCAGCTCGCGCTGTACACATTTGCTATGAGAAGCATTATCTCATAAGGGAAATATTGGACAATCAAATTAATGACTGCCCAGGCTTCAGGATGTCTTTTTACACTATATAAGGGTGGAAATTTACATTGGAAACGTTTAGTTTAGCTGTTAATGAAGTTTCGTTTTTTTAGTGCTGAAAATTCATTGTCTGCTGGCGCTGTACACTTTTTCTAAGTGTTGCAATATCTCATGAAGGAAATACTGGACAATCAAATTAATGACTTTCCAGGCTTCAGGATGCCTTTCTACACTATATAAAGGTGGAAATTTACATTGGAAACGTTTAGTTTAGCTGTTAATGAAGTTTCGTTTTTTTAGTGCTGAAAATTCATTGTCTGCTGGCGCTGTACACTTTTTCTATGTGTTGCAATATCTCATGAAGGAAATACTGGACAATCAAATTAATTACTTTCCAGGCTTCAGGATGCCTTTCTACACTATATAAAGGTGGAAATGTACATTGGAAACGTTTGGTTTAGCTGTTATAAAAGTTTGGTTTTTTAGTGCTGTAAATGCATTTTCAGCTCGCGCTGTACACATTTGCTATGAGAGGCATTATCTCATAAGGGAAATATTGGACAATCAAATTAATGACTGCCCAGGCTTCAGGATGTCTTTTTACACTATATAAAGGTGGAAATTTACATTGGAAACGTTTAGTTTAGCTGTTAATGAAGTTTCGTTTTTTTTAGTGCTGAAAATTCATTGTCTGCTGGCGCTGTACACTTTTTCTAAGTGTTGCAATATCTCATGAAGGAAATACTGGACAATCAAATTAATGACTTTCCAGGCTTCAGGATGCCTTTCTACACTATATAAAGGTGGAAATTTACATTGGAAACGTTTGGTTTAGCTGTTATAAAAGTTTGGTTTTTTAGTGCTGTAAATGCATTTTCAGCTCGCGCTGTACACATTTGCTATGAGAGGCATTATCTCATAAGGGAAATATTGGACAATCAAATTAATGACTGCCCAGGCTTCAGGATGTCTTTTTACACTATATAAAGGTGGAAATTTACATTGGAAACGTTTGGTTTAGCTGTTATAAAAGTTTGGTTTTTTAGTGCTGTAAATGCATTTTCAGCTCGCGCTGTACACATTTGCTATGAGAGGCATTATCTCATAAGGGAAATATTGGACAATCAAATTAATGGCTGCCCAGGCTTCAGGATGTCTTTTTACTCTATATAAAGTTGGAAATTTACATTGGAAACGTTTAGTTTAGCTGTTAATGAAGTTTCGTTTTTTTAGTGCTGAAAATTCATTGTCTGCTGGCGCTGTACACTTTTTCTAAGTGTTGCAATATCTCATGAAGGAAATACTGGACAATCAAATCAATGACTTTCCAGGCTTCAGGATGCCTTTCTACACTATATAAAGGTGGAAATGTACATTGGAAACGTTTGGTTTAGCTGTTATAAAAGTTTGTTTTTTTAGTGCTGAAAATGCATTTTCAGCTCGCGCTGTACACATTTGCTATGAGAGGCATTGTCTCATAAGGGAAATATTGGACAATCAAATTAATGACTGCCTAGGCTTCAGGATGTCTTTTTACAATATATAAAGGTGGAAATTTACATTGGAAACGTTTGGTTTAGCTGTTATAAAAGTTTGGTTTTTTTAGTGCTGAAAATGCATTTTCAGCTCGCACTGTACACATTTGCTATGTGAGGCATTATCTCATAAGGGAAATACTGGACAATCAAATTAATGACTGCCCAGGCTTCAGGATGTCTTTTTACACTATATAAAGGTACAATGACAATAAAGGGATTTCTATTCTATTCTATTCTATTAATGAAGTTTCGTTTTTTTAGTGCTGAAAATTCATTGTCTGCTGGCGCTGTACACTTTTTCTAAGTGTTGCAATATCTCATGAAGGAAATACTGGACAATCAAATTAATGACTTTCCAGGCTTCAGGATGCCTTTCTACACTATATAAAGGTGGAAATTTACATTGGAAACGTTTGGTTTAGCTGTTATAAAAGTTTGGTTTTTTAGTGCTGTAAATGCATTTTCAGCTCGCGCTGTACACATTTGCTATGAGAGGCATTATCTCATAAGGGAAATATTGGACAATCAAATTAATGACTGCCCAGGCTTCAGGATGTCTTTTTACACTATATAAAGGTGGAAATTTACATTGGAAACGTTTGGTTTAGCTGTTATAAAAGTTTGTTTTTTTTAGTGCTGAAAATGCATTTTCAGCTCGCACTGTACACATTTGCTATGTGAGGCATTATCTCATAAGGGAAATACTGGACAATCAAATTAATGACTGCCCAGGCTTCAGGATGTCTTTTTACACTATCTAAAGGTGGAAATTTACATTGGAAACGTTTGGTTTAGCTGTTATAAAAGTTTGGTTTTTTAGTGCTGAAAATGCATTTTCAGCTCGCTCTGTACACATTTGCTATGTGAGGCATTATCTCATAAGGGAAATACTGGACAATCAAATTAATGACTTCCCAGGTTTCAGGATGCCTTTTTACACTCTATAAATGTGGAAATTTACATTGGAAACGTTTGGTTTAGCTGTTAATGAAGTTTCGTTTTTTTAGTGCTGAAAATTCATTGTCTGCTGGCGCTGTACACTTTTTCTAAGTGTTGCAATATCTCATGAAGGAAATACTGGACAATCAAATTAATGACTTTCCAGGCTTCATGATGCCTTTCTACACTATATAAAGGTGGAAATTTACATTGGAAACGTTTGGTTTAGCTGTTATAAAAGTTTGTTTTTTTAGTGCTGTAAATGCATTTTCAGCTCGCGCTGTACACATTTGCTATGAGAGGCATTATCTCATAAGGGAAATATTGGACAATCAAATTAATGACTGCCCAGGCTTCAGGATGTCTTTTTACACTATATAAAGGTGGAAATTTACATTGGAAACGTTTGGTTTAGCTGTTATAAAAGTTTGGTTTTTTAGTGCTGAAAATGCATTTTCAGCTCGCACTGTACACATTTGCTATGTGAGGCATTATCTCATAAGGGAAATACTGGACAATCAAATTAATGACTTCCCAGGCTTCAGGATGCCTTTTTACACTCTATAAATGTGGAAATTTACATTGGAAACGTTTGGTTTAGCTGTTAATGAAGTTTCGTTTTTTTAGTGCTGAAAATTCATTGTCTGCTGGCGCTGTACACTTTTTCTAAGTGTTGCAATTTCTCATGAAGGAAATACTGGACAATCAATTTAATGACTTTCCAGGCTTCAGGATGCCTTTCTACACTATATAAAGGTGGAAATTTACATTGGAAACGTTTGGTTTAGCTGTTATAAAAGTTTGGTTTTTTAGTGCTGTATATGCATTTTCAGCTCGCGCTGTACACATTTGCTATGAGAGGCATTATCTCATAAGGGAAATATTGGACAATCAAATGAATGACTGCCCAGGCTTCAGGATGTCTTTTTACACTATATAAAGGTGGAAATTTACATTGGAAACGTTTAGTTTAGCTGTTAATGAAGTTTCGTTTTTTTAGTGCTGAAAATTCATTGTCTGCTGGCGCTGTACACTTTTTCTAAGTGTTGCAATATCTCATGAAGGAAATACTGGACAATCAAATTAATGACTTTCCAGGCTTCAGGATGCCTTTCTACACTATATAAAGGTGGAAATGTACATTGGAAACGTTTGGTTTAGCTGTTATAAAAGTTTGGTTTTTTAGTGCTGTAAATGCATTTTCAGCTCGCGCTGTACACATTTGCTATGAGAGGCATTATCTCATAAGGGAAATATTGGACAATCAAATGAATGACTGCCCAGGCTTCAGGATGTCTTTTTACACTATATAAAGGTGGAAATTTACATTGGAAACGTTTGGTTTAGCTGTTATAAAAGTTTGGTTTTTTAGTGCTGAAAATGCATTTTCAGCTCGCACTGTACACATTTGCTATGTGAGGCATTATCTCATAAGGGAAATACTGGACAATCAAATTAATGACTTCCCAGGCTTCAGGATGCCTTTTTACACTCTATAAATGTGGAAATTTACATTGGAAACGTTTGGTTTAGCTGTTAATGAAGTTTCGTTTTTTAGTGCTGAAAATTCATTGTCTGCTGGCGCTGTACACTTTTTCTAAGTGTTGCAATATCTCATGAAGGAAATACTGGACAATCAAATTAATGACTTTCCAGGCTTCAGGATGCCTTTTTACACTATATAAAGGTGGAAATTTACATTGGAAACGTTTGGTTTAGCTGTTATAAAAGTTTGTTTTTTTTGTGCTGTAAATGCATTTTCAGCTCGCGCTGTACACATTTGCTATGAGAGGCATTATCTCATAAGGGAAATATTGGACAATCAAATTAATGACTGCCCAGGCTTCAGGATGTCTTTTTACACTATATAAAGGTGGAAATTTACATTGGAAACGTTTGGTTTAGGTGTTATAAAAGTTTGGTTTTTTAGTGCTGAAAATGCATTTTCAGCTCGCACTGTACACATTTGCTATGTGAGGCATTATCTCATAAGGGAAATACTGGACAATCAAATTAATGACTTCCCAGGCTTCAGGATGCCTTTTTACACTCTATAAATGTGGAAATTTACATTGGAAACGTTTGGTTTAGCTGTTAATGAAGTTTCGTTTTTTTATTGCTGAAAATTCATTGTCTGCTGGCGCTGTACACTTTTTCTAAGTTTTGCAATATCTCATGTAGGAAATACTGGACAATCAAATTAATGACTTTCCAGGCTTCAGGATGCCTTTCTACACTTTATAAAGGTGGAAATTTACATTGGAAACGTTTGGTTTAGCTGTTATAAAAGTTTGGTTTTTTAGTGCTGTAAATGCATTTTCAGCTCGCGCTGTACACATTTGCTATGAGAGGCATTATCTCATAAGGGAAATATTGGACAATCAAATTAATGACTGCCCAGGCTTCAGGATGCCTTTCTACACTATATAAAGGTGGAAATTTACATTGGAAACGTTTGGTTTAGCTGTTATAAAAGTTTGTTTTTTTAGTGCTGTAAATGCATTTTCAGCTCGCGCTGTACACATTTGCTATGTGAGGCATTATCTCATAAGGGAAATACTGGACAATCAAATTAATGACTGCCCAGGCTTCAGGATGTCTTTTTACACTATATAAAGGTGGAAATTTACATTGGAAACGTTTGGTTTAGCTGTTATAAAAGTTTGGTTTTTTAGTGCTGAAAATGCATTTTCAGCTCGCACTGTACACATTTGCTATGTGAGGCATTATCTCATAAGGGAAATACTGGACAATCAAATTAATGACTTCCCAGGCTTCAGGATGCCTTTTTACACTCTATAAATGTGGAAATTTACATTGGAAACGTTTGGTTTAGCTGTTAATGAAGTTTCGTTTTTTTAGTGCTGAAAATTCATTGTCTGCTGGCGCTGTACACTTTTTCTAAGTGTTGCAATATCTCATGAAGGAAATACTGGACAATCAAATTAATGACTTTCCAGGCTTCATGATGCCTTTCTACACTATATAAAGGTGGAAATTTACATTGGAAACGTTTGGTTTAGCTGTTATAAAAGTTTGGTTTTTTAGTGCTGTAAATGCATTTTCAGCTCGCGCTGTACACATTTGCTATGAGAGGCATTATCTCATAAGGGAAATATTGGACAATCAAATTAATGACTGCCCAGGCTTCAGGATGTCTTTTTACACTATATAAAGGTGGAAATTTACATTGGAAACGTTTGGTTTAGCTGTTATAAAAGTTTGGTTTTTTAGTGCTGAAAATGCATTTTCAGCTCGCACTGTACACATTTGCTATGTGAGGCATTATCTCATAAGGGAAATACTGGACAATCAAATTAATGACTTCCCAGGCTTCAGGATGCCTTTTTACACTCTATAAATGTGGAAATTTACATTGGAAACGTTTGGTTTAGCTGTTAATGAAGTTTCGTTTTTTTAGTGCTGAAAATTCATTGTCTGCTGGCGCTGTACACTTTTTCTAAGTGTTGCAATTTCTCATGAAGGAAATACTGGACAATCAATTTAATGACTTTCCAGGCTTCAGGATGCCTTTCTACACTATATAAAGGTGGAAATTTACATTGGAAACGTTTGGTTTAGCTGTTATAAAAGTTTGGTTTTTTAGTGCTGTATATGCATTTTCAGCTCGCGCTGTACACATTTGCTATGAGAGGCATTATCTCATAATGGAAATATTGGACAATCAAATTAATGACTGCCCAGGCTTCAGGATGTCTTTTTACACTATATAAAGGTGGAAATTTACATTGGAAACGTTTAGTTTAGCTGTTAATGAAGTTTCGTTTTTTTAGTGCTGAAAATTCATTGTCTGCTGGCGCTGTACACTTTTTCTAAGTGTTGCAATATCTCATGAAGGAAATACTGGACAATCAAATTAATGACTTTCCAGGCTTCAGGATGCCTTTCTACACTATATAAAGGTGGAAATGTACATTGGAAACGTTTGGTTTAGCTGTTATAAAAGTTTGGTTTTTTAGTGCTGTAAATGCATTTTCAGCTCGCGCTGTACACATTTGCTATGAGAGGCATTATCTCATAAGGGAAATATTGGACAATCAAATGAATGACTGCCCAGGCTTCAGGATGTCTTTTTACACTATATAAAGGTGGAAATTTACATTGGAAACGTTTGGTTTAGCTGTTATAAAAGTTTGGTTTTTTAGTGCTGAAAATGCATTTTCAGCTCGCACTGTACACATTTGCTATGTGAGGCATTATCTCATAAGGGAAATACTGGACAATCAAATTAATGACTTCCCAGGCTTCAGGATGCCTTTTTACACTCTATAAATGTGGAAATTTACATTGGAAACGTTTGGTTTAGCTGTTAATGAAGTTTCGTTTTTTAGTGCTGAAAATTCATTGTCTGCTGGCGCTGTACACTTTTTCTAAGTGTTGCAATATCTCATGAAGGAAATACTGGACAATCAAATTAATGACTTTCCAGGCTTCAGGATGCCTTTTTACACTATATAAAGGTGGAAATTTACATTGGAAACGTTTGGTTTAGCTGTAATAAAAGTTTGGTTTTTTAGTGCTGTAAATGCATTTTCAGCTCGCGCTGTACACATTTGCTATGAGAGGCATTATCTCATAAGGGAAATATTGGACAATCAAATTAATGACTGCCCAGGCTTCAGGATGTCTTTTTACACTATATAAAGGTGGAAATTTACATTGGAAACGTTTGGTTTAGCTGTTATAAAAGTATGGTTTTTTAGTGCTGAAAATGCATTTACAGCACGAAAAAAACAAACTTTTATAACAGCTAAACCAAACGTTTCCAATGTAAATTTCCACATTTATATAGTGTAAAAAGGCATCCTGAAGCCTGGGAAGTCATTAATTTGATTGTCCAGTATTTCCCTTATGAGATAATGCCTCACATAGCAAATGTGTACAGCGCGAGCTGAAAATGCATTTACAGCACTAAAAAAACAAACTTTTATAACAGCTAAACTAAACGTTTCCAATGTAAATTTCCACCTTTATATAGTGTAAAAAGACATCCTGAAGCCTGGGCAGTCATTAATTTGATTGTCCAATATTTCCCTTATGAGATAATGCCTCTCATGGAAAATGTGTACAGCGCGAGCTGAAAATGCATTTACAGCACTAAAAAACCAAACTTTTATAACAGCTAAACCAAACGTTTCCAATGTAAATTTCCACCTTTATATAGTGTAAAAAAAACATCCTGAAGCCTGGGCAGTCATTAATTTGATTGTCCAATATTTCCCTTATGAGATAATGCCTCTCATAGCAAATGTGTACAGCGCGAGCTGAAAATGCATTTACAGCACTAAAAAACCAAACTTTTATAACAGCTAAACCAAACGTTTCCAATGTAAATTTCCACCTTTATATAGTGTAGAAAGGCATCCTGAAGCCTGGAAAGTCATTAATTTGATTGTCCAGTATTTCCTACATGAGATATTGCAACACTTAGAAAAAGTGTACAACGCCAGCAGACAATGAATTTGCAGCACTAATAAAACGAAACTTCATTTACAGCTAAACCAAACGTTTCCAATGTAAATTTCCACATTTATATAGTGTAAAAAGGCATCCTGAAGCCTGGGAAGTCATTAATTTGATTGTCCAGTATTTCCCTTATGAGATAATGCCTCACATAGCAAATGTGTACAGCGCGAGCTGAAAATGCATTTACAGCACTAAAAAAACAAACTTTTATAACAGCTAAACTAAACGTTTCCAATGTAAATTTTCACCTTTATATAGTGTAAAAAGACATCCTGAAGCCTGGGCAGTCATTAATTTGATTGTCCAATATTTCCCTTATGAGATAATGCCTCTCATAGCAAATGTGTACAGCGCGAGCTGAAAATGCATTTACAGCACTAAAAAACCAAACTTTTATAACAGCTAAACCAAACGTTTCCAATGTAAATTTCCACCTTTATATAGTGTAGAAAGGCATCCTGAAGCCTGGAAAGTCATTAATTTGATTGTCCAGTATTTCCTTCATGAGATATTGCAACACTTAGAAAAAGTGTACAGCGCCAGCAGACAATGAATTTGCAGCACTAAAAAAACGAAACTTCATTAACAGCTAAACCAAACGTTTCCAATGTAAATTTCCACCTTTATATAGTGTAAAAAGATATCCTGAAGCCTGGGCAGTCATTAATTTGATTGTCCAATATTTTCCTTATGAGATAATGCCTCTCATAGCAAATGTGTACAGCGCGAGCTGAAAATGCATTTACAGCACTAAAAAACCAAACTTTTATAACAGCTAAACCAAACGTTTCCAATGTAAATTTCCACAATTATATAGTGTAAAAAGGTCTCCTGAAGCCTGGGAAGTCATTAATTTGATTGTCCAGCATTTCCATTATGAGATAATGTCTCACATAGCAAATGTGTACAGCGCGAGCTGAAAATGCATTTACAGCACTAAAAAAACAAACTTTTATAACAGCTAAACCAAACGTTTACAATGTAAATTTCCACCTTTATATAGTGTAAAAAGGCATCCTGAAGCCTGGAAAGTCATTAATTTGATTGTCCAGTATTTCCTTCATGAGAAAATGCAACACTTAGAAAAAGTGTACAGCGCCAGCAGACAATGAATTTGCAGCACTAAAAAAACGAAACTTCATTAACAGCTAAACCAAACGTTTCCAATGTAAATTTCCACATTTATATAGTGTAAAAAGGCATCCTGAAGCCTGGGAAGTCATTAATTTGATTGTCCATTATTTCCCTTATGAGATAATGCCACACATAGCAAATGTGTACAGCGCGAGCTGAAAATGCATTTACAGCACTAAAAAAACAAACTTTTATAACAGCTAAACTAAACGTTTCCAATGTAAATTTCCACCTCTATATAGTGTAAAAAGGTCTCCTGAAGCCTGGTAAGTCATTAATTTGATTGTCCAGTATTTCCCTTATGGGATAATGCCTCACATAGCAAATGTGTACAGCGCGAGCTGAAAATGCATTTACAGCACTAAAAAAACAAACGTTAATAACAGCTAAACCAAACGTTTCCAATGTAAATTTACACCTTTATATAGTGTAAAAAGGCATCCTGAAGCCTGGAAAGTCATTAATTTGATTGTCCAGTATTTCCTTCATGAGATATTGCAACACTTAGAAAAAGTGTACAGCGACAGCAGACAATGAATTTGCAGCACTAAAAAAACGAAACTTCATTAACAGCTAAACCAAACGTTTCCAATGTAAATTTCCACATTTATATAGTGTAAAAAGGCATCCTGAAGCCTGGGAAGTCATTAATTTGATTGTCCAGTATTTCCTTCATGAGATATTGCAACACTTAGAAAAAGTGTACAGCGCCAGCAGACAATGAATTTGCAGCACTAAAAAAACGAAACTTCATTAACAGCTAAACCAAACGTTTCCAATGTAAATTTCCACATTTATATAGTGTAAAAAGGCATCCTGAAGCCTGGGAAGTCATTAATTTGATTGTCCAGTATTTCCCTTATGAGATAATGCCTCACATAGCAAATGTGTACAGCGCGAGCTGAAAATGCATTTACAGCACTAAAAAAACTAACTTTTATAACAGCTAAACTAAACGTTTCCAATGTAAATTTCCACCTTTATATAGTGTAAAAAAGACATCCTGAAGCCTGGGCAGTCATTAATTTGATTGTCCAATATTTCCCTTATGAGATAATGCCTCACATAGCATTTACAGCACTAAAAAACCAAACTTTTATAACAGCTAAACCAAACGTTTCCAATGTAAATTTCCACCTTTATATAGTGTAGAAAGGCATCCTGAAGCCTGGAAAGTCATTAATTTGATTGTCCAGTATTTCCTTCATGAGATATTGCAACACTTAGAAAAAGTGTACAGCGCCAGCAGACAATGAATTTTCAGCACTAAAAAAACGAAACTTCATTAACAGCTAAACCAAACGTTTCCAATGTAAATTTCCACATTTATATAGTGTAAAAAGGCATCCTGAACCCTGGGAAGTCATTAATTTGATTGTCCAGTATTTCCCTTATGAGATAATGCCTCACATAGCAAATGAGTACAGCGCGAGCTGAAAATGCATTTACAGCACTAAAAAACCAAACTTTTATAACAGCTAAACCAAACGTTTCCAATGTACATTTCCACCTTTATATAGTGTAAAAAGGCATCCTGAAGCCTGGGAAGTCATTAATTTGATTGTCCAGTATTTCCCTTATGAGATAATGCCTCACATAGCAAATGTGTACAGTGCGAGCTGAAAATGCATTTACAGCACGAAAAAAACAAACTTTTATAACAGCTAAACCAAACGTTTCCAATGTAAATTTCCACATTTATATAGTGTAAAAAGGCATCCTGAAGCCTGGGAAGTCATTAATTTGATTGTCCAGTATTTCCCTTATGAGATAATGCCTCACATAGCAAATGTGTACAGCGCGAGCTGAAAATGCATTTACAGCACTAAAAAACCAAACTTTTATAACAGCTAAACCAAACGTGTCCAATGTAAATTTCCACCTTTATATAGTGTAGAAAGGCATCCTGAAGCCTGGAAAGTCATGAATTTGATTGTCCAGTATTTCCTTCATGAGATATTGCAACACTTAGAAAAAGTGTACAGCGCCAGCAGACAATGAATTTGCAGCACTAAAAAAACGAAACTTCATTTCCAGCTAAACCAAACGTTTCCAATGTAAATTTCCACATTTATATAGTGTAAAAAGGCATCCTGAAGCCTGGGAAGTCATTAATTTGATTGTCCAGTATTTCCCTTATGAGATAATGCCTCACATAGCAAATGTGTACAGCGCGAGCTGAAAATGCATTTACAGCACTAAAAAAACAAACTTTTATAACAGCTAAACTAAACGTTTCCAATGTAAATTTTCACCTTTATATAGTGTAAAAAGACATCCTGAAGCCTGGGCAGTCATTAATTTGATTGTCCAATATTTCCCTTATGAGATAATGCCTCTCATAGCAAATGTGTACAGCGCGAGCTGAAAATGCATTTACAGCACTAAAAAACCAAACTTTTATAACAGCTAAACCAAACGTTTCCAATGTAAATTTCCACCTTTATATAGTGTAGAAAGGCATCCTGAAGCCTGGAAAGTCATTAATTTGATTGTCCAGTATTTCCTTCATGAGATATTGCAACACTTAGAAAAAGTGTACAGCGCCAGCAGACAATGAATTTGCAGCACTAAAAAAACGAAACTTCATTAACAGCTAAACCAAACGTTTCCAATGTAAATTTCCACCTTTATATAGTGTAGAAAGGCATCCTGAAGCCTGGGCAGTCATTAATTTGATTGTCCAATATTTCCCTTATGAGATAATGCCTCTCATAGCAAATGTGTACAGCGTGAGCTGAAAATGCATTTACAGCACAAAAAAAACAAACTTTTATAACAGCTAAACCAAACGTTTCCAATGTAAATTTCCACCTTTATATAGTGTAAAAAGACATCCTGAAGCCTGGGAAGTCATTAATTTGATTGTCCAGTATTTCCCTTATGAGATAATGCCTCACCATAGCAAATGTGTACAGCGCGAGCTGAAAATGCATTTACAGCACTAAAAAACCAAACTTTTATAACAGCTAAACCAAACGTTTCCAATGTAAATTTCCACCTTTATATAGTGTAAAAAGGCATCCTGAAGCCTGGGAAGTCATTAATTTGATTGTCCAGTATTTCCCTTTTGAGATAATGCCTCACATAGCAAATGTGTACAGCGCGAGCTGAAAATGCATTTACAGCACTAAAAAACCAAACTTTTATAACAGCTAAACCAAACGTTTCCAATGTAAATTTCCACCTTTATATAGTGTAAAAAGGCATCCTGAAGCCTGGGAAGTCATTAATTTGATTGTCCAGTATTTCCCTTATGAGATAATGCCTCACATAGCAAATGTGTACAGCGCGAGCTGAGAATGCATTTACAGCACTAAAAAAACAAACTTTTATAACAGCTAAACCAAACGTTTCCAATGTAAATTTCCACCTTTATATAGTGTAGAAAGGCATCCTGAAGCCTGGAAAGTCATTAATTTGATTGTCCAGTATTTCCTTCATGAGATATTGCAACACTTAGAAAAAGTGTACAGCGCCAGCAGACAATGAATTTGCAGCACTAAAAAAACGAAACTTCATTAACAGCTAAACCAAACGTTTCCAATGTAAATTTCCACATTTATATAGTGTAAAAAGGCATCCTGAAGCCTGGGAAGTCATTAATTTGATTGTCCAGTATTTCCTTCATGAGATATTGCAACACTTAGAAAATGTGTACAGCGCCAGCAGACAATGAATTTGCAGCACTAAAAAAACGAAACTTCATTAACAGCTAAACCAAACGTTTCCAATGTAAATTTCCACATTTATATAGTGTAAAAATGCATCCTGAAGCCTGGGAAGTCATTAATTTCTTTGTCCAGTATTTCCTTCATGAGATACAGCAACACTTAGAAAAAGTCTGTGTGACAGCCTGGAGAGACTGCTGACAGGAGGGAATAGACCCCACTGGGGCTGACATGGGCTAGCTACCCATGCTGGCAGTCTCTGACACTGTGTTCAGTTTGTTGGAGACACCCGCCAAGTGCTACAGAAAGTCTACAAAGAATGACACCCCTACAGCCTGCGAGAGCGGGGGCGCAAGATGGCTCAATGACTGACCACACGGTTACAGACCTAGGAACAAACATGACTACGAGCAAGAACACGGTGCATGAGACAATGGCAGCAGGACACTCACTTCAGGTCTGCACCTGTGGCTGGGCAAAAGTAACATCAGTTACAGGGTTGAAGATCCACCAAGGAAAGAAGCGGTGTTTGGGAAAGCCGAGTCAAGGGCCTCGCATTGACCAATACTTCTTACGAAGTAATGCGTCAAATCAGTCGAGTGAAGCACAGCGACGGGAAAAAACCCAAAGTTCGCAGAGCATCAGCCCCCCTGTCACTGAGGAGGGTATTATAAACACAGAATTGCAGGAGGTAGAACCCACTCAGCCACAGAGACCTCCCAAAGAGAACAAGATCAAAGGGCACAGACAGAGTGTGAGGTGGCCCAAAACTATTGAGAAGAGAGAGTGGGAAACCGTCAATAACGACCTGGTGAAAATGTTGGAGCAACAAGTGGGCACTGCAGAGAGAAAGCTGGAACACATCGGTGACATCATCTACCACTATGGAGAGGAGCGCTTTGGAGTGAACAGCTGGAAAACCACCAACAAAATACCACCACCAACCAAACCTAGGAGGCAACAAGAGATAGAGAGACTGATCAGGGAAAGAAGGGACCTGCGGAAACAGTGGAGAAAAGCCTCTGATCCAGAGAGAGAAGGTCTCATGCTGCTCCATGGGGACATCAAGCTCCGGTTGAAAACCTTACGAAGAGCAGAGAACTTGAGGAAACTTCGCAGGAAGAAGGAACACACAAGAACCCTGTTCTATAAAAATCCCTTCAAGTTTGTCAAAGATCTCTTCGCTAAGGACAAAAGCGGGTTCCTGCAAACTTCAAAGAAGGAACTTGAAGAGCACCTGGAAAAGGTCTACCAAGACACGAAAAGGCATGAACAGCTAGCCATCCCACATGATATCCCCCCCATTCGACCACCAGAGGTCAACATCGAGACCGGCCCTCCAAAATGGAAAGAAGTGGAGAACATGGTGGGCGTGCAAGATCAGGATCTGCACCAGGACCAAATGGAGTGTCATATAAGCTCTACAAGAACTCACCAGATGTCCTACGCTATCTTTGGAGGCTAATGAGAATCGTCTGGCAGAAGGGGATAATACCAAAGGCATGGCGAAGGGCTGGAGGTGTACTAATTCCAAAAGAGAAGGACGCAGATATCAGTCAATTTCGGCCAATCAGCCTTCTCAACGTTGAAGGGAAAATCTTTTTCAGCGTCTTGACACACACCACCTACCTGGAGAAAAAACGAGTACATTGACACATCCGTACAAAAGGCTGGAATTTCTGGATTCTCTGGCTGCTTGGAGCACACCAGTATGATCTGGCATCAGATTCAAGCAGCGAAGAAGAACAAAGGGGATCTTCATGTCATCTTTCTCGACCTAGCCAATGCCTTTGGTTCAGTTCCGCATAGCCTTCTCTGGGAGTCCTTCAACTTCTTCCGCGTTCCAACATCCATCACTACCTTGGTAAAATTCTACTTTGAAGACCTGCAGCTGTGCTTCACAACACCCGACTTCAAAACATCATGGCAGCAAGTAGAAGTAGGCATCATGGCAGGTTGCACGATCTCACCCCTGGCCTTTACAATGGCCATGGAGGTCATCATCAGGGCCTCAAAATGGGTGGCGGGGTGAGCGAACCAGGAACGGGATCCGCCTTCCACCGTCCGAGTATATATGGACGACATGACCACTCTGACCACCACTGCAGCTTGCACCAGGCGGCTACTTGGTAAGCTGCAGGAAAACATCAGCTGGGCCCGGATGAAAATCAAGCCGAACAAGTCACGTAGCATCTCGATAATCAAGGGAGAGCTAAAAGACGTGAAGTTCTGCATTGGTGACGAACCAATACCAACGGTGGCAGAACAACCTGTCAAAAGCCTGGGCAGATGGTATGACTCAAGTCTTAAGGATAAAAACCAGGTGCAGCAGCTAAGACAGGATATCATCAACGACCTGAACAACATCAACAAGACTCCACTACCAGGGAAGCTCAAGCTCTGGTGTCTGCAATTTGGGCTTCTCCCTCTCGTGATGTGGCCACTCACTGTCTACGAGGTCCCACTAACAACTGTGGAGAAGATGGAGCGAGCCATCACAGTATATGTGAAACAGTGGCTTGGTGTCCCACGCTGTCTGAATAACATCAGCCTCTATGGCAAAGGAGTCCTCGAACTGCCCATCACAAGTCTCACTGAAGAATACAAGTGCTCTAAAGTGAGACTACAGATGACGCTGACGGACTCCAGAGACCGGACCATCAGTGAAACGGCACCACCCCTGTCAACTGCACGGAAATGGACACCATCCAGTGCAGTGCAGCATGCCACAGCAGCCCTGAGGCACAGCGATATTGTGGGACACGTCCAGAGGGGAAGAGGAGGCTTTGGCCTTACAGCAAGCAAACCAACTTGGTGTAAGGCCTCAACCGCAGAGAGGAAAAAAATGGTCGTGGAGGAGGTGCGCCGCCAGGAAGAGGCTGAAAGGTCTGCAAAGGCTGTCTCGCTTGCCAAGCAGGGACAGTGGATGAGGTGGGAAGGCCTGGAGAAAAGAAAGCTTGGCTGGAGGGATCTCTGGGAGATGGAAGCTAGCAACATCAGCTTCATCATCAGAGCTACCAATGACGTGCTGCCATCCCCAAAAAACCTCCACCAGTGGTATGGCGAAGATCCAACCTGTGCCCTCTGCCCAACACCAGCAACTCTCAAACACATCCTGACTGGTTGTAAGACCAGCCTCACACAAGGCCGCTATACCTGGAGGCACAACCAGGTCCTCAAGAGCTTGGCAGCAGTGCTTGAAAGCAGGAGAACTACCATCAACTCCTTGCCCTTAAGAGCCACCACTACCATTACAGCACCAAAATTTGTCCGAGAGGGACAGGAAAAGCCCAACCATCCTTTTCTCAAGCCAGAAGTTGGTCAGCTAACCAAGGCTCGGGATTGGAAGATGCTGGTCGATATAGGTCAGCAACTAATCTTCCCAGCAGAGATTGCAACCACCACCCTAAGGCCAGACTTAGTGCTGTGGTCCCATTCATTGAAGACTGTCTACATTGCAGAGCTCACAGTCCCGTGGGAAAATGCAGTTGAAGAGGCCTATGAGCGTAAGAAGTTGCGCTACACTGAACTGGCGGCGGACGCACAACAACGAGGGTGGAAAGCCAAGGTCTATCCCGTCGAAGTTGGATGCAGAGGGTTTCTGGCCTCATCAACCATCAAGCTGCTGAAAGACCTGGGAATCCATGGACAGGCTCTGCGGCACACAGTCAGATCGCTCTCTAAAGCGGCTGAAAGAAGCAGCCAGTGGATCTGGATGAAGAGGAAGGACCCCTACTGGGCTCATAGATCAGCAACATGACCCCCGTCCCCCCTCCCCATCCCACCACTAATCTGCGTCATCCCACTTGAGTACCCAGGGCAGAACCATCCACCACAGTTAATTGGGCATGGGACATAAGCGCGGGCGTGATCAACCGGCCGCTGGCCACCATCGATGAGGGTGTCTAGTGATAAAGGCCGAAACACCCAGTGATTTGATGGAACACTACTGACGATGTGTCCCAAATTGACATCTTTCCCATTCCAACCATGAGACACAACCCCCATGCCACTCTCCATAGCAAGCCTAACCTCATGAGAATACCATCTATCGGCACAATGGACAGTTTACCATCACGTCCATGTTTTTATGATTCTGCTATGTGAGGCATTATCTCATAAGGGAAATACTGGACAATCAAATTAATGACTGTCCAGGCTTCAGGATGTCTTTTTCCACGATATAAAGGTGGAATCTTTCATTGGAAACGTTTGGTTTAGCTGTTATAGAAGTTTGGGTTTTTATTGTGCTGCAAATGCATTTTCAGCTTGCGCTGTGCACATTTGCAAAGTGAGGCAATATCTCATAAGGGAAATACTGGACAATCAAATTAATGACTGTCCAGTCTTCAGTATGTCAGTTTACACTATATAAAGGAAGAAATTTACATTGGAAACGTTGAATTAAGCTGTTATAGAAATGTGGTAGTTTAGTACTGCAAATGCATTTTCAGCTCGCGCTGTACACATTTTCTAAGTGAAGCATTATCTCATGAGGGAAAGACTGGACAATCAAATTAATGACTGTCCAGTCTTCAGTATGTCAGTTTACACTATTGTTAGGTTGAAGATATATTTTATCCCATATTTTACTCTATTAGTATTGCAAAAGAATTGTTCCACAGTGTGACCTATGTTTGACCATATGGATGAGAAGACTTCAAGAGAAGCGGATGCCTGAAGACAGGATCAACGTCTACAACATCAAAGGAGGTGTGCCGAGACACACCTCTGAACCAAAAGGACTGAGACTTTAGTGCCAGAGCACTAAAAGGCATATCTGCCTTTTCAATCAGTAAATGACTGCCATTGATGTCTGTCTTTCCTCTTGTGTCTGAAATGTTTACATGTTCCTGCTGGTGCTCCCCCCTTCGTTCCTTAGTGCAAATACATTGTATTGTTTAGGGACTTCCCAAATAAAATAGAGGGCTCGGCGGAGTGTGCTCCAGAACGAAGTTGGAGATGTAACTGAGCACACCTCCGTTCGTTCTCCTCGCGAGTAAAAGATCAACTCTTGTCTTCCTTTCATTCATTTTGCCTTTGTTCAGTGAATGCTTAGGTGATTGAACCTGACATTATTTTGGTCCTTCGAGCGGGAAGCCAAGATACCTGAGGATTCCAGCGGGTGTGGTGAACTCCAGAAAGACCATGGCCATGGCAGGCTCACTAGAGAGAGCCTAAAAATCCTTTTCCAGGACTGGACCTCACCCCACCAGCTGGGATCTGACGGTTGACGGCGATCCAATGGAGGGAAGACAACAGTGGTGAGATATTTTTTTTTAGGGGGGAAGTGACTGACTGGAGGTCATTGCGCGTTAAGAATAAATAAATAAGTGTTCAGAATAAATAAATGAGCATTAAGAATAAATAAATAAAAATAAAACATAAAAAAGAAAAAAAAGCAAAGAAAGACATGAAGTAGAGATGAAATAAGAAAAGAGAAAGAAAGAAAGATAGAGAAAAGAGAAAGAAATTGTGTATAGATAAGAAATCCTGTGCATACTAGTCGATGGCAGGTCCATGAAGGACAGTGGAGTGAGAAATAAAAAAACCCTGTGAATACTAGTCAATGGCAGGTATATGACGGCGGAGTCCGAGAAATTCCGTGGAGAAAGTAGGACGGCGGAGTCTGTGTGTACACTTAAATTCCGTGTGTGAATGTTTGCGCAAACCGTATGTAAAGTGAGTGAACGGTGTGATTGGGGATTACAAATACCACTTGGTATTTTATCCGATGTAATACAGTAGGGTTGTACACAGCAGACTGGTGTGGATGCAAAGGCAATAATTCTCCACCTGAAAAGGTTGAATTGAGAATTACCACAACAGGAAATTTGAGTTGCTGTCCTACTGATGAGAAACCAGTTTTTAGAACACCTTAGGTGTTGACAAACTGGTCCAAATTTTCTAAAATGGGGATATTAGGTAGTAAAATAAAACCCAGGGATACGCTGCAGTGTAGAGATTGGAAGTTCATCGAAAAACAGGATCCTGATAAAACTCAGTATTTAGATACATGGATAACTGAACATGGCTTTAATGGTCAGTTAAATACACAAAAAATAGCCGCATTGCAGGGATCAATCATAGGAAAGATGAAAAAGACCCCAAAAAGATGAAGAAAAATGGCTTTGAGGAAACAGAATATTGGATGAGGGTAGCCTTAAAAAGAGAAGAGGGATACAGGAAACAAAAAGAGAATGAAAACAAAATAAGCAAAGGAAAGGAATGCGAAAAGTCAGATAGAGCAAATTACACTGAAATAGGAAGAGTAAAACAAAAGGATGATGAGACTTTTGAGCAACACAAAGTGAGAATGACAGCTGTGTTTAAAAATCACAGCGGGCTACAGGAAAATGGTAATGTAAATGGGCCATTTCAACAGCAGTTGAAGAATGCTTTACATGCAGGCTCAAGAGAGGTAATTCATAAGTGGGTAAATAAACATTTCATTTGCCTGCCAACAGGTACCCTGGAGGAGTATGTAAATCACGCCCTCCATGCTGAGAAGATAGAAAATAAAAAGAAGCAGAGGTCTATAGACAGGACAGGTCAGGTAGGACAGGTAGGACAGGAGGTCTTTTATCGAGGTGGAAAGGGCCTAGGTAGCTTTAGAGGACAAAGGGGCAGACGACAGAGAGGAGGAAGAATAGGAAGAGGAGCAAACAGGCAAAATACATCAGGCTGCTGGCGTTGTGGTAAAGAAGGCCATATAGCAAGAGATTGCCCTGAGAAAAAGCAACCTTCAGCATGACTAGGATAGGAAGCATCTAAACAGGATTTAGAGGCTGATCAAGGAACAGATGAGTTTCTAGATGAAGAGGTCCTCCTAAATTTACAAGAGATATTGGCCTTTGATGAAATAACTGAGCTGAAATAACCTTATTGGTAAATGGGTCACCAATTACCTTTTTATGTGACACTGGTGCATGTAGGATTGCTTGTAATAAATTAATTCCAAATGATAGAGCAAGAGAAATGTGTCATAGTCAGATTTGCAAGTGGAAAACTGTCTAGAGTAACAGAATTAGAACCTGTGTGGTTGAGGGACCCAGAAGGACACTGAGTTGGTTGCATGAATTGAAATTAGGTTTACTTTTACAGAACAATGAGAGCCCAAGTTGTGGGGATGTGATTAATTTACAGAAAAAGATTATTGATGGCACAATTTATACTTACATGATCCGACAGACAAGGTATATCATTCTGATGATGGGTTTTACTTAATTGTATACTTGTGTCTTTTTCAGAAAGACAGGAGTAGGTGTTGTGAAATCTTAATTGAATGAAGAAGTGAGCATGAGAAACCCTTGTAGGAGCATAGGTGTTTCCTGATTTTGTAGTTTTTGATTTGATACCTTGATAGTTTTGAGTGGCTTTGGTAAGGCTACAGTGAATTTGGAAAATTAAAAAAAAAAAAGGAGTGAGGAAAGTTTGACAGAGGGCAATGGGTATTGGTGTAATCGTAACTCATGAGTGTGCTGTAACAAAGAGTTAACAGCTCTTTGAAGTTAGATGCTCGTTCCCAAGTAGGGGGAGGAAGTCAGAGAGAGAGTTTGGTGATTGAAGAAGGTGTGACTTGAACAAATGAATAAGGATAAGAATTAGGTTCTGCTGTAAGGATGATTTGAAGAAATAAATATGTTATGTTTCATACTTCAGTTGATGATCTTTCTATTAAGGTAACTGTAGTTAGTAACTGGAATGAAATGCACAGATGGAAATGACACGGAAAAAAAAGATGGTAATTTGATAAGAAGGGCTAGTATTTACATTAGAAATAGAAATAGAAATAGAAATAGAAATCCCTTTATTGTCATTGTACTCAAGTGTGCAACGAGATTAGAGGGCTCCCCTCTCCAGTGCAATACAACAATAATACAGACAAATATATAAATTAGATAAATAAATAAGACTGAATAGGGCATATAGAAACACATCACAATGCTGTTTTGCAAGGTTAGGGTGGTCTCGTGTGTGTGTGAGAGTTCAGTATGGAGATGGCTCTCGGAAAGAAACTGTTTCTCAGTCTATTGGTCCTTGATTTGATGCATCTGTAGCGCCTGCCAGAGGGCAACAGGTCGAACAGGTGTGAGTTTGGGTGGGTATTGTCTTTGACGATGTTGAGAGCCCTTCTGAGGCACCGGGCGGTGTAGATGTCCGACAGCGAGGGGAGAGGGCAGCCAATAATCCTTTGCGCTGTTTTGACTGTCCTCTGGAGCCTCACTCTGTCCGCCTCAGTGCAGCCGCTGTACCAGGTGGAGACAGAGTACGTCAGCAGGCTCTCGATGGACGAGTGGTAGAAGGCCAGCAGCAGCTTCCTGTCCAGGTTGAATTTCCTGAGGACTCTCAGGAAGTGCAGACGTTGGCGGACCTTCTTTACCACTGCTGTGGTGTTGTGACTCCAAGAAAGGTCATCGGAGATCTGTACTCCCAGGAACTTGAACGTGTGGACCCTCTCCACACACACGCCTTCGATGCAGAGGGGGGGCGGCAGCGTCTTGTTCCTCCTGAAGTCGACGACAATCTCCTTTGTTTTAGCAGAGTTAAGGTGCAGTCTGTTGTCCTTGCACCAAGTTGTCAGTCTCTTTACCTCCTCTCTGTAGGCTGTCTCGTAACCTTCCGAGATCAGACCGACCACTGTCGTGTCGTCAGCAAACTTGACGATGGTGTTGTTGCCGTGGGCCGGGCTGCAGTCGTAGGTGTAGAGGGCGTACAGGAGAGGGCTCAGCACGCATCCTTGGGGGGAACCGGTGCTCAGCATGAGGGTGGAGGACGTGTAGGGGCCGAGCAACACAGTCTGGGGTCTGTTGGTCAGAAAGTCCTTAATCCAGATGCGTGTGAGGGCAGGGAGGCCGAGAGTGTCCAGTTTGGCGACGAGGATGTCTGGGATGATCGTGTTGAATGCCGAGCTGTAGTCCACAAAGAGCATCCTTGCATAGCTCCGCTGTTGTTCCAGGTGGCCCAGTACAACATGCAGAGCAGTGTCGATGGCGTCCTCAGTGGATCTGTTAGCCCGGTATGCAAACTGGTAGGGGTCCAGAGTGGGAGGAAGGCAGTCCCTGATGTGCTGGAGAACCAGCCTCTCGAAGCACTTCATAATGACTGGTGTGAGAGCAACAGGACGGTAGTCATTCAGGTGGACGGCTGGTGACTTTTTGGGGACAGGAATAATGGTGGAGGTTTTCAAGCAGGAGGGGATGACTGCCTGAGCCAGGGAGCGGTTGAAGATCCTGCAGAAAACATGTGACAGTTGGTGGGCACATGCTCTGAGGACCTTGCCTGGTATTCCGTCGGGTCCAGTAGCTTTTCCTGGGGTTGACCGTGTTCCTCTACGATGAGTGGGGGGGAGTTGGAGCTTGAAGTGCGGGGGTGTGATGGTTGGGGCGAGTCAAAGCGAGCGAAGAAGCAGTTAAGCTCCTCTGCCAGCGATGCACTCGGGTCTACAGAGGTCGTGCTGCTGCCACGGAAGTTGGTGATGCTCCGTAGACCCTGCCACACCTCCCGTGGTCTGTTACTGGCAAGGTGGGCCTCCAGCCTCCCCTTGTAGGTTGCCTTTGCTAGCTTGATGCCTTTGCTCAGGTCAGCACGAGCCACCCTGTACTGGGCTTTGTCGCCTGACCTGAAGGCAGCGTCACGGGCCTTGAGGAGAGCGCGAACCCTGCTGGACATCCAGGGCTTCGCATTTGGGAAGGTCCGTATAGTCTTTTGTTGGGACACAGTTTCCATGCAGAACTTGATGTAGTCCAGTACACAATGCGTGTAGACATCAAGGTCCTGATGATCAAAGAGGTCCCAGTTTGTGTCATGAAAGCAGTCCTGTAATTCACTCATGGCGTCGTCACGCCAGGTTTTCACAGTCTTTGTGGTAGGCCTGAATCTGCGCCTGAGAGGGGTGTACGCAGGTGCGAGCTGCAAGGACAGGTGGTCTGACTGGCCGAGGGGGGCGAGTGGGAGGGCTCTGTATGCGTGCTTGATGTTCGAGTACACATGGTCGAGAGTGTTGTCTCCCCTCGTCGGGCACTTGACATGCTGGTGAAACTCTGGGAGTACAGTCTTTAAATTGGCCTTATTAAAGTCTCCCGCTACAATGTGACCGCCATCAGGGTGCGCCCGCTGATGTTTATTGATGACGCACGCGAGTAGCGAGAGCGCCGTGCTAGTGCTAGCGTCGGGAGGGATGTAAACAGCTGTGAGAATCACTACCGTTAGCTCCCTCGGGAGAAAATAAGGCCGGCATTTAACGGACATGAACTCGATGTCGGGGGAAGAGTGCTTCTCGACGATCGTGCTATCGCCGCACCAGTTCTCATGCACGTAAACACAGAGCCCCCCGCCCCTCCTCTTACCGGTGTCCCTCGTCCGATCCGCGCGATGTAGCGAGCGCCCGGCCAGCTGGATGCTAGCGTCGGGGACGTCTGCGTGCAGCCAGGTTTCCGTGACGACGATCACACTGCTATCGCGCACATAGCGGTTTCCCAGGATTTGTAATCCCAGGTCGTCGATTTTGTGGACCACGGATCTGGCGTTGGTGAGGTGCAGACTCGGTAGTGGTTGCCTATGGGGCTGCCGTCGCAGCCGTTGCAAGACACCGGACCTGCAGCCTCGCTTCTGCTTCCTCTCTCTGCGTCGCCTGCGCCGCCTCCCGGTCCCGATGACCAGCCACGGTGAGCCGGGCAGCCTCGCCAGTTCGTTCGGAATTTTGCGATCATAGCAAAATTCCTCTGTGATGGTTATTTCGCATCGATATCCAATGTTCACGATGTCCTGGCGGGTATATCGATGTTGTGCCTCAGTTGATGCCAATAAGAGCAAGCAAACACTAATAAAAAGTAATAAGGAGCACTGTGAGGGGGAGCTGTTAGCCGCTGCGTCCATGCGCGCCGCCATCTTAACATCCAAGGAATTAAAGCAGAGAAGAAATTAGAGACTACAAATAACATTGATGTGTACTTGTTCACTTTGAGGTAGAACTGGTTGAAGTAAAATGAGTCATAAAGTTAGAAAAATAGGAAATAAAAATAAAATTAACATGCTTAAGATTAACAAATTATTGTAAAGTCTGAGTTCCAAATTATGCAGAAATTACTGTGCCACTGAGTAAAATGATGAATGAGGAAAACCTCTAAATGACATTGTCCTTACACTGGACTGATAAAGCATATTCAGCTTTTGTGAAAGGAAACAAGTGTTCGTATTAAGTATGGCACTGACCCTTTGTCCAGATGCAAAAGGCCTTAGTTTTAGTGTAGAAACATGGAGATAAGATGAAACCAATCGCATACTTCTATTCCAAACTAGACAACGTAGAATGTGCATTGAAGCACTGCATGAGAACAGTTAATGCAGTATCTATTGCTGTAGATATAAGATTAAGATAAAGATGGTCTTTTATTAGTCCCACAATCTGGAAATTGCAGAAACAAGTGCAACCATAGTTTTGTTCCATCCTCTGGTTTTGAGAGTACCACGTGCGGTTTCTGCATTGCTTTTGCTGATGAACATGACGTTTTTGTCACCGGCGGGACATTTATAGTGTATGAATACATTGTTATCAAAACCACATCTGATTATAGAGAGATGTACAACATTAAACCCGGCTGTCATTATTATGTCAGGAGGATGGTACAAAACTAGATTGTTATGAGTTAGTAGAAAAAAGTAACCAAAAGTAAAGGCATCAAAAAGATTCGCCTTCAGAAAACGGAGAAGTGCTATTTGTAGATGGAAATAAATAAATAAATAAATAAATAAAATACTGTAGTTGTATCAAATGACACTGGGAAAAAGAACTTAGCAGTTACTCCTCAAATTACTCAGCTCATGCAACAGAATTAGTATCTTAAACAAAAGCGTGTAAACTAAAGAGAGTAAATTGTGTTACTATTTACACATATAGTCGTCTTAAAATGTGTAGCGCATACATTGCATAAGTGTTTTCCTTGAATACACATTGCAGACAATACAGCTAAAGAAGCTGTTGCGGACATACACGTTTTAGTGATAGAAGTCCCAAAGTTAAACAAAGGCTTTGGAGGAAAATGGTGTAACATCGCTACGTGATCTCTGTATGACCAAACAATAATCTTTACAAATGGGCTGCTATATTGAGTCATGGGATAACACATGTCTCAACAGGGGAAATGGTGCATCAGATATTACGTTATTATACGGCTTACGGCTTTAATGCTTATTCGAAACATTTTTGTAGGGCATGTTTAACGTGTGCGAAACACAATTCACAAGGTAATTTGAGTCCACGCAGAGGACGCTTTCCTACACCACAATATCCATTTCAAATTATTCATATGGACTTATTTGATAAAAACCAAAGTGAAGAAAAAAAATAAAATAAATGTTTGGTCATCATAGATGTGAATTCGAAATGGTTAGAACTCTTTCTAACCAACAAATCCAGATGCATTGACAGTGGCAAAAGTACTTTGTAAGGATATCATTCCGAGATATGGTATTCCTGAAAATAATAAACAGTGATAATAGTACCCATTTTGTTAACTAACTTGTGAAAGAGATAGGAATGTTTCACGTTGATTTGAAAGATAATTGTGCTTACCACCCTCAAAGCTCTGGATTGGTGAAAAGAATGAACAAAAAAAAAAAAAGTGAAAAGGCTATGCATTGAGGAAACGGGGAGGCAGTGGACACAGTGTATGGAAATTAGTAAAACTGTTTGTAAAAACGACAAGCACTGTGACTTTCCATTGAATGTTATGCGAGTCGCCTCTCTGTCCACTTTTAAACCTCGCTTGAAGATGAATATTCGGGCCTTTGACTCAGCATGAGACTGTTGCTGTTCTGTTGTTTTTCTGGTATCTACTGTAAATGTGTTTATGTGAGTTAATTTGAGTTATATACAGAGAGTTGCACTGTATTGTATTTCATTGTATTTAGGACCGAGACGTTGTAAAACATTGTTTGGAAGGCCTTATAGAATACCTCAAATTTAAGAACAAATGGGAAATAGATGCTGAAGCAACTTTAGCTGACTACATGTGAAAAGTGTTAGAAAAACAAAGACAGGCACAAATTTAGAGTGGTGAGGATCTTTCTGTCTCCTAGCAGGGCACTAAACTAGTGGAGCCAGGAGACTGGATGCTTGAAAGAAGTTTGAAGATAAGACATATGTAATTACCCAAGGGGGAATGCCATGTTTAGTTTTATTGACAGCTCTCACAGCTGTAAATATAGTAGAAGAGTCAACATTGGTTCATTTGACACATGTAAAAAGGTCATTTTGGTTGAAATCTCCTACAAAGGAGATGAGCGGAAGTCTGATGATAGGGTGGTCTTATTTCATAAGACACCAGACTAAGTAGAGGGGATATTTCAGACAAAATGACCCTGAAGTGGTTAAAAGCAGCTGTTCTATGTTGGATGTATACAATTTTATTCTGATATTTTTGTTGTTGTGTTATATGTGGGAACAACCCAGAGTTACATAAACAAACTATGATGTGACTATAGTACAATACCAACAGTAAGAATCCCAATTACTAATCAAAATGGATTTGCAAACACCAAGCAGATAATTGAAAAAAAAAAAGTGATGGGACATATTTGTGGAGCTTGGACGACATGTTGATAGATTTGAGTTGGAACCATGAGTAATACTCAAGTGGGCAACTATTGGTCCACAGAACAAAGTTACAGGAGAAAGTCTGTACTTTCGTGAAAAGATAGCAATTGGACAACGAGATATCCAAAATAAGCAAATGAAATTGTATTATTGATATTATATTAATGCTTATCTTGATAATACATGTATGGATTGGCTCAGCGTGTATCCTGTGACTAGAGTTGATGTAGATGAACATGTTTTCTATGATAGTTGCTCTTGAAAATTTAAATAGCATTAATGTTGCTGACAGAGCTAAGCGGTTAGGAATCTTTTCACCACCACTGTGTCTGGTTTTGATAGTGGTTGAAATAAACTTCAATCACTATCAAGAGGGGAAATCTGGTGGTGGTGTGGATATGATAGATCATTTGATAAATCACCCAAAAATGTAAAAGGTTTTGAGACTTAGTGCATATCTGTATGTGTTTTTCATAACTAGGCCCTGCTTATAGATTATTGGTAGTTTCTGGAGAGTGCCATTTCACAAAATGTAATTGATTGATCGTAAATGGTATGTTTTATATTGTTTGTTAATAAACTGTGTGAACTGTCCAATGTCATGACAGGACATCGGTGACGTTAAAAAAGAGAAAGCAGAGTATCACGGCAAAAAAAAAAAAAAAAATGATTCAACATACATGGAAGCCATCGGTGTTCTCCTTAGTGTAAGTAAGTAAGTAAGTGTAAATTAACAGATCAAGTAACAGGATTTGAGTCCTCGAACGAAGAACAAAGAACGCAGACAGGTCAACTGCATCATCACAACGTGCAAAAATTAGGTAATTGGACGCAAAGTGGGTTTGAAACTGTGCATGAACGGCTATCAACCAATCTCTAATGGCATTCCGAAACAGGATGACTGTTGATGTATTGTTGGATGAGAGAGGTGGTGTTTGTGCTATGTTCGGTGAACAATGTTGCACATTTATTCCCAACAACACAGCGGTGGGTGGTCGTCTAACCAGGGCCATAGAGGTCTCAGGACTCTTCATGGTAAAATGAAAGGACAACTGGTCTGTGTATATATATATATATACACATATATATACACATATATATATATATATATATATATATATATATATATATATATATATTTGTTACTTTGGAATAAAGACATTAAATTGATGTAATTTTGTTTAAGAAAAATGCTGTAGTTTTTTTCTCTGAATACAACCTACAAACGGTTAAAAAGGACATTCTGAAATGTTTTTTTTTTGGGCTATCAAATATTTAGTTTGACACTCAAACCGCACACTATTCGTGTCAATTTGTTTGGTTCTATCTCCATGAGTATTTTTTTGTGGTGCATCAAAAGCGTGTTTTAACTTACTTAGGTAAGACAGGTTTAGTGGAGAGATGAGGCCAAACAGCATCACACATCTATGTGCAAGAGATGGCAACTGACAAAGAACCTTCACACCTACAATAACTGCCCCGATGTAATGTGGTGGCTGAAGATCCTCTTCCTCCCGGACAACAAACACCACCATGGTGCACTTGGCAGGCTCTTGATCCAATTCATCCTACAGACCACCATGATAAAAGACAAATTCATTAGAGTTATTTAGATTAAATTTTTTTCCACCATGAAAAAAAAACAAACAACATATATATGTGTGTGTGTGTGTGTGTGTGTGTGTGTGTGTATATATATATATATATATATATATATTTTTTTTTTTTGGAAGCATCTTTCAGGACACTCAAGGCCGCTGTACAGAGTAAAATACGAAAGTAAAAACACAAATACGGGTAGAAACACCAACACGTAAATCAAGCAGGATAAAATACAATAAAGTGGATGAGGGACATATCTGGAATTGGAGAGAGTAATTAAGGCGGAACAGATTGGTTTTGAGTTTAGTTTTAAACACAGGGAGGGTGGTGCAATTACAGAGGTCAGGTGGAGAGAGTTCCAGAGCTGGAGAACCGAATCGCTGAAGGCTCTGTCCCCCATGGTGGCAGGCAAGGGGTGGAGTGAGGAGGATGAAGACCGGAGAGCGCGGGATGGAGTGGGAATATGGATGATGTCTGAAAGGTAGGGAGGGGCGAGGTTGTGAAGAGATTTGAAAGTCATGTGTCATGTCATTATCCACACCGCTTATCCGGTACAGGGTCACGGGAGGGTGCTGGAGCCTATCCCAGCTGACTACGGGCGAAAGGCGCACTACACCCTGAACTGGTCGCCAGCCATAGATTTGAAAATATATAGAAGAATTTTGAAAATGATTTGTTGATTGACTGGAAGCCAGTGGATCTGCTGAAGGATGGGGGGTTGATGTGATAGGTGGAAGGTGATTGGAATCCATTGCACATCCTTGAGGCACCCTAAAGCTCCCGTATGTCTGTCACTGAGTCTTGAATTTTTACTTAGTAAACTGAATTTGAGCATATGCAGTATTGAATTTTTGGTGAGGAGACCTTTTTTTTGAGGAATTAAAAACGCATTTTAAAGTCCTACATTCAAGTTTATTGGGATATAGTTCTTAACAAAAACATTATGATCGAAAAATTCAGAATCAAATTAAAAATATACAATTTATGTAATTCGAATTCAGTTTTTCAATTCAATAATTCAGTGTTCAATTCAAAACATTCAGGTTTCAATTCAAATATCAAAGTTAAGATATTCACATTCAAATAACCAATATTCAGATTTAGTTTCAAGTGGGACAAATATCAGACCATAGTCCAGCAATTAATCCAAACTCTGTGTCAAATTAAGTGATGATTGTACTGCCTTTATTATTTTAGAGGAGGAGTAATACCTGCTGCTGTATCTTCTAGTGCTGGACGATTAATCAAAATTTAAATCGTGATTTCGATTTCTTAATTTTGAAAATGTTCTAATTGAGGGAAAAATGTTTCAGATTAAGAAAGAGTTCAAACAAATTACATATGTTCAATTTGAGAGAACCTGGCTAACCAAGATGGAACTTTACACCCTGGAATTGAAGGAGATACTTGGAAAAAAAGGCCGAGTTACTGGCACTGAAATAAGACCTATGCTCAGTTCACTCAGTCATGTAAGAGGGTTGTGTTTTATTACTGCAAATAGAATTTGCATCAAACTATTTTGGATAAGTCCATCATAAGCATTAACAGAATAAAACAATAAAAGATCTGTTAGAGCTTATGGATATCTTGCTATTTTTTTTATTTAAAGTTGAGATGCACTTTTTGGGATGTAAGCAATGCATATGTGAGCTTTTATTTATTTAAGACACTTAATCATCTTGTGTCTTTTTAAATAGCAAAACGTTGAAGCTGGAAGGGAGGGCATAATCCATTCCTTGATGAAATTCCTCGGACAGTCTGCAGAGGAATTTATCACGGACTACCAGGTAAATTACAACAGTATTACGTTTTTAAAGCTGCAATTAACTCATAGACTGTGCAGCAAACATTTTTATTTGTCACAATATTCAAATAAATTAATTGCTGCCAGTATGTGACCTGCTCTGGCTAAAGGGTTGGCATTTGGCAAAGGTTACTTTCGGGTAATTGACAAAATAAATCAGAAGGTCCAAAGTTTCGATTTTGAGATTTCTACAAAAATCCTATCCTTGAGGTTGAGGTTTCTATTTTAATTTCCGTTTTCATTGCCCTTTTTATTTATTTTTTGATTCTCATATATGCTGTTATAAACATGTAATGCAGATTGCAAATACTGTCACATATCACTGGTGTCCGGCTGAAACATGTTGTCATAATTTGAGTAATTTCATGTTTTTCTAGATCTAATCTATTGGTCAATCCACACGAGTGGGTGTTACTTGTAAATATTACTGACCAATCTCAAATGTTGAAAATGGTTTGCTCTCTTTGGATGATGCAGTGTTAATGATTGCAAAAACGTGCCATTGGAAGTCTCCTGCAAGGTGAAGATTCTGGAGCTTCTTGGATACTGCCTGAAGACAGCGATATTCAGAACTATAAAAAGCAAACACAAATTTGGGACATTATGCACCTAACCATGGATGTATATGCTCTTTCAGGAAGTCAGCAGAGAACAAGCAAAAGAGGACCAGGCCAAGCAAGTACTGAAGGTCTATGTCAGGGGTGTCAAACTCATTTTTATGGACGGCCACATCGTAGTTGTGGTTTCCCTCAGAGGGACTGTGAACCCATATAAATTGATTGGAAAGCCAGTTTTGAAATCAGAAGCTAGTAAGTAATTGTTCAACAATTTTTCAATTTATTTTAAAAGGGGAGGATTGGTAACAAATAATTGGCAATATCTCATATCTCAGTGTTGTTGTGAAGAAAATATGCTAGAAACAGGAAGTTGATTGTCCAGTATTTCCTTCATGAGATATTGCAACACTTAGAAAAAGTGTACAGCGCCAGCAGACAATGAATTTGCAGCACTAAAAAAACGAAACTTCATTAACAGCTAAACCAAACGTTTCCAATGTAAATTTCCACATTTATATAGTGTAAAAAGGCATCCTGAAGCCTGGGAAGTCATTAATTTGATTGTCCAGTATTTCCTTCATGAGATATTGCAACACTTAGAAAAAGTGTACAGCGCCAGCAGACAATGAATTTGCAGCACTAAAAAAACGAAACTTCATTAACAGCTAAACCAAACGTTTCCAATGTAAATTTCCACATTTATATAGTGTAAAAATGCATCCTGAAGCCTGGGAAGTCATTAATTTCTTTGTCCAGTATTTCCTTCATGAGATACAGCAACACTTAGAAAAAGTCTGTGTGACAGCCTGGAGAGACTGCTGACAGGAGGGAATAGACCCCACTGGGGCTGACATGGGCTAGCTACCCATGCTGGCAGTCTCTGACACTGTGTTCAGTTTGTTGGAGACACCCGCCAAGTGCTACAGAAAGTCTACAAAGAATGACACCCCTACAGCCTGCGAGAGCGGGGGCGCAAGATGGCTCAATGACTGACCACACGGTTACAGACCTAGGAACAAACATGACTACGAGCAAGAACACGGTGCATGAGACAATGGCAGCAGGACACTCACTTCAGGTCTGCACCTGTGGCTGGGCAAAAGTAACATCAGTTACAGGGTTGAAGATCCACCAAGGAAAGAAGCGGTGTTTGGGAAAGCCGAGTCAAGGGCCTCGCATTGACCAATACTTCTTACGAAGTAATGCGTCAAATCAGTCGAGTGAAGCACAGCGACGGGAAAAAAACCAAAGTTCGCAGAGCATCAGCCCCCCTGTCACTGAGGAGGGTATTATAAACACAGAATTGCAGGAGGTAGAACCCACCCAGCCACAGAGACCTCCCAAAGAGAACAAGATCAAAGGGCACAGACAGAGTGTGAGGTGGCCCAAAACTATTGAGAAGAGAGAGTGGGAAACCGTCAATAACGACCTGGTGAAAATGTTGGAGCAACAAGTGGGCACTGCAGAGAGAAAGCTGGAACACATCGGTGACATCATCTACCACTATGGAGAGGAGCGCTTTGGAGTGAACAGCTGGAAAACCACCAACAAAATACCACCACCAACCAAACCTAGGAGGCAACAAGAGATAGAGAGACTGATCAGGGAAAGAAGGGACCTGCGGAAACAGTGGAGAAAAGCCTCTGATCCAGAGAGAGAAGGTCTCATGCTGCTCCATGGGGACATCAAGCTCCGGTTGAAAACCTTACGAAGAGCAGAGAACTTGAGGAAACTTCGCAGGAAGAAGGAACACACAAGAACCCTGTTCTATAAAAATCCCTTCAAGTTTGTCAAAGATCTCTTCGCTAAGGACAAAAGCGGGTTCCTGCAAACTTCAAAGAAGGAACTTGAAGAGCACCTGGAAAAGGTCTACCAAGACACGAAAAGGCATGAACAGCTAGCCATCCCACATGATATCCCCCCCATTCGACCACCAGAGGTCAACATCGAGACCGGCCCTCCAAAATGGAAAGAAGTGGAGAACATGGTGGGCGTGCAAGATCAGGATCTGCACCAGGACCAAATGGAGTGTCATATAAGCTCTACAAGAACTCACCAGATGTCCTACGCTATCTTTGGAGGCTAATGAGAATCGTCTGGCAGAAGGGGATAATACCAAAGGCATGGCGAAGGGCTGGAGGTGTACTAATTCCAAAAGAGAAGGACGCAGATATCAGTCAATTTCGGCCAATCAGCCTTCTCAACGTTGAAGGGAAAATCTTTTTCAGCGTCTTGACACACACCACCTACCTGGAGAAAAAACGAGTACATTGACACATCCGTACAAAAGGCTGGAATTTCTGGATTCTCTGGCTGCTTGGAGCACACCAGTATGATCTGGCATCAGATTCAAGCAGCGAAGAAGAACAAAGGGGATCTTCATGTCATCTTTCTCGACCTAGCCAATGCCTTTGGTTCAGTTCCGCATAGCCTTCTCTGGGAGTCCTTCAACTTCTTCCGCGTTCCAACATCCATCACTACCTTGGTAAAATCCTACTTTGAAGACCTGCAGGTGTGCTTCACAACACCCGACTTCAAAACATCATGGCAGCAAGTAGAAGTAGGCATCATGGCAGGTTGCACGATCTCACCCCTGGCCTTTACAATGGCCATGGAGGTCATCATCAGGGCCTCAAAATGGGTGGCGGGGTGAGCGAACCAGGAACGGGATCCGCCTTCCACCGTCCGAGTATATATGGACGACATGACCACTCTGACCACCACTGCAGCTTGCACCAGGCGGCTACTTGGTAAGCTGCAGGAAAACATCAGCTGGGCCCGGATGAAAATCAAGCCGAACAAGTCACGTAGCATCTCGATAATCAAGGGAGAGCTAAAAGACGTGAAGTTCTGCATTGGTGACGAACCAATACCAACGGTGGCAGAACAACCTGTCAAAAGCCTGGGCAGATGGTATGACTCAAGTCTTAAGGATAAAAACCAGGTGCAGCAGCTAAGACAGGATATCATCAACGACCTGAACAACATCAACAAGACTCCACTACCAGGGAAGCTCAAGCTCTGGTGTCTGCAATTTGGGCTTCTCCCTCTCGTGATGTGGCCACTCACTGTCTACGAGGTCCCACTAACAACTGTGGAGAAGATGGAGCGAGCCATCACAGTATATGTGAAACAGTGGCTTGGTGTCCCACGCTGTCTGAATAACATCAGCCTCTATGGCAAAGGAGTCCTCGAACTGCCCATCACAAGTCTCACTGAAGAATACAAGTGCTCTAAAGTGAGACTACAGATGACGCTGACGGACTCCAGAGACCGGACCATCAGTGAAACGGCACCACCCCTGTCAACTGCACGGAAATGGACACCATCCAGTGCAGTGCAGCATGCCACAGCAGCCCTGAGGCACAGCGATATTGTGGGACACGTCCAGAGGGGAAGAGGAGGCTTTGGCCTTACAGCAAGCAAACCAACTTGGTGTAAGGCCTCAACCGCAGAGAGGAAAAAAATGGTCGTGGAGGAGGTGCGCCGCCAGGAAGAGGCTGAAAGGTCTGCAAAGGCTGTCTCGCTTGCCAAGCAGGGACAGTGGATGAGGTGGGAAGGCCTGGAGAAAAGAAAGCTTGGCTGGAGGGATCTCTGGGAGATGGAAGCTAGCAACATCAGCTTCATCATCAGAGCTACCAATGACGTGCTGCCATCCCCAAAAAACCTCCACCAGTGGTATGGCGAAGATCCAACCTGTGCCCTCTGCCCAACACCAGCAACTCTCAAACACATCCTGACTGGTTGTAAGACCAGCCTCACACAAGGCCGCTATACCTGGAGGCACAACCAGGTCCTCAAGAGCTTGGCAGCAGTGCTTGAAAGCAGGAGAACTACCATCAACTCCTTGCCCTTAAGAGCCACCACTACCATTACAGCACCAAAATTTGTCCGAGAGGGACAGGAAAAGCCCAACCATCCTTTTCTCAAGCCAGAAGTTGGTCAGCTAACCAAGGCTTGGGATTGGAAGATGCTGGTCGATATAGGTCAGCAACTAATCTTCCCAGCAGAGATTGCAACCACCACCCTAAGGCCAGACTTAGTGCTGTGGTCCCATTCATTGAAGACTGTCTACATTGCAGAGCTCACAGTCCCGTGGGAAAATGCAGTTGAAGAGGCCTATGAGCGTAAGAAGTTGCGCTACACTGAACTGGCGGCGGACGCACAACAACGAGGGTGGAAAGCCAAGGTCTATCCCGTCGAAGTTGGATGCAGAGGGTTTCTGGCCTCATCAACCATCAAGCTGCTGAAAGACCTGGGAATCCATGGACAGGCTCTGCGGCACACAGTCAGATCGCTCTCTAAAGCGGCTGAAAGAAGCAGCCAGTGGATCTGGATGAAGAGGAAGGACCCCTACTGGGCTCATAGATCAGCAACATGACCCCCGTCCCCCCTCCCCATCCCACCACTAATCTGCGTCATCCCACTTGAGTACCCAGGGCAGAACCATCCACCACAGTTAATTGGGCATGGGACATAAGCGCGGGCGTGATCAACCGGCCGCTGGCCACCATCGATGAGGGTGTCTAGTGATAAAGGCCGAAACACCCAGTGATTTGATGGAACACTACTGACGATGTGTCCCAAATTGACATCTTTCCCATTCCAACCATGAGACACAACCCCCATGCCACTCTCCATAGCAAGCCTAACCTCATTAGAATACCATCTATCGGCACAATGGACAGTTTACCATCACGTCCATGTTTTTATGATTCTGCTATGTGAGGCATTATCTCATAAGGGAAATACTGGACAATCAAATTAATGACTGTCCAGGCTTCAGGATGTCTTTTTCCACGATATAAAGGTGGAATCTTTCATTGGAAACGTTTGGTTTAGCTGTTATAGAAGTTTGGGTTTTTATTGTGCTGCAAATGCATTTTCAGCTTGCGCTGTGCACATTTGCAAAGTGAGGCAATATCTCATAAGGGAAATACTGGACAATCAAATTAATGACTGTCCAGTCTTCAGTATGTCAGTTTACACTATATAAAGGAAGAAATTTACATTGGAAACGTTGAATTAAGCTGTTATAGAAATGTGGTAGTTTAGTACTGCAAATGCATTTTCAGCTCGCGCTGTACACATTTTCTAAGTGAAGCATTATCTCATGAGGGAAAGACTGGACAATCAAATTAATGACTGTCCAGTCTTCAGTATGTCAGTTTACACTATTGTTAGGTTGAAGATATATTTTATCCCATATTTTACTCTATTAGTATTGCAAAAGAATTGTTCCACAGCGTGACCTATGTTTGACCATATGGATGAGAAGACTTCAAGAGAAGCGGATGCCTGAAGACAGGATCAACGTCTACAACATCAAAGGAGGTGTGCCGAGACACACCTCTGAACCAAAAGGACTGAGACTTTAGTGCCAGAGCACTAAAAGGCATATCTGCCTTTTCAATCAGTAAATGACTGCCATTGATGTCTGTCTTTCCTCTTGTGTCTGAAATGTTTACATGTTCCTGCTGGTGCTCCCCCCTTCGTTCCTTAGTGCAAATACATTGTATTGTTTAGGGACTTCCCAAATAAAATAGAGGGCTCGGCGGAGTGTGCTCCAGAACGAAGTTGGAGATGTAACTGAGCACACCTCCGTTCGTTCTCCTCGCGAGTAAAAGATCAACTCTTGTCTTCCTTTCATTCATTTTGCCTTTGTTCAGTGAATGCTTAGGTGATTGAACCTGACATTATTTTGGTCCTTCGAGCGGGAAGCCAAGATACCTGAGGATTCCAGCGGGTGTGGTGAACTCCAGAAAGACCATGGCCATGGCAGGCTCACTAGAGAGAGCCTAAAAATCCTTTTCCAGGACGGGACCTCACCCCACCAGCTGGGATCTGACGGTTGACGGCGATCCAATGGAGGGAAGACAACAGTGGTGAGATATTTTTTTTTAGGGGGGAAGTGACTGACTGGAGGTCATTGCGCGTTAAGAATAAATAAATAAGTGTTCAGAATAAATAAATGAGCATTAAGAATAAATAAATAAAAATAAAACATAAAAAAGAAAAAAAAGCAAAGAAAGACATGAAGTAGAGATGAAATAAGAAAAGAGAAAGAAAGAAAGATAGATAGAGAAAAGAGAAAGAAATTGTGTATAGATAAGAAATCCTGTGCATACTAGTCGATGGCAGGTCCATGAAGGACAGTGGAGTGAGAAATAAAAAAACCCTGTGAATACTAGTCAATGGCAGGTATATGACGGCGGAGTCCGAGAAATTCCGTGGAGAAAGTAGGACGGCGGAGTCTGTGTGTACACTTAAATTCCGTGTGTGAATGTTTGCGCAAACCGTATGTAAAGTGAGTGAACGGTGTGATTGGGGATTACAAATACCACTTGGTATTTTATCCGATGTAATACAGTAGGGTTGTACACAGCAGACTGGTGTGGATGCAAAGGCAATAATTCTCCACCTGAAAAGGTTGAATTGAGAATTACCACAACAGGAAATTTGAGTTGCTGTCCTACTGATGAGAAACCAGTTTTTAGAACACCTTAGGTGTTGACAAACTGGTCCAAATTTTCTAAAATGGGGATATTAGGTAGTAAAATAAAACCCAGGGATACGCTGCAGTGTAGAGATTGGAAGTTCATCGAAAAACAGGATCCTGATAAAACTCAGTATTTAGATACATGGATAACTGAACATGGCTTTAATGGTCAGTTAAATACACAAAAAATAGCCGCATTGCAGGGATCAATCATAGGAAAGACGAAAAAGACCCCAAAAAGATGAAGAAAAATGGCTTTGAGGAAACAGAATATTGGATGAGGGTAGCCTTAAAAAGAGAAGAGGGATACAGGAAACAAAAAGAGAATGAAAACAAAATAAGCAAAGGAAAGGAATGCGAAAAGTCAGATAGAGCAAATTACACTGAAATAGGAAGAGTAAAACAAAAGGATGATGAGACTTTTGAGCAACACAAAGTGAGAATGACAGCTGTGTTTAAAAATCACAGCGGGCTACAGGAAAATGGTAATGTAAATGGGCCATTTCAACAGCAGTTGAAGAATGCTTTACATGCAGGCTCAAGAGAGGTAATTCATAAGTGGGTAAATAAACATTTCATTTGCCTGCCAACAGGTACCCTGGAGGAGTATGTAAATCACGCCCTCCATGCTGAGAAGATAGAAAATAAAAAGAAGCAGAGGTCTATAGACAGGACAGGTCAGGTAGGACAGGTAGGACAGGAGGTCTTTTATCGAGGTGGAAAGGGCCTAGGTAGCTTTAGAGGACAAAGGGGCAGACGACAGAGAGGAGGAAGAATAGGAAGAGGAGCAAACAGGCAAAATACATCAGGCTGCTGGCGTTGTGGTAAAGAAGGCCATATAGCAAGAGATTGCCCTGAGAAAAAGCAACCTTCAGCATGACTAGGATAGGAAGCATCTAAACAGGATTTAGAGGCTGATCAAGGAACAGATGAGTTTCTAGATGAAGAGGTCCTCCTAAATTTACAAGAGATATTGGCCTTTGATGAAATAACTGAGCTGAAATAACCTTATTGGTAAATGGGTCACCAATTACCTTTTTATGTGACACTGGTGCATGTAGGATTGCTTGTAATAAATTAATTCCAAATGATAGAGCAAGAGAAATGTGTCATAGTCAGATTTGCAAGTGGAAAACTGTCTAGAGTAACAGAATTAGAACCTGTGTGGTTGAGGGACCCAGAAGGACACTGAGTTGGTTGCATGAATTGAAATTAGGTTTACTTTTACAGAACAATGAGAGCCCAAGTTGTGGGGATGTGATTAATTTACAGAAAAAGATTATTGATGGCACAATTTATACTTACATGATCCGACAGACAAGGTATATCATTCTGATGATGGGTTTTACTTAATTGTATACTTGTGTCTTTTTCAGAAAGACAGGAGTAGGTGTTGTGAAATCTTAATTGAATGAAGAAGTGAGCATGAGAAACCCTTGTAGGAGCATAGGTGTTTCCTGATTTTGTAGTTTTTGATTTGATACCTTGATAGTTTTGAGTGGCTTTGGTAAGGCTACAGTGAATTTGGAAAATTAAAAAAAAAAAAGGAGTGAGGAAAGTTTGACAGAGGGCAATGGGTATTGGTGTAATCGTAACTCATGAGTGTGCTGTAACAAAGAGTTAACAGCTCTTTGAAGTTAGATGCTCGTTCCCAAGTAGGGGGAGGAAGTCAGAGAGAGAGTTTGGTGATTGAAGAAGGTGTGACTTGAACAAATGAATAAGGATAAGAATTAGGTTCTGCTGTAAGGATGATTTGAAGAAATAAATATGTTATGTTTCATACTTCAGTTGATGATCTTTCTATTAAGGTAACTGTAGTTAGTAACTGGAATGAAATGCACAGATGGAAATGACACGGAAAAAAAAGATGGTAATTTGATAAGAAGGGCTAGTATTTACATTAGAAATAGAAATAGAAATAGAAATAGAAATCCCTTTATTGTCATTGTACTCAAGTGTGCAACGAGATTAGAGGGCTCCCCTCTCCAGTGCAATACAACAATAATACAGACAAATATATAAATTAGATAAATAAATAAGACTGAATAGGGCATATAGAAACACATCACAATGCTGTTTTGCAAGGTTAGGGTGGTCTCGTGTGTGTGTGAGAGTTCAGTATGGAGATGGCTCTCGGAAAGAAACTGTTTCTCAGTCTATTGGTCCTTGATTTGATGCATCTGTAGCGCCTGCCAGAGGGCAACAGGTCGAACAGGTGTGAGTTTGGGTGGGTATTGTCTTTGACGATGTTGAGAGCCCTTCTGAGGCACCGGGCGGTGTAGATGTCCGACAGCGAGGGGAGAGGGCAGCCAATAATCCTTTGCGCTGTTTTGACTGTCCTCTGGAGCCTCACTCTGTCCGCCTCAGTGCAGCCGCTGTACCAGGTGGAGACAGAGTACGTCAGCAGGCTCTCGATGGACGAGTGGTAGAAGGCCAGCAGCAGCTTCCTGTCCAGGTTGAATTTCCTGAGGACTCTCAGGAAGTGCAGACGTTGGCGGACCTTCTTTACCACTGCTGTGGTGTTGTGACTCCAAGAAAGGTCATCGGAGATCTGTACTCCCAGGAACTTGAACGTGTGGACCCTCTCCACACACACGCCTTCGATGCAGAGGGGGGGCGGCAGCGTCTTGTTCCTCCTGAAGTCGACGACAATCTCCTTTGTTTTAGCAGAGTTAAGGTGCAGTCTGTTGTCCTTGCACCAAGTTGTCAGTCTCTTTACCTCCTCTCTGTAGGCTGTCTCGTAACCTTCCGAGATCAGACCGACCACTGTCGTGTCGTCAGCAAACTTGACGATGGTGTTGTTGCCGTGGGCCGGGCTGCAGTCGTAGGTGTAGAGGGCGTACAGGAGAGGGCTCAGCACGCATCCTTGGGGGGAACCGGTGCTCAGCATGAGGGTGGAGGACGTGTAGGGGCCGAGCAACACAGTCTGGGGTCTGTTGGTCAGAAAGTCCTTAATCCAGATGCGTGTGAGGGCAGGGAGGCCGAGAGTGTCCAGTTTGGCGACGAGGATGTCTGGGATGATCGTGTTGAATGCCGAGCTGTAGTCCACAAAGAGCATCCTTGCATAGCTCCGCTGTTGTTCCAGGTGGCCCAGTACAACATGCAGAGCAGTGTCGATGGCGTCCTCAGTGGATCTGTTAGCCCGGTATGCAAACTGGTAGGGGTCCAGAGTGGGAGGAAGGCAGTCCCTGATGTGCTGGAGAACCAGCCTCTCGAAGCACTTCATAATGACTGGTGTGAGAGCAACAGGACGGTAGTCATTCAGGTGGACGGCTGGTGACTTTTTGGGGACAGGAATAATGGTGGAGGTTTTCAAGCAGGAGGGGATGACTGCCTGAGCCAGGGAGCGGTTGAAGATCCTGCAGAAAACATGTGACAGTTGGTGGGCACATGCTCTGAGGACCTTGCCTGGTATTCCGTCGGGTCCAGTAGCTTTTCCTGGGGTTGACCGTGTTCCTCTACGATGAGTGGGGGGGAGTTGGAGCTTGAAGTGCGGGGGTGTGATGGTTGGGGCGAGTCAAAGCGAGCGAAGAAGCAGTTAAGCTCCTCTGCCAGCGATGCACTCGGGTCTACAGAGGTCGTGCTGCTGCCACGGAAGTTGGTGATGCTCCGTAGACCCTGCCACACCTCCCGTGGTCTGTTACTGGCAAGGTGGGCCTCCAGCCTCCCCTTGTAGGTTGCCTTTGCTAGCTTGATGCCTTTGCTCAGGTCAGCACGAGCCACCCTGTACTGGGCTTTGTCGCCTGACCTGAAGGCAGCGTCACGGGCCTTGAGGAGAGCGCGAACCCTGCTGGACATCCAGGGCTTCGCATTTGGGAAGGTCCGTATAGTCTTTTGTTGGGACACAGTTTCCATGCAGAACTTGATGTAGTCCAGTACACAATGCGTGTAGACATCAAGGTCCTGATGATCAAAGAGGTCCCAGTTTGTGTCATGAAAGCAGTCCTGTAATTCACTCATGGCGTCGTCACGCCAGGTTTTCACAGTCTTTGTGGTAGGCCTGAATCTGCGCCTGAGAGGGGTGTACGCAGGTGCGAGCTGCAAGGACAGGTGGTCTGACTGGCCGAGGGGGGCGAGTGGGAGGGCTCTGTATGCGTGCTTGATGTTCGAGTACACATGGTCGAGAGTGTTGTCTCCCCTCGTCGGGCACTTGACATGCTGGTGAAACTCTGGGAGTACAGTCTTTAAATTGGCCTTATTAAAGTCTCCCGCTACAATGTGACCGCCATCAGGGTGCGCCCGCTGATGTTTATTGATGACGCACGCGAGTAGCGAGAGCGCCGTGCTAGTGCTAGCGTCGGGAGGGATGTAAACAGCTGTGAGAATCACTACCGTTAGCTCCCTCGGGAGAAAATAAGGCCGGCATTTAACGGACATGAACTCGATGTCGGGGGAAGAGTGCTTCTCGACGATCGTGCTATCGCCGCACCAGTTCTCATGCACGTAAACACAGAGCCCCCCGCCCCTCCTCTTACCGGTGTCCCTCGTCCGATCCGCGCGATGTAGCGAGCGCCCGGCCAGCTGGATGCTAGCGTCGGGGACGTCTGCGTGCAGCCAGGTTTCCGTGACGACGATCACACTGCTATCGCGCACATAGCGGTTTCCCAGGATTTGTAATCCCAGGTCGTCGATTTTGTGGACCACGGATCTGGCGTTGGTGAGGTGCAGACTCGGTAGTGGTTGCCTATGGGGCTGCCGTCGCAGCCGTTGCAAGACACCGGACCTGCAGCCTCGCTTCTGCTTCCTCTCTCTGCGTCGCCTGCGCCGCCTCCCGGTCCCGATGACCAGCCACGGTGAGCCGGGCAGCCTCGCCAGTTCGTTCGGAATTTTGCGATCATAGCAAAATTCCTCTGTGATGGTTATTTCGCATCGATATCCAATGTTCACGATGTCCTGGCGGGTATATCGATGTTGTGCCTCAGTTGATGCCAATAAGAGCAAGCAAACACTAATAAAAAGTAATAAGGAGCACTGTGAGGGGGAGCTGTTAGCCGCTGCGTCCATGCGCGCCGCCATCTTAACATCCAAGGAATTAAAGCAGAGAAGAAATTAGAGACTACAAATAACATTGATGTGTACTTGTTCACTTTGAGGTAGAACTGGTTGAAGTAAAATGAGTCATAAAGTTAGAAAAATAGGAAATAAAAATAAAATTAACATGCTTAAGATTAACAAATTATTGTAAAGTCTGAGTTCCAAATTATGCAGAAATTACTGTGCCACTGAGTAAAATGATGAATGAGGAAAACCTCTAAATGACATTGTCCTTACACTGGACTGATAAAGCATATTCAGCTTTTGTGAAAGGAAACAAGTGTTCGTATTAAGTATGGCACTGACCCTTTGTCCAGATGCAAAAGGCCTTAGTTTTAGTGTAGAAACATGGAGATAAGATGAAACCAATCGCATACTTCTATTCCAAACTAGACAACGTAGAATGTGCATTGAAGCACTGCATGAGAACAGTTAATGCAGTATCTATTGCTGTAGATATAAGATTAAGATAAAGATGGTCTTTTATTAGTCCCACAATCTGGAAATTGCAGAAACAAGTGCAACCATAGTTTTGTTCCATCCTCTGGTTTTGAGAGTACCACGTGCGGTTTCTGCATTGCTTTTGCTGATGAACATGACGTTTTTGTCACCGGCGGGACATTTATAGTGTATGAATACATTGTTATCAAAACCACATCTGATTATAGAGAGATGTACAACATTAAACCCGGCTGTCATTATTATGTCAGGAGGATGGTACAAAACTAGATTGTTATGAGTTAGTAGAAAAAAGTAACCAAAAGTAAAGGCATCAAAAAGATTCGCCTTCAGAAAACGGAGAAGTGCTATTTGTAGATGGAAATAAATAAATAAATAAATAAATAAAATACTGTAGTTGTATCAAATGACACTGGGAAAAAGAACTTAGCAGTTACTCCTCAAATTACTCAGCTCATGCAACAGAATTAGTATCTTAAACAAAAGCGTGTAAACTAAAGAGAGTAAATTGTGTTACTATTTACACATATAGTCGTCTTAAAATGTGTAGCGCATACATTGCATAAGTGTTTTCCTTGAATACACATTGCAGACAATACAGCTAAAGAAGCTGTTGCGGACATACACGTTTTAGTGATAGAAGTCCCAAAGTTAAACAAAGGCTTTGGAGGAAAATGGTGTAACATCGCTACGTGATCTCTGTATGACCAAACAATAATCTTTACAAATGGGCTGCTATATTGAGTCATGGGATAACACATGTCTCAACAGGGGAAATGGTGCATCAGATATTACGTTATTATACGGCTTACGGCTTTAATGCTTATTCGAAACATTTTTGTAGGGCATGTTTAACGTGTGCGAAACACAATTCACAAGGTAATTTGAGTCCACGCAGAGGACGCTTTCCTACACCACAATATCCATTTCAAATTATTCATATGGACTTATTTGATAAAAACCAAAGTGAAGAAAAAAAATAAAATAAATGTTTGGTCATCATAGATGTGAATTCGAAATGGTTAGAACTCTTTCTAACCAACAAATCCAGATGCATTGACAGTGGCAAAAGTACTTTGTAAGGATATCATTCCGAGATATGGTATTCCTGAAAATAATAAACAGTGATAATAGTACCCATTTTGTTAACTAACTTGTGAAAGAGATAGGAATGTTTCACGTTGATTTGAAAGATAATTGTGCTTACCACCCTCAAAGCTCTGGATTGGTGAAAAGAATGAACAAAAAAAAAAAAAGTGAAAAGGCTATGCATTGAGGAAACGGGGAGGCAGTGGACACAGTGTATGGAAATTAGTAAAACTGTTTGTAAAAACGACAAGCACTGTGACTTTCCATTGAATGTTATGCGAGTCGCCTCTCTGTCCACTTTTAAACCTCGCTTGAAGATGAATATTCGGGCCTTTGACTCAGCATGAGACTGTTGCTGTTCTGTTGTTTTTCTGGTATCTACTGTAAATGTGTTTATGTGAGTTAATTTGAGTTATATACAGAGAGTTGCACTGTATTGTATTTCATTGTATTTAGGACCGAGACGTTGTAAAACATTGTTTGGAAGGCCTTATAGAATACCTCAAATTTAAGAACAAATGGGAAATAGATGCTGAAGCAACTTTAGCTGACTACATGTGAAAAGTGTTAGAAAAACAAAGACAGGCACAAATTTAGAGTGGTGAGGATCTTTCTGTCTCCTAGCAGGGCACTAAACTAGTGGAGCCAGGAGACTGGATGCTTGAAAGAAGTTTGAAGATAAGACATATGTAATTACCCAAGGGGGAATGCCATGTTTAGTTTTATTGACAGCTCTCACAGCTGTAAATATAGTAGAAGAGTCAACATTGGTTCATTTGACACATGTAAAAAGGTCATTTTGGTTGAAATCTCCTACAAAGGAGATGAGCGGAAGTCTGATGATAGGGTGGTCTTATTTCATAAGACACCAGACTAAGTAGAGGGGATATTTCAGACAAAATGACCCTGAAGTGGTTAAAAGCAGCTGTTCTATGTTGGATGTATACAATTTTATTCTGATATTTTTGTTGTTGTGTTATATGTGGGAACAACCCAGAGTTACATAAACAAACTATGATGTGACTATAGTACAATACCAACAGTAAGAATCCCAATTACTAATCAAAATGGATTTGCAAACACCAAGCAGATAATTGAAAAAAAAAAAGTGATGGGACATATTTGTGGAGCTTGGACGACATGTTGATAGATTTGAGTTGGAACCATGAGTAATACTCAAGTGGGCAACTATTGGTCCACAGAACAAAGTTACAGGAGAAAGTCTGTACTTTCGTGAAAAGATAGCAATTGGACAACGAGATATCCAAAATAAGCAAATGAAATTGTATTATTGATATTATATTAATGCTTATCTTGATAATACATGTATGGATTGGCTCAGCGTGTATCCTGTGACTAGAGTTGATGTAGATGAACATGTTTTCTATGATAGTTGCTCTTGAAAATTTAAATAGCATTAATGTTGCTGACAGAGCTAAGCGGTTAGGAATCTTTTCACCACCACTGTGTCTGGTTTTGATAGTGGTTGAAATAAACTTCAATCACTATCAAGAGGGGAAATCTGGTGGTGGTGTGGATATGATAGATCATTTGATAAATCACCCAAAAATGTAAAAGGTTTTGAGACTTAGTGCATATCTGTATGTGTTTTTCATAACTAGGCCCTGCTTATAGATTATTGGTAGTTTCTGGAGAGTGCCATTTCACAAAATGTAATTGATTGATCGTAAATGGTATGTTTTATATTGTTTGTTAATAAACTGTGTGAACTGTCCAATGTCATGACAGGACATCGGTGACGTTAAAAAAGAGAAAGCAGAGTATCACGGCAAAAAAAAAAAAAAAAATGATTCAACATACATGGAAGCCATCGGTGTTCTCCTTAGTGTAAGTAAGTAAGTAAGTGTAAATTAACAGATCAAGTAACAGGATTTGAGTCCTCGAACGAAGAACAAAGAACGCAGACAGGTCAACTGCATCATCACAACGTGCAAAAATTAGGTAATTGGACGCAAAGTGGGTTTGAAACTGTGCATGAACGGCTATCAACCAATCTCTAATGGCATTCCGAAACAGGATGACTGTTGATGTATTGTTGGATGAGAGAGGTGGTGTTTGTGCTATGTTCGGTGAACAATGTTGCACATTTATTCCCAACAACACAGCGGTGGGTGGTCGTCTAACCAGGGCCATAGAGGTCTCAGGACTCTTCATGGTAAAATGAAAGGACAACTGGTCTGTGTATATATATATATATACACATATATATACACATATATATATATATATATATATATATATATATATATATATATATATTTGTTACTTTGGAATAAAGACATTAAATTGATGTAATTTTGTTTAAGAAAAATGCTGTAGTTTTTTTCTCTGAATACAACCTACAAACGGTTAAAAAGGACATTCTGAAATGTTTTTTTTTTGGGCTATCAAATATTTAGTTTGACACTCAAACCGCACACTATTCGTGTCAATTTGTTTGGTTCTATCTCCATGAGTATTTTTTTGTGGTGCATCAAAAGCGTGTTTTAACTTACTTAGGTAAGACAGGTTTAGTGGAGAGATGAGGCCAAACAGCATCACACATCTATGTGCAAGAGATGGCAACTGACAAAGAACCTTCACACCTACAATAACTGCCCCGATGTAATGTGGTGGCTGAAGATCCTCTTCCTCCCGGACAACAAACACCACCATGGTGCACTTGGCAGGCTCTTGATCCAATTCATCCTACAGACCACCATGATAAAAGACAAATTCATTAGAGTTATTTAGATTAAATTTTTTTCCACCATGAAAAAAAAACAAACAACATATATATGTGTGTGTGTGTGTGTGTGTGTTTATATATATATATATATATATATATATTTTTTTTTTTTGGAAGCATCTTTCAGGACACTCAAGGCCGCTGTACAGAGTAAAATACGAAAGTAAAAACACAAATACGGGTAGAAACACCAACACGTAAATCAAGCAGGATAAAATACAATAAAGTGGATGAGGGACATATCTGGAATTGGAGAGAGTAATTAAGGCGGAACAGATTGGTTTTGAGTTTAGTTTTAAACACAGGGAGGGTGGTGCAATTACAGAGGTCAGGTGGAGAGAGTTCCAGAGCTGGAGAACCGAATCGCTGAAGGCTCTGTCCCCCATGGTGGCAGGCAAGGGGTGGAGTGAGGAGGATGAAGACCGGAGAGCGCGGGATGGAGTGGGAATATGGATGATGTCTGAAAGGTAGGGAGGGGCGAGGTTGTGAAGAGATTTGAAAGTCATGTGTCATGTCATTATCCACACCGCTTATCCGGTACAGGGTCACGGGAGGGTGCTGGAGCCTATCCCAGCTGACTACGGGCGAAAGGCGCACTACACCCTGAACTGGTCGCCAGCCATAGATTTGAAAATATATAGAAGAATTTTGAAAATGATTTGTTGATTGACTGGAAGCCAGTGGATCTGCTGAAGGATGGGGGGTTGATGTGATAGGTGGAAGGTGATTGGAATCCATTGCACATCCTTGAGGCACCCTAAAGCTCCCGTATGTCTGTCACTGAGTCTTGAATTTTTACTTAGTAAACTGAATTTGAGCATATGCAGTATTGAATTTTTGGTGAGGAGACCTTTTTTTTGAGGAATTAAAAACGCATTTTAAAGTCCTACATTCAAGTTTATTGGGATATAGTTCTTAACAAAAACATTATGATCGAAAAATTCAGAATCAAATTAAAAATATACAATTTATGTAATTCGAATTCAGTTTTTCAATTCAATAATTCAGTGTTCAATTCAAAACATTCAGGTTTCAATTCAAATATCAAAGTTAAGATATTCACATTCAAATAACCAATATTCAGATTTAGTTTCAAGTGGGACAAATATCAGACCATAGTCCAGCAATTAATCCAAACTCTGTGTCAAATTAAGTGATGATTGTACTGCCTTTATTATTTTAGAGGAGGAGTAATACCTGCTGCTGTATCTTCTAGTGCTGGACGATTAATCAAAATTTAGATCGTGATTTCGATTTCTTAATTTTGAAAATGTTCTAATTGAGGGAAAAATGTTTCAGATTAAGAAAGAGTTCAAACAAATTACATATGTTCAATTTGAGAGAACCTGGCTAACCAAGATGGAACTTTACACCCTGGAATTGAAGGAGATACTTGGAAAAAAAGGCCGAGTTACTGGCACTGAAATAAGACCTATGCTCAGTTCACTCAGTCATGTAAGAGGGTTGTGTTTTATTACTGCAAATAGAATTTGCATCAAACTATTTTGGATAAGTCCATCATAAGCATTAACAGAATAAAACAATAAAAGATCTGTTAGAGCTTATGGATATCTTGCTATTTTTTTTATTTAAAGTTGAGATGCACTTTTTGGGATGTAAGCAATGCATATGTGAGCTTTTATTTATTTAAGACACTTAATCATCTTGTGTCTTTTTAAATAGCAAAACGTTGAAGCTGGAAGGGAGGGCATAATCCATTCCTTGATGAAATTCCTCGGACAGTCTGCAGAGGAATTTATCACGGACTACCAGGTAAATTACAACAGTATTACGTTTTTAAAGCTGCAATTAACTCATAGACTGTGCAGCAAACATTTTTATTTGTCACAATATTCAAATAAATTAATTGCTGCCAGTATGTGACCTGCTCTGGCTAAAGGGTTGGCATTTGGCAAAGGTTACTTTCGGGTAATTGACAAAATAAATCAGAAGGTCCAAAGTTTCGATTTTGAGATTTCTACAAAAATCCTATCCTTGAGGTTGAGGTTTCTATTTTAATTTCCGTTTTCATTGCCCTTTTTATTTATTTTTTGATTCTCATATATGCTGTTATAAACATGTAATGCAGATTGCAAATACTGTCACATATCACTGGTGTCCGGCTGAAACATGTTGTCATAATTTGAGTAATTTCATGTTTTTCTAGATCTAATCTATTGGTCAATCCACACGAGTGGGTGTTACTTGTAAATATTACTGACCAATCTCAAATGTTGAAAATGGTTTGCTCTCTTTGGATGATGCAGTGTTAATGATTGCAAAAACGTGCCATTGGAAGTCTCCTGCAAGGTGAAGATTCTGGAGCTTCTTGGATACTGCCTGAAGACAGCGATATTCAGAACTATAAAAAGCAAACACAAATTTGGGACATTATGCACCTAACCATGGATGTATATGCTCTTTCAGGAAGTCAGCAGAGAACAAGCAAAAGAGGACCAGGCCAAGCAAGTACTGAAGGTCTATGTCAGGGGTGTCAAACTCATTTTTATGGACGGCCACATCGTAGTTGTGGTTTCCCTCAGAGGGACTGTGAACCCATATAAATTGATTGGAAAGCCAGTTTTGAAATCAGAAGCTAGTAAGTAATTGTTCAACAATTTTTCAATTTATTTTAAAAGGGGAGGATTGGTAACAAATAATTGGCAATATCTCATATCTCAGTGTTGTTGTGAAGAAAATATGCTAGAAACAGGAAGTTGATGCAGATGATTTGCCCTTTGCGGGCAACATAAAATTAGGTTGTGGGCCAGATCTGGCCCCGGGCCTTGAGTTTGACACACGTACTCTATGTCTTCCAAGCAAGTGAGGGACAAGAAGACACATCCCATGCCTCTGTTTCCATTGTTGCTTAAGAAAATGAGGTTGTGGAAATGTTGCCAGTCTCCTGCTCATGGGAATTAACTATGCGCTGAACTTACTAAATTTGCAGTACCCGTTTGAGGTGCATCAGAAGCTCTTTCTTGAGATAGATGGCCTGAAACTTGCACTCGGAGTCCATTCCCTGACTCTCCATTGAATGTTAGGCAAGCCCCCTCTCTGTCCACTTTTAAAACGTTTTGAAGACACATTTTTATTCTTTAGCTTTCGACTCAACATGTGACTGTCGTTGTTCTTCTTGTATCTACTGTACGTGTTTTAATTTGTGTTCTAATTTCCTGCTAATTTATACAACACCGTATGAAAAACACTTTGTTACAGCTCCAACTATTATAATTGCAAGTTATTTGTACATGGGTATTTCTTGTTTCGTGGACTAATACTGTGCGCAAATGCAAATGCTCGGCCTTTTATCACAAAAAATGTCCGAAGGGCAAGATCTTAATTCCTCCTCTAATATAAAACCTTCCCGAAGAACAAATCGTATAATTCTAACTTGCTAGATTTAGTCCAATGCACGATACATTTAGGCTAACTCGACGTCGCTCCAGTCAGTAAAGCACGCTTTATGGTTCACCAAAATGCATACCGTGAAATTCTTACCTTGTTTATGCGACGAGGATATTATCCCGTAAGGAGTTACACTGACGCTGTACTGCTTCTTTTTGTATTTCTCTGTTCAGGTCGTCCCTCCCGCATTTCGCCCAAAGTCAGACGGGATAGGCGGCAGCACCTCCCCGCAAGCCAGTACAAGATAGGCGGTGTGGAAGATAAAGATAACACGTCCCTCCGTTTGGATCGGGTATTGTGTTTTCTTTAGAGCTTTTGGTTCGTGTGCACTGTGCAACACAGTCTGAGCGCAAATACAAATGCTCGGCCTTTTATAAATAAAAAAAAAATCCGAAGAACAAGACCATCCTCGTCTAATATAAAACCTTCCCGATGAACGAACCTTATAAAACTTGCCCTCCGTCACAGCAAAACAATTTCTGCAACAATTTCATAATCCATTTGTAAAAAGACAACGGTAAGATTTCGTCCAGTGTACGATCAGTTTAAGCAAACTGGGTTTAGCTAGTCAGTAAAACACTCTTTATAGTGTAGCAACGTTAGTAACGCTAAATTCTTACCTAGTTTATGAGACGAGTGCTGTACTTGACTATTTTTTGTAATTTATTATTATTTTTTTTTTTTAATGCTTTATAGAGCAAATTGCACCTATGACAGTTGTTATTACCACAGAAGCCATCTCAAATGGTTGCAAACTCTGAGGGTGACTTTGAACCGGAAGTCCCGCCTCAATCGTCATCTGATTGACAGCGGAATCCTGGAGCCAGAGAAGAGAAAAGAATCAGACACGAAGTTGAAGAAGCGGAAAAAAAATAAACATCGAATCTCCAAGTTCTCGCAACGAGGGTGACTGTTGGGGTCTGGAGAAGTGACCGGGAGATGGAGAGCCCCGTATTTTGGTCTTGGTAAGAGGGTAACTCACTTGATGTTGACGAGGGAACCTATGCCGCTATGCTATATACCGGCGTGAGAAAACTACGGCCCGGGGGCCACATGCGGCCCGTTAAACGTTTTAATCCGGCCCGCCGAATTTGAAAAAAAAAAAAAAAAACCTTGTTAATGTTTTATTTTCAAAATAGTGTGGTTTTTCAAAGACAAGCTTTTGTTCACTTTCATTTAAAATTAAATGTATTTTTTTTCTCAGATGAGATGAGGTTACCAAAACACTCCATCCATCTGCTCCTGGTCCAGCCCCTCTGCCAAATTTTAGAACCCATTGTGGCCCGCCAATAAAAAAGTTTTCCCACCCCTGCTATATACTATAAGCTATGTTAATGTCGTCAGGCCATTATAGAGTATTTCTTCTGACATTTTGAAGGAGAAATAATACTCAACGTTTTATTTTTTTATGATGTTTGAGGCATTCTGACTGAAATACAGTTCAATTGAGGTTACCAGTAGTCATTTCCATTACCTGTCAATGTAAATTAGAATGTAACTTACTACAGTGAACCCTCGGTTATCGCGGTTAATGGGGACCGAGACCACCCGCGAAAACTGAAAATCCGCGAAGTAGCGGCGCACCTTCAAAAATGCTTAAAAAAAAAAAAGTGCGAAGTAGCGGCGCACCTTCAAAAATGCTTTAAAAAAAAAGTGCGAAGTAGCGGCGCACCTTCAAAAATGCTTAAAAAAATAAATAAATAAAATAATAATATATATATATATATATATATATATATACGGGTAGAGAGAGAGAGGGTGAAATGCATGTTATAACAAAAAAAAAAAATTATTAAAACATTTTTTTATTCCCCAGCCATTATTTTTGTATTTATTCAATTACTTCTTTTTGTATTTATTTAATTACTTCGACTTTTACCTGCTGGTACGCCGTCCGGTGTGCCCTGGCATTCTTCATTTATTTATTCATTTATTCATTCATAACTGACAGCCTCGCGCTCCGCTCATGCCCGGGCGGAAGGTGTTCCTCTTCGGCTTAACAACCACGCACGCCGGCCGGTCTCCTCCGGAGCTCTCGCACGGTCCCGAACGGAGCGAAATGTCGCCCCGCTAGTGCCCGGGCGGAAGTTGTTCCTCTTCGGCTTAACTGCCACGCACGCTGGCCGGAGCTCTGGTACGGTCCGAACCGCGCGAAACGTCGCCCCAAATCGTGCCCGGGGGAACGTGCTCTTCTTTGTCCACTCTCCTCTTCGCCCACGTTCTTCTTCGGCGGACGCCGGCCGTCTAACCACTCCAGCGCCCCGTCGTGCCGCTCGGCGAAACTACAATGCCCCCGAATATTTTTTAGACCCGCGAAGCACTGAACCCGCGAAAGGTGAACCGCGAAGTAGCGAGGGTTCACTGTATTGCAACCAGATACCTATAAAATGTCATTTAATTTGCACTGTTTTGATCGCCACTGTTTTGCTCATTGAACAACAAATGAAAAGATGAATCATACACAGTGTTTGTAAAGATAATTGTCAATGTTTTATTAAATGAAATTCCAATGTAAAATTGTGTAATATTGTGTTATATAATGGGTCTACAACATACATTTCTCACAGACAAGTAGAGCTTTTTCTCATGAAATGTGTTGAAAAAAAACTAACATTTGAACATTGTTTTGCGTTACAACATCCGTGTTTACTGGTCATAAATTATTAACTTAAGTTTAATATACACTACACGAGCTGGGTAGCCACCACGCCTCAACCACCATAACAAGTTCGCTAACCCTTTAAGTCGAACGAGGTAGCTAACATATCGGGTTCAATTTGTACCAAAAATATGCTGTTGTGCCTTGTGTCTCTGTATATGTCGTCATGACGTGTCATTTGACAAAGCCTTGTGTCGATGTTAGTTGTCGATGTAACAGTCTTATGTTAGATGTCAATGTATGTCTATGTTAGATCTCAATGTGTCGATGTTAGATGTCAATCTATGTGTCTATATTAGATGTGTTTATGTTAGATGTCTATGTAAATGTTTGTTAGATGTCGATGTGTGTAAGATGTCTATGTAGAGGTTGGTTAGATGTCGATGTCTATGTAAATGTTTATGATGGATGTCGATGTGTCTGTTAGATGTCCGTGTTTGTTAGATGTGATTGTAATGGTTTATGTTATAGACGTCAATGTAAGTGTCAATGTTAGATGCCCATGCATGTTTGTTAGATGTCGATATATGTGTCATTGTTACATTTCAACGTAAATGTTGTTCGTGCAAGTTTCCAGTCCTCCAGCCACGTGACATCATGTGCGTCAAAGTGATAACTCGTACATTTCACGGAGGGAAAAAAAACAGACACCATTGGTAGTTTTGACCGGGAAAAAAAAAATCATTTATTTTTTTCGAACACCTCATGTCTCTTTCAGCGTAAGAATAAACATGACACGACCAAAATAAAATATACCAACACAGGCAAATATTTAAGGAGCACTCAAGAGATACACTTCAGCTCATTTAATCCCACCTATTTTTACTAACGCAAACCCTTCAATTCTAGCGCCCACAGAATAGTGTGCTATAATGCTATAAAAATATGGAGCCTTTACCTGACAGCGTTTGAATATAACTGAATTCCCATTGCTCACGAAAAACTGAGAAACTAAGAACAAACATTTCAAGCACAAGCTTGACTTGACTTCAACAGTTCTATTTTTTCTTTCGTGACAGCTCAGACATCAAAATAATGCTTTCCTTCTATAAAATAAAAACAGCATGACAAAAGGTGCTGAAATAAACTATATACGGAAGTGCGTGAGTGACAGTGTGTGCATGTGTTTTTGCAACGCATGTGTACACCCCGCCATACAAATTACACAATTCGTTGGGTATGTGGTATACACTTAAAAACAATTGCATTGGAGCAAGTGAACACAACACGTCTCACACTGTATACATGCTGTAGAAGGGCTGGGCGATATGACCTCAAATCAATATCGCGAGAAATCGAGCAATTTTACCTCGATAACGATAAATGCACAATAAATTCCCACGTGGACTAAAATCAAAATAAATGCAGGAATTGCATATTGACTGTTTTTTTTATTGACCAACTGGTACACTTTACTTTCAATGAAAAATAAAAGTACAAAAATCATTTGTATGAACATTCCAAATAGCTTGCAGGGTTCGCGGTTAACTTTAAAAACTGCTTGCCCATAGGGCAAGTGCCACTAAAATTTGCCTTGCCCGAGTGGCCAAATTACTTGCCCGACTTGGGCAAGTGACAATTTTTTTTCTCTAAGAATAAAATGTTTATGGTTGTAAAATGTGCGCCACAAATGTAAATAAACATATAATCTGATAAGCATAAATTAATCTTGTTTTCATCATCAACCATGAAACCCTACTCACAAGAGCAAATGTATCATCCTGTGCAGTTATTGAAAATGTTAATTGTAGTTTTAATAATTAACAAATCTGCATGTTAAATTGGGAAAATGATATTACAGCAATCCAGATGATCAATTTTAAGTCCAGGAGAGCGTATTAATTGAGGAATCACATGAGTAAATTATGAGTGTGGCAAATTTGTGTATTCCTTTAAGACCAGTGCCTGTGGTGCTGCCTCCATAAATTTCATAGCATAAACAGAACACAGTCACTGACACTATGTCAGGTCACATCATGGAGCTAATGAATTAACAGCCAATAATCAAATATTACTCCCTTCCTTACTCACAACTGAATTGTCTACTTAAAAATATTCGAGCTATTTTAGTCATGTCAGAGGAATCCGAAATGTTCGGATTTGAACGAACTCGTCGCCACTCGTAAACATGCGCAGAAGGTAAGAAAACTTCCGGCTGTCAATTTTCGGCCAAAATATCGTAGGTTTTTGTTGTGTTTTTCAAACTTCAAATGAGGATGCTACGACAGCGAGTTCCAATACTGCGGGATTTATTGACGTCCACTTTAACTCGACATTCACTGAACTAACTGATCCCCGTAGCGCCCGCCCATTACCCCCGATAAGGCCAATGGACCATACCAAAACATAAGGGGTTGTCTGGGTTAAACCATCACCATACAGTGCACACAAACAGATCACACCACCGTTTTCGTCAAAATTAAAGATATTTGGCTGCTTTAAAAAATGCTTGCCCGGTCGGGCAAGTTGCCCATAATTTTACCTTGCCCGTGGCCAAATTTCACTTGCCCCGGGCAATCGGGAAGCGGTTAACCGCGAACCCTGAGCTTGCTTTGCATGACTTGAACAATGTCACAAAGAAAAAGGGTACCTCTTGCGAAATCTTTTTCTGCAAATAGATTGCGCCAAGATGCTCTCATGATGTAAATAATGGCAAATAAAAAAACGCGAAATAAAATGAAAGAAAATGTCAATGCAAGCCAAATAAACAAGTGGGTATTATCGGGGAAAATGTGCCGTCTCGAGTACTCTGCTGCGCAGTCGCCACTTGTCATCTATGGAATGCACAGTTAGGCTCAATCAGGGATCCATGTTGCGACCCGACCACAAGTCGGATGTAGATGCAAAATGCTTGACATGTCTAAGCTCCCGGCCCGATGTAGTCCATATCGGGAAATACGGCTTTCATGAAGCGTTTAAATCCTGTGCGCGCCACGTAACTAGACGAGCTTTATCTTTAGCTAGTGCTAGGCTATCGCGTCCACCTCTGAGACGTTCTCTCGTATGGTGTCGCCTCCGTTCATGGGCTGTTGTCACTTGTCGAACCTTGCTTCTCACTTTGAACTTTCAGCACAGCATGGTTGTGTTGTGGGTGGTGAGAAAGCTTCTGGATTTGAATCGCCAGCAACGAGAGCGACAGACGGGTGGAGTCACATGACTAGAGGCGCTGTAGCGGTCTTAAAGGGGCATGAACATTGCCGCAGACAAAAGGCTTTTCTTTTTTTATTCATCGAATTTACCGACATGGGCAAAATGATTTCGGTCATTGTAATAAATTTCGGTAACGGTAAATTTTCGGTTTATCGCCCAGCCCTATGCTGTAGCATGGCTTTCTTTGCCGTGGGTGTCAAATATTTTACTTTGTTTTCAGAGTGCTTACAGACCTCTTGGTTTTGCCTCAAAATAATTGTCTGCAAAGCAGTCTGTGCCATCCGCATCATTGATGTGCAGGAGTAGCTTGTTGGTAATAAATAGCTGCAAGAAGTCCGCTGTTTGCCGCAGCATCCAGTGGTCCAGCGCTCGCAGTGAAAGTCTTGTCTGGCAGCCCGAACCATCCCCAAACATTTCGAGATGCACGCCCACTAAATTCCAGAAATATAAACATGGACAAACTTGACATTCTTCCAGATTCTGTCTCTTTGCATTGTTTTGAAGTTACTCCTGCAACTTTTCCACTTCTTCGATCCTCCCCATTGTCTGAAAAAGAAGTGTATATTTTGATTTGAAATAATGACCTCAACATACCAATACATTTGTTTATCATCTGAACTGGATTATTTTGAAACAACATTTGGGATGGACATCTGGGATTTGTTGTTGTGTATATTCAGAGTAATCCTTTTCTTGTATATAGCTAAAGCAATAGTCGCTGGCCTTGAAAATGGGTACAAGACTTGACCAAATTAAGATGCCATAAGGTCTAATTTGCCCCTTCTCTACCACAACCGATTTAGAGGCCATTAGTAACAGATTTGAGAAGACCACTTTTAAAGATATGAAGCCAGAGCTCGGCACCGGACCCATTTTTATTATTTATTATAATTTTAATGTATTATTGAGCAAATGACACAATATGTCAGTAGTGATTACCACAGAAGTCATGTCAAAATAGTGCAAATTCTGAGGTCGACTTCAAATCAGACAGGCGGAGACGAGCGCCAGAGAAGAGATGAGAATCAGAAGAGATGTTGAAGAAGCTAATAACAAAAAAAAACAAAAAAACACATCAAATCTCCATGTAGTAGCAACGGGGATGGCTCATGGGGTCAGGAGAAGTGAGCGGGAGATGGGGAGTATGAGGTGCCGTTGGGGACAAAAGTCAGGAATCGCTTCACACTTCTGAAATGCACTCTTACACACCAGTGAAATTGTTGTTGCTCATGCATACTTATGAAACGCTATCATACATACGAGTGAAACGCTCTCATACACACTAGTGAAATAGTTGTTGCTCATACACTCGTCAAATGCGCTCATACACATAGGTGAAACATTCTCATACACACCAGTGAAAGGCGCTCAGGCACAATTGTGAAATTATTGTTATTCATAAATACAACTGAAACATGCTCATGCCCATACACGAGTGAAATGCTTTCATACAAACACCCACACTGTTGAAAATGCTGTCATGAACACAAGATCGCTTACAAATACTAAAATGTAAAAATTAATCATTTATTTAGCAGGGATGCATGGTGGGCGACTTGTTAGCACGATGGTCTCACAATGCAGAGGTCGCGGGATTGATTCCGGCTTTCCTGTTTGGAGTTTGCATGTTTCCCACACGCCTGCGTGGGTTCTCCGGTTTCCTCCCACATTCCAAACACATGCATGGCAGGTTGTTTGGACACCCTAAATTGGTGTGAGTGTGAGCGCGGATGGTTGTTTGTCTTTGTGTGACCTGCGATTGGCTGGCAACCAGTTTAGGGTGTACCCCACCTACTGCCCCAAGATAGCTGGGATAGGCTCCAGCACCCCCCGCAACCCTTGTGAGGAGAAGCCGTACAGATAATGGATGGTGGGATGGCATTCATAATGGACGGCCGCCACGGTGGGCGACTTGTGAGCACGATGGTCTCACAATGCAGAGGTTGTGGGATCGATTCCGGCTCCGGCCTTCCTGTGTAGAGTTTGCATGTTCTCCCAAGCCTGCGTAGTTTTCTCTGAGTTCGCCAGTTTCCTCGCACATTGCAAAAACATGCATCCATTTACTCTGATGCCAATGTTTTCTGTGCCTTATGGCAGATTTTTCTCTTTGCCGAAGACTATTAGCACTTGTAGAGCGAGGACCTGTGCCACAGTCGTCAACTGCACCCTAAAATCAGATCATTTTGTATTTTAGACATTACACACTACACAGTTAAAGATGGTCCAAAAAAGAAAAATGGATTAATGTATTTCAACTTACATAATACTCTTTAAAGAGCTGACCAGCTCATTCCCAGAGGTACGTATCGGGGCGTATTGGTCGTCTTTACAGAAGACTCCAGGAGGTAACTCAGGTTTGACCTTCAGCCACAACAGAGTGTTGGGTGTGAGTGCTTCCAAGTCGTTGAGGTCGGAAGATGTCCTTGTGATAGGCCTGCTGTTTATAACTGCTTCAGCCTCACCAAGCAAGGTATATTGACTTTCTTCACCCGAAATTTGTTCTTTTACAGTGACATTCAGGATTTTTCTCACAGACCAAATAAGTCGCTCACAGCTTCCTCCGTGGTGGGAACCTGCTGGGGGATTGCTATGCCACTGAATACCTTTTTGCAGCAAGTGTTTCTCGATTTACTTAGTGTTCCATTCTTTGATTGATTTCTTCATTTCACTGTCAGCTGATCTAAAGTTGGTTCCGTTATCAGAATACATCTCTCTCACTTGTCCTCTTCTGACAAGAAATCTTCGGATTGCGTTGAGACAAGCATCTGTGTCACGTGAAGATGCAATTTCCAGATGTACGGCTCGTACAGCGAGACATGTAAAAATCACGCCGTATCTCTTTACTTGTCCTCTAACCCTACTTACTTAGAATGGACCAAAATAATCAACGCCAATTCTCTTGAAAGGCGGATCGTCAGGTAGCACTCTTCTGATGACTCTAGCAGCTCGAGGTATCCAAAACTGTTGATGCAGATTAGCCATCATGTGGTTCCTTCCAGCATGAGCTGTAATCTCATGAATGTATCTCAGGACTAGCTTTGTGTTATGTGAATCCTTGGCAAGATGGCTTGCTGTTTTGCTGTTTCAGGCATGGCTGCGTGGCTCAACTGTCCACCAACCCTCATGACACCATCTTGAAGTACTATATTGAACTTGTAAAGTGGGCTACTTTTCTTCACCCTTTTTTGTTTTTCAAATATGGCTAAATCTTTTTTGAAACTTCGCCTTTGACAGTATTTCACAAGTTCTCTTTCTGCTTTATCCAAGTCGTTGCAGGTCAAATACTTTCCTTTGACAGTTCTCTTGAATAAATTCATCTTGCCTTCTTCACCTAATGTGATTAACTCCTTTCTATTTTCCTTTACTCTGTCAGTAAGTCTTTCAGCTTTAGAAACCAGGCTACGGCCTGCTTCAATGCTGTCCAAGACGAATAATGGTTCATCCACTGGCCCAGAGAATCTTTGGGCTACAGTGACTGAATTACATGCACTTGAGTCACTCATTTGACCTCCAGGTCATTAATTGGTAATTTGAAGTGTTTTTTGTGTTTAACTAAATTCCTGGACACTGCCTGATTTTTTTCAGAGCTGTACAACCACTAGAAAGGGTGGTTCCCACAATGTGAGTTTTGCTCAGGTGGCCCAACAATGTCACAAAAACAAGTAGGGGTGTGTGTGTGTGTTTGTATAAGCTACATGTTGGGGACCAACATCGGACAGCACACCCACTGTAGGGGACCAAAATTTTTGTGGGGACCAAAAATCTGGGCCCCACAAAAAAGAGCATTGAATTCAGTGATAAGAAGCTCAGGGGGAGGTCCTGTCAAAGTTTCAGGGCTTCCCAGGAAGGTCACAAAAACAAGACGAGTGTGCTAGAAATGTGTGTGCGGAAAAATTACTCAGGATCGCTGTCTAGTGGTCGGTCCCGGTACTGCACTTACGCACACTTCACACACTCGGCTGGTCTGCGCATGTGCAGGACAGTCTGCTTTATGTCAGGCAGCCACCCTCCCCTCCCCCACAGCCCAACCCGAAAAATTGAGATGTTAGTTAAGTATTTATTCCTATTATTGAGTGAGATTACATATTTTTACTTGGCAGCTGGCACAACAGCTAAGCTTGGAGCACAGTTATTGCAAAATAAAATAAATAAACAGTAACAACAATAACGATTGTTAATATTGTTATACTTTATAGCGTAACCTATTTATACTAATTTTCTGTATGCAATTTCAAGTGCAACTAATATAGTTGTGCATATAGATAGCCACCAAACTCCATACATTAGATAAAAATAAGAGCCACGATGTTAACCAATTAACAGTTCAAGAAAAAAGCAGACATCCAAGAACTTGCTTTGTTACTTTTGCGTGGCCAGAACTACAAACCCCAAAGCAGAGCAAACCCAAAACATCAGAGAAAGTACAATACTTTTGTCAAGGAGTGGTGCTGCTGCTTTGCGATCGCTGCCACCATAGTGAACGCGCTACCACATTCGTGCACACGCACACATGCCACACACCTGTTTTCCACGTCCTGTCAGTCCACTCCGTCGGTCCACATTTATTTCGTTGGTCAGCCATCACGGTTGGGTGCGCACTAGATCGCTGTTAAACCATCTTCTACGCCACAGTCCTCGTGTTCAACAAACATTTCTCCCGAACTCGCCTACCATGCACAACTCTCCACTTTCAAACCGAGCGCCGCTGTTACTTCCGGGTTTTTAGCGCCAAGCACTTGACGCTAGCGTGTGACGTCATGGCGAAATACTAGGTTTTAAAATAAAAATTTTCTTTTTTTTGTACAGTCTAAGTGCATGGGGTTATGATAGATCGAATGAGTATACCTTTATGTACTCACTAACATTTATGTTGATCATAAAATGTTGTTTTGATGAAGAAAACTGTTATTTTTTAGAATCAATTGGCTTAGGGCACTTGGGCAAACTACGGCCCGGGGGCCACTTGTGGCCCGTTAAACGTTTCAATCCAGCCCCCCAAACTTGAAAAAAATTAAATGAATAAGCCTTGTTAATGGTTTATTTTCTAAATACTGTGGTTTTTCAAAGACATATATATTGTTGTAATGCTTTTGTTCACTTTCGTTTAAAATTAAATGTATTTTAGGACTCATTGTGCCCCCCCCCCCTCCCAATCAAAAAGTTTGCCCATCCCTGGCATAGTGGATGGGCCGAGGAGTTTAAAAGGCACACATCATGCATTTTTCAGTCAGTTTTAGCCAGGGCTTGGTATGGGGAAGACCAGCTGGTTTACATGTAATCATTAAATTTTCCCAAGTTTTATTTAAGTTAATTGGACAAAACAAAAAAACGCAATATTCTTCTGCCAGAGAGTATGTAATATTCTTCTGCCATTTTATTGTAGAGGGCCATTTTGAGCCCCTAACAATATTATTCAACCAAGAGATCATGAGTCGTCGCCCACTTACTTTCTGAAGTCAGCTGGGATGTCACGGCTGTGACCCTCGTGAGGATAAAGTGGTTCAGATGGAAAAGTAGGACTAAGGGCTTTTTCTCAGGTTTCCATGCGCAAATCCATGTATATTAGGTTAATTGGAGACTCTAAATTCTCTACTCATCAAATGACATTCGTGACCCTGATGGATAGATAAAATAGATTATTAATCTGCCATGGGAAGTCCAAGGTGTCTGGTAGAAAGAAATGCATTCATACACTCATTACACAGTCAACCAAGCAAAGACACAAAGCCTAGGGCAGGGGCGGGCAAACTTTTTGATTGGAGGACCACAATGGGTTCTAAAATATGACAGAGGGGCCGGACCAGGAGCAGATGGATGGAGTGTTTTGGAAACCTCACCTCATCTGAGAAAAAAAATACATTTAATTTTATATGAAAGTGAATAAAAGCATTCCAACAATAATATTTGTCTTTGAAAACCACAGTGTTTAGAAAATAAAACATTAACAAGGTTTATTCATTAAATTTTTTTCAAGTTCGGCGGCCCGGATTAAAACTTTTAACGGGCCGCATGTGGCCCCCGGGCCGTAGTTTGCCCTCGCCTGGCCTAGGGCATAAACACATACATGTAATATCCAATCCGCTTATTCTCACAAGGATAGCGTGCTGGAGCCTACCCAGCTGTCAACGGGCAGTAGGCGGGGCACACCCTGAAGTGGTTGCCAGCCAATCGCAGGGCACGCAAAGACGAACAACCATCTGCGCTCAAACTCACTCACAAATGCAACCTCCACACAGGAAAGCTGGGTCCCGGGATCGAACCCTGCACCTTGGGACTGCGAGCCGGATGTCCTAACCAGTCTTAACTCATTAAATACCAGCCATTTTCACTGGAGCAACCCACTCAATCCCAGAGTTTTCCTGGGTTTTGACTAATATTGCAAGGCCCACAGAATATTGTATTCTAATGCTATATAGACATGGAGCACACCCGAAGAAAGATGAGACTCTCTTCTTTCAACAGAAAAAAAATGTTTGTTCCTATCTTTTTCCATTCTTGAACAATCGGCATTTGAAAATAGCTAAATTTCATGAAAACTCCAATCCCTGGGGAAAAAACTGAGAAAATGAGCTTTTTGTAAACTGATGCATTTTGACCATAATTTGAACTTTGACACTATTATTTATGGCTTTTATGACACCTCTAACATCTAAATAATGCATGCCTTCTATAAAATAACAAAAAAAAGCACAAAAAATATGTTTTTGATAAAATAAATTTATTTGCACATAACACTAAACGACTGAACTGTTGAACTATGTACAAAAATGAAATACATCAGTGTCATACATACTTTTTTTTGGTGTGATATAAAATAAAACAGTTGCCTTGATGCAAGGGCACACAACATAGTTCACACCACATTCTTGTTTCACTCCGTTTGCCTTTGCGCAAACAGACCCGACACTTTCGTTGTGGTCTGGCTTTGCTGGTCCGTGGAAAATAGGCGAGCTTGTGTTTGTCCACTGGGGTTTGTGTGAAAATAATTGTCTGGGAAGTGATTGCTGGCATCCGCGATGTGCTGCAGAAGCTCATCCGTGAGAAACAGCTGCAGGAAATCAGCTGGCTCCTCAGACTCCAAATGGGCAGCGGCATTCAGTGGTCCAGGGGTTGCTGTAAAGTCGATTTTCCTCGGTTGCCATCCAGTGTGACGCCATCCGGAACCACTGCTTCCTGATGCACAACCTGTAAATTACAGAAATATAAACAATTGGAAATATATATTTATTGCTGCATTTTATTGCTGGCGTGTGAAGTTTCATATTATAATTTACCTTTCTTTACACCAACAAGACGAGGAGGAACTTTCTTGCCGCGGGATGCACAATCTGTGAATTTTAGAAAGTATGCATGATTACCACACCATTCAGTATTGTTGTTTCCTCGTCGGGGAGGAGATACGCTCGCGTCTAACTGCACATTTATGCGACATTTTCTGCCCGCAAGATGCATGATATGTACAATAAAAGCATGAGGGGTAAAACCACATGTTCAATGGTAACTTGCGAGCGCTTACCTCCTCGTTCGGGGGGATCTGGTGAGGACTCTCAGCTGCTTTGGCTATTGTCCGAAGGCAGGCGATGCAGGCCGCAAGGCACGCGCACCCTCTTTAGACGCCTGTTTGTTGTGACGATGACGAAGCGTCATCCTCTCAACCAAAGCGTCTCCATCGCCTTGATGCTTTTAGGAAGCTTTTTTTTACAAAAACGCATTCCTCGATCGTCATTTGCTTGGAGGATTTCATTGCTAACGCTACTAATGCGACTGCTGCTAGTGCTGCCGATGCTGCTGCTACCCACGCTGCTCTCCACACTTATAAGTCTACCCCAGGATCCCGCCCCCCATTTGTACCTCTGGCGCAGATTCAAGGCGGATCTTTTGCACCTCTGCCCCCTGCTGGGTGATTTTTACATGATTCACAATGCGGACAAGGCTGATTCTCAGTCAGAGGTTGCATCAGACCCTTATGTACACTATGACGTAAAAAAGACAGGAAACGTACTTATACGTCTTTGGTAGAGGGCGCCATTGCATTAAAAGACGTCTTTGTACGTCTAAGGGAGTAAATGAGTTGAACAAAGTACAGGGTCCTTCACCTGACTACAGATGATCTTCTGGGGACTTTATTTGGTTTTAATCACTTTTGGGGTCTGTATCTATGCACACTCCCTGGTTTTGCTACCTTCCCGGGTACCACATACACACTGCTTAGTTTCTCTGCCTTCGTGGGTACCACATACATATTGCTTGGTTTCTCTGCCTTCCTGGGTACGACATACACACTGCCTGGTTTTGCTACCTTCCTGGGTACCAGTCACACAAACGTCAGACGACTCAGCACATACCGACTGTCTCAGCACTACACACTTTCACTCCAAGGCAGTGCTGTGAACCAACTTACTGACAAGAGGTAGTATTTAGAATTTTAAAAAGTGCTTGAAAGGTTTTGTTCATGTAAAACCAACAGATTATGACATTATTATTATTATTTAAATCAGTATTAAACAGCATCAGCATAGGTTAAAGATATTATACAGACTATATACGATAAAAAAATACTAAACCACCCTTGCTTTTCCGTCATTTCTTGTATAAGTTAACACACAGATGTATAACATTTGTTTATACAAATATAACGATTAAAAAGTAGCTGATTAGAGTTTTAATTTTGTATTCATTAATCTGTAATAAAAATGGACATATTTTGGTTAATAAAATTAACAAGAAATAAAAGTAAAGGGTGTTCTAATACTTTTTTCAAGATTGTCCTAACATACATTTAATGTTTACAGTATATGTCTTCGGAAGAAGCGCAGCATTAGATTTTTTTTTTTGTTCTCTCTCTTTGACTTCTGAATTTGAATTTCTGTCACAGATGTGCTTGAATTCTATTTTGGATGATTTGTGTTAAACTGCACAAATATTTGAAGAGCCATAGAATTCAAGAATCACACCAGTGCTGCTACTCCTCCGAACGGGTGAACGCCCTTGATTAACAACCTGCGTTGAGGTGGCTTTTGAGATTCGTGGTGTGGGAGAAAAATCTCTGAAGGCATTCTTAGACTTCAAGAGAGGGTCCACAATTTTCAAAGATTCACTTCCGTCTGAATCAGAGGCCTCACTTGTATCCGGAATATATTCATCTCCACTGTCATCTGAGTTGGAGTAATAATGCTTATCCATTCCAAAGTCAGCCTGTTTTTTTAATCTAAAAAACAACAACAACGAAATATAAAGGATAGAAGGCAGGAGACCAATAAAATATATGCAATTTGCTTGTAAGATTCCCTGAAATCTATATGGGTTGTTTACCTGTATACTTTTGGTCCTCCTGAGCCTTGGGATAGTAATATGGTCTGGGTCTGAGGCGCAAAGTTCAGGGGCAGGATTTGACAATGATTCGTCAGAATCTGTGTCGTTATTCCAAGGAAGATTCAGCCCATATTTTTTGTCCAAGGGAGGAGACTGGGTTGCATCAGAGTCCAAGAGAAAATTGAGAACCCATTAAATACTTAATCCCCAGAGGAATCTGCACAGAAAAAGGTCTTAATTCTATTTGAAAAAAAAAAAAAAACTAAAATATTGATGAATGATATGACAAAATAATGTAATAACAAAATTAATTGACCGTAACAAAAAGCTCCCGGGAGGAAAACTACATTAAATGTTTTTTTAACAGGGCAGTGAAAATATTGGAAAATAAAAACGATAATAAATAAAATAATATAAAAAAAGAATTCAATGTGTATCGATGGACCCATATGAAATACTTATATCGCTATGTACTTATCAGCCATATCGCCCAGCCCAATATGTAACTGCAACTTCAAAACCTCGGGCCATAACAGGATTGTAACATGGGATGCATATCTTCATTCCTAAATTTGTAGATCCCGAGGAGGCTGCTCAATGGTCCTGGTAATCTAAACCTCAACCAATTCGGTCACAGCCAATGTTCTCCATCCTTGTTAAGAAGTTTTGAAATGATTTAATAGATATACTATTGCAAACTATACCAGAATTTTAGACATTTTAAACTTTTGATCACAATTTTACCTATTTTCTAAAAATCTGAAGAATCCACATGCCAAATCACCTGCTGTAGACACATAGGTTCTGTTCTGACAGATAATTCAGTTACAGGTTGTGTACTTAAAGCCAATAAGAGGGCAATGCAGCAGTCGACAACCTGACGAAAGCTTAAGTCTCCCAATGAGAGAACTGTAGTGGCTGGTAGGTTCTTAGATTGTAACATAGTAAAGACATATACTAGGCATAACTGTATATCATATGATGATGAGGGAAAATATTATTAGCTACGATTTATGTCCAGATATATTAGAAAACTTGTCCAACCAGCACAGGTCTATCTAACTGTAATTTTAACATCTCAAGACACGACAGGATGACCACATGATACGCATACCTCCTTTTCAGAGTCTGTCAAAACTTGAGAAGGCTGCTTCGATGTTCTGGTGGCATCAACCTCAGCCGATTCAGTCATTGTCGGTTGTCCTCCATCCTAATGAACAAGTTGAATATTAATTTAATGAATTAAAAAAAGAAAATGGATCAGAATTTTACACATTTTAGGCTTTGGCCACCCAAAACAAAAACTAACAAGTTCACGAATGAAACAAAACCAATTACTTTAGCGCATGACAATTAATCTTCAGTAGAGATATGTTGTGACTGATATTTCAGTCACAGGTTGTCTTTTGAACGCCACCAGGGGCGCAATGGAGCACAGGACAGCCAAAAGTCTTCTTGTCGGACACCTGTAGTGGCTGGTAGGTTCTAAGATTATAACATAGTAAAGGCACATACAACTCCTAACTGTATTTCATATGATAATGAAGGAAAAGATGATTAGCTATGATTTATGTCAACAATAAAAATGGCTCTACGGGGTCCCCACAAACACAAACCTGACAGTTGGGTGTCAGATGGCCAACATACCTGACACGCAATTCAACTCAACTGGACCCCACAACACAAGAAAAAGCTGAGTGAGCCTCAAACCAGACATACACATTCACTGACAAATATCCTGTGACACCAGATATATTAGAAGTCTTGTCTAATCAGCACACGTCTATCTAACTGCAATTTTAACATCTCGAGACACGACAGGATGAGTACACGATACGCATACCTCCATTTCTGAGTCTGTAAAGCCTGGAGGAGGCTGCTTCGATGTTTTAGTAGCATCATAAATTTATTGAATTAATTATATTTGAGGTTGGATTAGATTTTTACACATTTTAAGCCTTAGCCACCCAAAACAAAACATAAGCTCATGAATGAAATAAAACTAATTAATTTCGCCCATGCCAATTAATCTTCTGTAGACGCGTGTTGTGACCAGTGTTGTTTTTGGCAGGCATTTTAGATTTTGTCCAAGTCATTTGGACAAAGTGCTGATTTGTTTACATCACATTTAGTCATCCCAATTCGTTATAGTTTTAGTCCAGTTTTAGTCAACGAAAACTAAAAAAAGGGTTTTAGTCCAGTTTTAATCGACGGAAACGCAAAAAAAGTTTTACCCTAGTTTTCGTCAATTTATTCACAAAGGTTTTAGTCCAAGCGGCACGGTGGCCCAACTGGTTAGCAGGATGGCCTCACAATATTGAGGTCGTAGGTACGATTCTGGCTCCGGCCTTCCTGCATGGGTTTCCTCTGGGTAATTCGGTTTCCTCCCATATTCTTAAAACATGCATGGCAAGTTGCTTGGACACTCTAATTGCCCCTAGGCATGAGTGTGAGCGTGGATGGTTGTTCGTCTATGTATGCCCTGCGATTGGCTGGACACCAATTCAAGGGTGTACCTCGCCTACTGCCGAAGACAGCTGGGATCGGCTCCAACACCCCCCGCGACCCTAGTGAGGAGAAGCGGTACAGATAACGGATGGATGGATGGATGGGTTTAAGTCCATTTGAGTTAAAACAAGGCATTCAAGGTTTCCACCCAATAACAAAGACTTTTGGATGGACTACAAAGGATTCTTCATTACAAACAGAAAAAAGTGGCAACAGTGGAATCAATGCTCACTGCTCCAAAATAAGCAGAGAAGCAAAACATTTTGTTGGGCAACTGTTGTGGCTTTATTTCACTAAAAGCAACATAAAATAATTTATGAACCACATGCTAACAATTTTGTCTCGTCAACGAAAAAAATTCATGTACATCACGTCATGTTTTCGTCATAAAAGAACCTCGTTTAGCTTGTCATCGTCATTAAAAAAGGGGCGTTAACGAAGTATTTTCGTCATAGTCATCAGTGACGAAAACAACACTGGTTGTGACTGATATTTCAGTCCCAGGTTGTCTCCTGAACACCACCAATTGGGCAAGGGGGCGCAGGAAAGCCTGGGGTCTTCTATTTTTACAGTATAGAAAGGCTAAATATCAAATTGAAACAGTGTTTTATATCATGAATATACAGGGTTGGTGCTGGTTCTGGTAGGGAAACCACAACATAAAGATGTCCTTAATTAGTCCCACAATGGGGATATTTGCAATATGGCATATGATGGCCTAACAGGGCCACCGCCCAGAAAAGAGTAACGCAGAACTTTGTAATACTGTCACTCCCTGACCAGTTCGTTGTTCCTGAAGAGCCAAACTTTGACTCAGACCCACAAATTTGAATTACAGATAGTGGACAATGGAGAACTCCCCCAGTCAGTCAGCATGTTCAACTTCCATAGAAACCTCAACATACATTTATTAGATTGCCAAACTAATTGGAAACTACATCACCAGAACACCACAAGTGGGCTCTGTTATTGTACTTAAAGATGCATCTTACAAACCTGTGTTCTCCAAGGCCAGCTGGTCCATAGTCTTAAGTTATTTCTTCGCCAACATCAATGTCTCGGAGCGCAAACAGACAGAGGTGTGGTCTGTCCTCTGTTGTCTTCTTCTTCATTTTACAGTTGGGGTGCATGTGGTCATCATTAACCAGTCTTCCCAGACTGCCATCTTCTTGAGCGGCATCAACACTTAAAATAGATTTAAAAAAAAAAAAAACAATTATTCAATCAATGTCAGAAATTAATCTTTGAGACAATCTTGTGTACACAAAACATAAAAATAGGAAATCCACAATTTTTAAATCTTCTAAATCAAATCATACAAGAAATTTCTATTGGAATCAGACCCTATTAACTATTAGACTTCATGGTCTATATTTTCATTTGTACAGATTCAACGCATGAATAAAAGTAATTACCGTATTTTCGCAGTCATAAGCAAACAAAGCGCCCTGTCAGTCGATGCGTCCATTAAATGGACAAAGTACCACTCACGTCCATCAGCCCTTGTCATCAACGAGCTGTTGGAAGTGCATGTTAGCACACCCTGCTGGGCAAAGAGTGAGTTGTCCATGCTTACAATCGACCGTGACAAATACACCATCTGACTATAATGTTTGGGTGATGGTGTTGGAAAAAGCTGGACAAAGGGCAGCTGTCCACAATGTTTTAGTCTGTCTTATCATTTATGTTATTGCAAGCAAGAAACGTCCCAGGTTTAGACAACAGACAAAAAGTCCAAAGCATAACAGCACATCTCTTTAAACAGCCATGCAAATCTCTCTAAACAGCTATGGGATTGTGGGTCTCTGCTCCCAGAATGCATTGCTTGAATTAGCTAAGGCTGAGTGGCTTTTGTATTATTTTCATTTTTTTTGGGTATATTGATGGCATGAGAGATACATGTTTGTGTTAATCTTATTTCTATGTTTCATTGTTTGCTTGTATGATGAGTTTTTTATTTTTTTTTGAAACCGTGACTCTAAGGAGTGTGGTGAGCAGCCAAGTCCCTCCCCTGACGTTGCTTTGTAGGCTATTGCCAATGCACCTAATATTGGCCTGAGCCATTGTCAGCTATTGTCAATAGAGACTTGGCGTCTGCTGCAACAATGGGGTGATTGCTCATGTTATTGGGGCATAGTAGGCTGCTATCGGCTGTGTCAGTGTGGGCAGCTCTGCCAAGTTCATGCTATGCTAACAGCAGCTGTGCTATCGTCTTGTCAGGCGGTGCGTCCAGTATATGTTACAAAGACAGAAATAGCGGCCTCAACAGGTGTTGCGCCCTTTGACACGGCGCGTCTTTTGGGTGCGAAAATACGGTATACATTTTTGCTTAGAGAATGATTTTTCCCCAAACACTTATGGGATGAGTATGTGTTTATTTTTTTAAATAAAAACAAAAATAAGATAACATCTCAATCTTTGCCTCACCTCCAAGTTTTTTCTTGCCGGCGGAAGTCAAACAAAAAGACAGTGCCTCTTCCATCCATCTTCCTGCGTTGAGATTTATCAGAATCTATCAATTTTCCTCTGTACTCCATAATAAAGAATAAAGTCGTCTTTCCTGAAAGGGGCCTTGGTAAATACTCCTCGACCTAGTTAACAGGGAAATCAAGATAGCTTCGTCATATTTTTAAGCACACAAATAAGGAGTCATCATATTCATTTGGGCCACTATACTAATGTAGGGTGGTTTGAAACATTGCTTCTTGTGAGGGATAGAGCAGAGCCCTTCTTTATGATTTTAAAGGAACAGACCAGCCAAAATTCATTTTCCAGCATTGCATTAGCCAGTATGTATTAGGACTGAAAGTACAAATGTCAATGGCACCTGGTTACGTAAAAAAAAAACTTTAAGATTATTTAGTTTCATAACAATGACATACACTGTATACACAGTCATATTGGATCGCGTCACGTGATCTCTGTGACGTATAACGTGCTTTACACTAGACTATCAATATCGGACTTGTTCACTGGTCTATTGTGGTATAAAAATGCCGGAGGGCGTCATCAAGTACAGCCTTAATTTAGATAGAACTCCTACCATCAGGTTTCACGCTCACTGAAATAACTTGAAACTGACAAAAGAAAAGGTCAAGACACTCTTAATGTAAAATAACCACTTAAAAAACGATGTCAGCTTGGTTATCAGAAAACAATAATATATCTTAGCAAAAGCGTTAACATCATACCTTTAAATGAGTTTATATACTTCGCTTCTAACTCTGCAGTCTTGTCCAGACCCTTGACTGCATGTTCAATAGTATCCTGCTTTGGGGACTTCCTGCATCTCAGGGAAGGCATTGTTTATTCTATAAAGAAAAAAGACAGTTTTGTGTTGAGAATTATTAATACTATAGGCTAAATGGAGTTTTAACAATATCAGTGTAAGAAAAATAAATTATAAATTAAAAAAATATCAATCCCTCCATCCCAATTAATGATTTCAACCATAATAGTTTATATTGAAGTTTAAACAACAGACAGACAGATTTATGCAGTGTGACTACAAAAATCTTACCAAAATTGCATTCACAGTAACCTTTGCTTTAAGAATCATGTAATTAACCAGTGAACATCGTGTCTTACACAAAAATTAATGACAGAAATTATCATGGTACTTGCATTCTGTTGTTCTATAACAAAAGTGCAAGCTGTTAGCTCCGCAAAGCTAACGCAACAAGCTAGCGTCCCTCGTGCTCACATTCAATGCAAACCTGACCACCGGATGAAAATACGCGTCGGTTTAGTTCTTTAAATGAGTAAAAGCACCATGACGTTTTATAATTATTCAATGCTTAACTGGAGCTCGTCAATTATGTCGATGTAGGAGCACATGTTTGCTAGGCCAGTGTTGTAGGCCCACATCCATGGTGCTACTTTGTATAGTGTTTTCCACACAACTATCTCTAACCATGAACAAATGCACTCGAGGCATGTTTTGAATAAAAACAAACGAAAAACACTTACCTCTCCGTTTCAACAGCAGTTCGAACTTCGAAGTGGTGATATTCTCCAGCGTTAAGCACCTGCTCGAACTGCGAATAGGTCAAATTCAACAGCGTCTTTTTTCTGTCTTAATAAGGACGCGATGAGAGGAGGAGCGCTTGCCTTTTCGTCAGCACGCCCCGCGCGGGTGGTGCTGCTTTATCACTCTCTATCTGTGCCCGCCCGCCGGCATGTCGATAGAAAAATAATATTCCTTCAAACATTACTTTCATCTTCTTAACGTTTTGTAGTGAATTTAACAGGTTCACCACTTTTTTCAAATACACCAATGGAAAACAGGTCTTAATTGAGGAAACATACAAAGAGCGTCTCACAAACACCTTATGATGAGCAATGTAATTTGATCACGTTTTTTGTCACTGCCTGGACGTCGGTTCACTGGCCTGGTGGCAGTGGCTTGTAGACACTGTCACTGAGTGGGAACGGATCTCAAGGTGGGTCAAACTAACCCAAGCAGTGGATCGGTCCGTTTTTTAAATTTATTAATTTTTTTATTTTATGTATTTATTTATTATTTAATACAAGGGCTTCGGCTCACTACCAGTGGGCGGGACCAAAGAATTTGGGTTTCCTTTGAGCTAGGAGGCAGTCAAAGGCAGTCCAATCCCCGGCAACATAAAGCGCCTAGCTCTGGGGACATGGAATGTCATTTCTCTGGTAGGGAATGAACCCGAGCTGGTGTGTGACTAGACCAGTGGTTCTCAATTATTTCCTGTCATGCCCCCCCTACCAAGAAGAAAACAATTCGCACCCCCCCCACCACAATTTTTTTTTACATTTCGTACTAATGTACATGTTCTTTGCATATTAATGTTAGATTGTCAATAAAATATCTTACCTTAACAAAGCTAAATTGATAAAAAAAAATATCATTTTGAGAACGACTATTGTGAGGATCTCGAAACTCAGTACTCTGTGGTGCTAATATTGATGAGATGATAAATATGTTGAAGCCACAGAACAAAAAGATTAGATACTGTTTGGAAATTAATGACGTACATAACAAAGGAATATCAGCCTTGATTGGAGTACATTACTGCATTTAAATTTTTAATAAAAATGAAACAATTATTGATGTTATGACCACTATGAAGAATTTAAAAAAACAATATATAGGGATAATTATAGTTTTCATTTTGTTATGTTTAGTCTGTTCATGTTGCATTATTTTTATGACAAAGATGATGGTTAATCGTAGGTTTGTTGCCCAAATGTACCGTTACAACCTGATTAATGTTGAGAATGACGAACTCAAACTGGACACTAAAACGTAAAAACACATGGACTTCTTGCCCCTGTCCACACACGTGCACACACACACACACCATACACGAAGATCCGGGAGGTAAGGACGGCTGTCCTCTCCTACAACGAGGCAAGGGCCTCCACCAAGTCACCCCAGGGACAAGTTTTATTCCCTGATGGTCATCAAATTATGAGGATCTCATTCTACGCCGGAAGGGAGGAGGGGAATTTTTCCCTAATGTGAGGTTTTCGCTCCTCCACTGATGATCACACTGTTGTATGATTTCATTATGATGATCTGTCTTAAAGCCGTAAGGACATGATTTTTAAATCCACAACAGGGGGGAAATGTAAGATGGGCTGAGGATAGGTAATCAGTTTGTGTATTCATAATCATGTTTTTATACACTCATTAATGTTTAACACACACAGAGACACTTACTTGTTATTTTAACACACACACACACAGACACCGTATCCTGAAGATGTGTTTAGTTAAACTGACCTTGGGTTATGATTTTCTGCCTGCTGGAGTCCCTGGTGATTAGTTATTGATGCTTTAGTTAAACTGACCTTTATACCGTGAGTTATTGATGTTTTCTGTCTCTTGGTGATTAGTTGTTGATGCTTTTCTGTCTTCTGGTGATTAGTTATTGATGAGTTAGTTTCAATAAAAAGGCAGAACGGAGGGTGAGAGTCAGAGGGTGTGCGGGATTGAACTGGCAAGACGGCTGTTTCGCCTCCTGGCTCCCTCTCCCATTCTGAATGGCACAAAACGAAAACTTTAGTAAGTTATTTCAGTCTAAAAAAAGGCGTCAGGGCATTTTTAAACCGGACAGTAAGTCGTCACTGTCTTGGTTCCTTTTTGTGCCTTGACCCATCCCGGAATTATTGAAAGGATGCAGTCCTATTTACAGGCCCCAGTGACACCCCAGGTTTCTGTTGTTTGTACGAGGGCGCTTAATAGGTACTGCTATTCACAATCGTCTTAGGCTGTTTCTTTGCAGAAGTTTATGGACAATGTGTAGTGCTGTAGGATGCAGTCTAGAGCATTCTTGACATTGAAGCTTTTGTTTCCAGCAACTGCTAATGCGACCGTGCATCAAACATGCAAAACACAGACCCTTGCTCCTCAAGAAGTCAATCTTATCCTTGTGATGCTTTCTCCTAAATTCCTTACAAATTGTGAGACTGTTGCTCTCCATTACAATTAGCACATGGTTTGGCAATAGCATCCACTGAAACAGGTTCTGCCTTTGGCGTGGTGGTTTTGTTGTTTTCCATCTTGGCGGGCACAATGACTGTTGTGAAGACTTTCTTTGATTTTGGTGTTTCTGTGTGTTGTGATTTTGTTTTCTGTTTTATAGAATCTTTCGTGCTTGTCAACAAAGTCAACAAAATCCTTAAACTTCACTCTTCTATTTGTTCTTTCTTGGAGATTGCAGGCAAATTTTCTCCAAGATTCTATAAGTCTGTATGGAAGTTTGTTTGCCAATGCCTTTATATTAGCCATGTTGTCCAAGTCCTCCATGTAATTAACATCTGCCATTATGTTCAAACAGCCCATAAGGAATAATGTGAAAGACTGAAGTGCAACACCATCTTCAGACTTGATTGTTGGCCAATCCATGGCTTCCTTTAAATATGCTTCTGCTATCATGAAGTCATCACCATAAAACTCCTTCAAGATTTGTTTTGCTTTGGTATATCCTGTCAGAGGTTCCATATGGATGCAGCTCTTCACCAACTCATGTGGTTGTTCACTAGTATACTGCAGCTAAAATTGAAGATGATCACGGTTATCACTTGTACGGCCTTCAATCCCATGTTCAATGGCACCTATACAGGTTTTATAATGCAGAGGGTCGCCTTTAAACGTAGGAATGGAAAGTTCGGGAAGTAGCGATGCTTTTTGACTCTTTGCTAAGTATTCTGCGACACTGGCTTGCTGTGAGATTGCTTGGCAAAGGCCATCAAGCACATGTCCCTGTTGTTCTCTACTTTCTGTCTGATGTGGAAATCTAGCCATTGGAATAGTCGAAGTGGGAGCATTTCAGGTCAACACTGCTTGTTGCTCTGATAGGCTGTGATGGTAATTGAATGTTTTTCCTTGTTTAAATTGTAACACACTCATCAGGAATGTGGATACCATCCTCCTGGGTATTTTCATATCTTCTCAAGACATCCAATTTAGCATCAGACTCAGGGAGTGCCGTTTGCATTGCATGCATTTGCTTCTTTGCCTTAATTGCAGCTTCTTCTTGCTCAAGTGCCAACCTTTGTTGTAAATCAGCAGCCTTTGCCTTTAAACATGCTCGTTCCATTTGAGCCTTTAATTTAATTGAAGACGTTGACAGAAGTGAGCTTCTGTCTGTTAGATTCTTTACTTCTACTTCTATGGGTGTAGTTAGTTGATGCAGATCTACTATCATCAGGTGATATTTGTTTATTGCATCCTTCCTCTGCACGTTTCAAAACGTCCTTCTTCCATTGCTCACATTTCCATTAATTACATTTTTTGGATCAAACCAGTTATTTTGGTCATCGGCAAAATCCTCTTCAGTCTTTAAATTTTGCACACCGGAATTGAGGTCCACAAATTCTTGCTCCATGCCGCTAAAGCAAACACGAAGCTCAGTTTTTTACAGCGTCAACATTTGCATCATCCTCCATCAATTGTTCAATTTGACGTTGCATGGAGGTCAATTGAGCAAATTTGCACCTGCGTGCCTGCATCCGTTTAGGCTTGTGATCTTCTACAGCTTTTCTCCGTCATTTTTAATGTCCGCTTTCCACTGTCTTGTTCCTCCATGTCAATCCACAATCAAGCAAACAAAAACGTCAAACTGACTGTAGCGTCTCAATTTGTAGGTCAGCTGAATGACGATCAAAGTTTTAAGCAGTTTACTCACGCACCTGTTACGTGCACGTCCTTGTTAACTCGCGATGCTTGTCAAGTATGGACGCATGCTAACAGCTAGCAGCTCATTGTCCCGACTGGAAAGTTGCTCCTTAGCTGTGATGTGCCTAGGGTTACACTATCTATCATTAACAAACACAGCCAGCCCTCCTCTTTCCTCTTACCGCTTTCCAGTGTCCTGTCCGCAAGTAGTATTTGGAAGCCGTCAAATTCCACGACGGTGTCCGGCGTTAGGTCTGTTAGCCATGAATCCGTGAACATCAGCAAGCTAGCTCATTGGAAGTTCCTCTCGTGCCGCGTCCATTTTCTTGGGAAGGTATCTAACATTTCCCATAAAAACGGACAGGAGGACGGGGTGGTCACGCCTCCTCTTTGCCTGGCGTTTCGCCCCCGCGCGACATCCCCCGTCTCTTCCTCCTCAACTCGTGGGGGATATCGGGTCTCGCTCCGGGAGTCGGCACGGGGTTAGCACGAAGTGCTAACAGCTGATCTCTTGTGTAAACGATTGATCCGTAGCTCCCAGTGACATCTCCGGACACGATCACGCAAAAAACAGCCCCCAGCAGCAATAAAACCACCGCAATTTGGATGTCCATTGCTGCGATGAGGTAAAATAAATAAAACTGGGTAAAGGAAAAAACACGCGAAAAAGGCTCAAATAGTGAGCCGTGCTGCTTTAGCAGGTAGCCACTCGCGTGGTGACGGAACCGTAAAAACAAATGTGGTCCCATCAAAATCTGATGGGATATTTAAAAATAAAAGCGTGAAAATTTGCTTATTTGTCTGTCGTCACCAATGATTAAAAAAATTAAAATCATTACAAAATCCTCAAGCTATCGTGATACCAGACAAGTTCTGCGGGACACCAGACCACCCCAGTTGTCCACAAAAAGTGGTCACTTCAAAATTTGATGTGGCATTTAAAAATAAAAAAATCACCTGAAATATGCACTGTGATCAACACTGATTTAAAAGAAAAATCTTTAAAAAATATCCTCAAACTATCGTGATACCAAACCAGGATTGGGGATACTAGACCACACCAGCTGTCCACCAAAAGTGGTCACATCAAAATGTGATGTGGCACTTCAAAATAAAAGTAGCCTGAAATTCGCTTATTTCACGGTCATCACCACTGAGTTAAAAAAAAAATAGCTCGAGCTATCGTGATACCAGACCAGTTTTGTGGGACACGAGACTACCCCAGCTGTCCATAAAAAGTGGTCCCATCGAAATCTAATTTGTAATTTCAAACTAAAAGTTGCCTGAAATCTGCACATTTCACTGTCATCATGCCTGACTTTAAAATTTCATTAAAAAATATCCTCTAGCTATGGTAATACCAAACCAGGTTTGGAGGACACAAGACAACACAGCTTTCCACCAAAAGTAGTCCCATCAAAATGTAAGGAGGCATTTTAAAATAAAAGAGCTGGAGCTGTCGTAATACCAGACTAGTTTTGTTGGACACTAGACGACCCCAGCTGTTCATCAAAAATGGTCCCATCAAAATCTGATGTGTAATTTCACAATAAAAAAAAAACCCACCTGAAATATGCACATTTCATTGTCATCAACACTGATTTTAAAATAATCATTTCAAAATACCCTCGAGCTATCGTGATATCAGACCCATTTTGGGGGACACTAGACAACCCCAGTTGTCCATCAAATGCGGTCCCACCAAAATGTGATACGGCATTTCAAAATAAAAGTAGCCTTAAATCAGCATACATCACTGTTATCAGGCCTGACTAAAATATCATGACAAAATATCCTCCAGCTATCATGATACCAGACAAGACATATTTCACTGTCATCACCATTGATTTAAAAAAATTAATTAAAAACTAGAGCTGCGAGCAGCTATAAAGGGCCCTCGCCACCCGGACAACGTTGGGGTACTGGCACGTTGGAAATGTGAAATATTTCCGAGAAATAACGTGAGGAATCTTCAAGAGGAATTTGCTTGTAGTTAAAGTTAGAGCAGCTTTTGTTTTCAAAGCCTCGTCAATGTTTGAAGTAAATTTGTTGGCAGGCACTACAGGTGCATCAAATCAAAGACTAATAGACTGAAAAACATTTTCTTTCCGAGAGCCATCACCATTCTGAACTCTCACACACATGCACACACACACGACCACCCTTACCTTGCTGAACAGCGACGTATTGTGTTGTATTTCTCCAATTTCATACTATTTTCCATCACAATATTTATTCTCTTATTTATCTAATTTATATATTTGATTAAATTATTGTTGTATTGCACTGGAGAGGGGAGCTCCCTAATCTTGTTGCACACTGTACAATGACAATAAAAGGATTTCGGATTCTGATCAATTTAGAATGGCCGACTTCCTGTTCAATTTAGCATACGGCTCCATGAGACTTTTTATTAGGTCTTGGCTTTGTACACACTTCATCAAATTTTCAGTTTGGTGAAACAGAGATATGGGGCTGTTTTTTTTTGTTGTTTTTTTTTTTCTAGGGGGCGATAGCGAGCCATTTTTAAACAACTGTACGACAAAATAATAAAATATTGTGAATATTGAATCAACTCCCGGTTGAGTGGACGCTGGCACGTTTGGCTGCCACTGCTCACCGGTAACTCTCAGAAATTTTTTGGATCCGCTTGTTGTACCTGCTTTAGCAGTTTACAATCCCTCCAGTTACAGTGATTTTATTTATTATTATCTGTATGTTGAGCGATCCCGATTCTCATGAATGCCACCCACCGATTGCATAGTCGCTGACGCGTCTACTGTGGCTAAAGTTTAGCTTACCTATCAAAGTTAGCACCTGTCTGCCATGTGGACCCGCAGGCCAGTCTGCTTCTCGCACTTCTGCCTGTTCCTGTCATGTCATCAACCTGTGTCAGGACAACTTCAATCCACTGCCGCTGAACTCCGCTGGATTTACCGACACATGCCCGAGGGAAACGCACCACCACCACTGCTCCTCCTCCCGAACATCGCTCGTCGACCCTTGAAGGATTGTATGGCAATTACCGGCATTTTAAACATTTATGGGACAGAATGTCAATTATTTAATTTAGCAGGTTTATATTTACTGAATATGCTATGATCGCAAAATTCCGGACGAACTGGCGAGGCTGCCCGGCTCACCGTGGCTTGTCATCGGGACCGGGAGGCGGCGCAGGCGACGCAGAGAGAGGAAGCAGAAGCGGGGCTGCAGGTCCGGTGTCTTGCAACGGCTGCGACGGCAGCCCCATAGGCAACCACTGCCGAGTCTGTACCTCACCAACGCCAGATCCGTGGTCCACAAAATCGACGACCTGGGATTACAAATCCTGGGAAACCGCTATGTGCGAGACAGCAGTGTGATCGTCGTCACGGAATCCTGGCTGCACGCAGACGTCCCCGATGCTAGCATCCAGCTGGCCGGGCGCTCGCTACATCGCGCGGATCGGACAAGGGACACCGGTAAGAGACGGGGCGGGGTGGCTCTGTGTTTACGTGCATGAGAACTGGTGCGGCGATAGCACGATCGTCGAGAAGCACTCTTCCCCCGACATCGAGTTCATGTCCGTTAAATGCCGGCCTTATTTTCTCCCGAGGGAGCTAACGGTCGTGATTGTCACAGCTGTTTACATCCCTCCCGACGCTAGCACTAGCACGGCGCTCTCGCTACTCGCGTGCGTCATCAATAAACATCAGCGGGCCCACCCTGATGGCGTTCACGTAGTAGCGGGAGACTTTAATAAGGCCAATTTAAAGACTGTACTCCCAGAGTTTCACCAGCATGTCAAGTGCCCAACGAGGGGAGACAACACTCTCGACCATGTGTACTCGAACATCAAGCACGCATACAGGGCCCTCCCACTCGCCCCCCTCGGCCAGTCAGACCACCTGTCCTTGCAGCTCGCACCTGCATACATCCCTCTCAGGCGCAGATTCAGGCCCACCACAAAGACTGTGAAAACCTGGCGTGACGGCGCCATGAGTGAATTACAGGACTGCTTTCAAGACACAAACTGGGGCCTCTTTGATCATCAGGACCTTGATGTCTACACACATTGTGTAGTGGACTACATCAAGTTCTGCATGGAAACTGTGTCCCTACACAGGACTATACGGACCTTCCCAAATGCGAAGCCCTGGATGTCCAGCAGGGTTCGCTCTCTCCTCAAGGCCCGTGACGCTGCCTTCAGGTCAGGCGACAAAGCCCAGTACAGGGTGGCTCGTGCTGACCTGAGCAAAGGCATCAAGCTAGCCAAGGCAACCTACAAGGGGAGGCTGGAGGCCCACCTTGCCAGTAACAGACCACGGGAGGTGTGGCAGGGTCTACGGAGCATCACCAACTTCCGTGGCAGCAGCACGACCTCTGCAGACCCGAGTGCATCGCTGGCAGAGGAGCTTAACTGCTTCTTTGCTCGCTTTGACTCGCCCCAACCGTCACACCCCCGCACTTCATGCTCCAACTCCCCCCCACTCACCGTAGAGGAACACGATGTGAGGCGCGCGCTCCTGGCTGTTAACCCCAGGAAAGCTACTGGACCCGACGGAATACCAGGCAAGGTCCTCAAAACATGTGCCCACCAACTGTCACATGTATTCTGCAGGATCTTCAACCGCTCCCTGGCTCAAGCAGTCATCCCCTCCTGCTTGAAAACTTCCATCATTATTCCTGTCCCCAAAAAGTCACCAGCCGTCCACCTGAATGACTACCGTCCTGTTGCTCTCACACCAGTCATCATGAAGTGCTTCGAGAGGCTGGTTCTCCAGCACATCAGGGACTGCCTTCCTCCCACTCTGGACCCCTACCAGTTTGCATACTGGGCTAACAGATCCACTGAGGACGCCATCAACACTGCTCTGCATGTTGTGCTGGGCCACCTGGAACAACAGCAGAGCTATGCAAGGATGCTCTTTGTGGACTACAGCTTGGCATTCAACACAATCATCCCAGACATCCACGTCGCCAAACTTGACATTCTCGGCCTCCCTGCCCTCACACGCATCTGGATTAAGGACTTTCTGACCAACAGACCCCAGACTGTGTTGCTCGGCCCCTACACGTCCTCCACCTGCATGCTGAGCACCGGTTCCCCTCAAGGATGCGTGCTGAGCCCTCTCCTATACGCCCTCTACACCTACGACTGCAGCCCGGCCCATGGCAACAACACCATCGTCAAGTTTGCTGACGACGCGACAGTGGTCGGTCTGATCTCGGAAGGTGACCAGACAGCCTACAGAGAGGAGGTAAAGAGACTGACAGCTTGGTGCAAGGACAACAGACTGCACCTTAACACTGCAAAAACAAAGGAGATTGTCGTCGACTTCAGGAGGAACAAGACGGTGCCGCCCCCCCTCTGCATCGAAGGCGTGTGTGTGGAGAGGGTCCACACGTTCAAGTTCCTGGGAGTACAGATCTCCGACGACCTTTCTTGGACTCACAACACCACAGCAGTGGTAAAGAAGGTCCACCAGCGTCTGCACTTCCTGAGAGTCCTCAGGAAATTCAACCTGGACAGGAAGCTGCTGCTAGCCTTCTACCACTCGTCCATTGAGAGCCTGTTGACGTACTGTGTCTCCACCTGGTACAGCGGCTGCACTGAGGCCGACAGAGTGAGGCTCCAGAGGACAGTCAAAACAGCGCAAAGGATTATTGGCTGCCCTCTCCCCTCACTGTCGGACATCTACACCGCCCGGTGCCTCAGAAGGGATCTCAACATCGTCAAAGACAATACCCACCCAAACTCACACCTGTTCGACCTGTTGCCCTCTGGCAGGCGCTACAGATGCATCAAATCGAGGACCAATAGACTGAGAAACAGTTGCTTTCCGAGAGCCATCTCCATTCTGAACTCTCACACACACACGAGAACACCCTTACCTTGCAGAACAGCATCGTGATGTGTTTTTATATACCCTATTCTGTACTAAATTCCATTGCACTCTCTTATTTATTAATCTAATTTATATATTTGTCTGTCTTATTGTTGTATTGCACTGGAGAGGGGAGCCTTCTAATCTCGTTGCACACTTGAGTACAATGACAATAAAGGGATTTCTAATTCTAATTCTAATTCTACTACGCATAGGAATGACTGATTGTAGTCATGGTCTTTACTGATTTATGATATTATTTTCACATGCTAAAGTTATATTACTTAGTTTATAAATGTGTGAACATAGTATTTTCATGACCTACACTCACATTCACATCATACATATTCAGTCTGCACATTACAAACTGATGACAAGCCAGACAGCACTTCATGGACAAATATGACAAAGCACATTCTCCACATAGGACATAGAGATGCAAACATACCAAATTGGGCACTGGATTTAGTTTTAAAATCGCTGCATTGGCTCCCCGTGTGTTTCAGGATTGATTTTAAGGTTCTTCAATTAGTTTTTAAATGCCTTAACGGTCTTGGGCCATCCTCGCGGACCCTGAGGTCCTCTGGCACCGGCCTGTTAATTATTCCTCGGGTGAGGACTGGAACACATGGCGAGGCTGCATTCAGCCATTCTGGTCCTCGTCTATGGAATAGCCTGCCGGAGGACATCAGGTCCGCAGAGACTGTTGATATTTTTAAAAGGAGGCTCAAGACCAGACCTGGGCATTGCACGGCCCGCGGGCCACATCCGGCCCGCCGGGTGGCACTGACTGGCCCGTATGACAGACCTGGGCATTGTATGGCCCGGGCCACATACCTTTGGTTGACTCTGACCGCGAGTGTAAGGTTAATTGGAAATTTCAAAATAAACATACTTTTTAATTTCACCTCATTCATGGGCGAAAGCTGCACTGCTTTTATTCTGAAATTGTTTTTTTTTTTTATTCCCGCACAATGTGCGTCGCACATAATGACGTAATGCGTTTATCAAGACATGCGCGCGATTGAATCACAACAAGACAACGTTCGTCCTCAAAAATGTCCGCTCAGGCTACAAAAAGAAAGGTAGATGCCGAATGTAGAATTTTCAACAAAAATTGGACAGCGAAGTATTTATTTACTGAAGTTAGAGGTAAAGCTGTGTGTTTAGTTTGCGGGGAGCAGATCGCCGTGTTGAAGGACTACAATTTGAGTCGGCATTACCAGACGAAACATGCAGAGAAATATAAAAACGGCACCAGATAACAATGAACTGGGACACTTTTTCTCAAAATCACAGTTCAGTGACAGTCAATATGTTGTATCTTGCTTAATGTTTGGTGCAAAAAGACAATATTGTGATGTCTTTAAAATGCTCAGAACCTTTACACAACTATCCAACAGTATATGGAACTCAAAATGTGTTTTGAAGTGAATGTGACAGAATATGTTTACTAATATGAGTCACAAATAGTAAAAAATGTTAATATTATGTCTACCATTGTGTTGAGAAATTTGAATGAATACATTTTTGTAAGGCAACCTCATTTTTTCAGTTTATTTGGTATTTAGTTTCATTGCTTAACTTTAATGCCAGCTTGTCAAAACAGTGCTATTTACTGCTTTTTAAAAAAGAAATACAATTAATATTATGCAGAATTGAGTTCAGCCTTTTGGCCCGGCCCTCCACAATATTTAATGTTTCTTATGTGGCCCCATGGAAAAAATAATTGCCCACCCCTGCTCAAGACTCACCTTTTTTGTTTGGCTTTTAAATAATTTATCTTAGTCTTTTAATTCAGGATTGTCATTTTATATATTATCATTGTCTTTAATTTTTTTTAGCTTCTTTGTCTTTTAGTATCATCATTTTTCTTATATATTTTAGCTGCGTCGTTTTATATTATTGTCTTTTAATTTTTAGCTTCTTCTCTGTCTTTTAGTATCATAATTTTTCTTATATATTTTAGCTTCGTCTTTTTATATTATTGTCCTTTAATTTTTAGCTTCTTTTTTGTTTAGCATTATCATTTTCTTTTATATATTTTAGCTCCAGTGTTTCCTCAAGGGGGGCCTCCGCGCTGGGAGGTGTGGCTGGCCTTCTCACAGGGGGCTTCATCCCGGAGGCTCCTTAGGCCCGGCGGACCGGGGCCCTCTGCACTATGTGTAGGGTCTACCCCGGTCAGTCTGGGCTAGGGGTCTGTGTGTTGGCGCAGCTCCCTGTGGGCGTGAGCCGTCATCCCTCTCAGCGCGGATGACCTACCCTGGGTACATTTTCTCATATGGTTTCTCTGTGCCTTACCCTGTCTTTCTACTAAGATGGTTTATTAAGTTGTGTGAATGCGAGTGTTCTGTGTGTGTGCGAGTTCAGGCGTGTATGTGGATGTGTCTTGTGTTTATGTTGAGTGGGTGGAATGGGTTTTAGTTTTTCGTTGTAATTTGGATGTTTTTATTGTACAGCACTTTGAGCCGCATTTTATGTATGAAAAGTGCTCTTATAAATAAAATTTGATTGATTGATTGGAGGGTTCAAGGGGACGCCATTGCAAAAACACATTCTGAAAGACATAATTTGATTTTGGAGCACACATACATGCACACTGACAAGATTACAGGGGAATACCAGCAGAAGAGACGGAGAGACTGCCCGCCGGAGAAGGCCAGCCGTGGAATACCAGTCTTGGGGACCAGCTGGGAATCAACCATCCAGACAATGATTAATCTGGAGAGGACCTTCCCTTGGACGTAGACCCGTGCCGGGGGAAGAATGTGAGGCTGGGCTGAGATAACGCACGACTCTTTTCGACTGTGCTTGCCCAAGTACATTTTCTCATGAGATTAAGAAAAAGCCGCTCAGTACTATTTCCTGAACCTCCGCCCTATTTCCTACCTACCATTCATTTCAAAAGTCCTAGATAATGTAGTCGCCACTCAACTCCACTCTCATCTCACCTGCAATAACCCTTTCAGTCCGGTTTCCGTGCACTTCACAGCACTGAATCAACTCTACTCAAGGTCACCTCTGCTCTCCTCATTGCAGCTGACTCAGATTCATTCTCCATTGTCATCCTTCTTAACCTGACTGCGGCCTTTGACACCATCTCACACACCATCCTTCTCAAAAGACTTTCTTCCATCGGCATCACCCACACCGCCCTCAACTGGTTCCATTCATACTTCAAAGACCGCACTCAGTTCATCCAGCTTAAATATTTCTCATCAAAGTCCCTCCCAGTCACCTCAGGTTTGCCCCAAGGCTCGGTCCTGGCCCCCCTATTATTTATCATATACCTCCTTCCCCTTGGCAGCATTTTCCGAAAATTCAATATCGCTTTCCATTGCTTCGCGGATGACACCCAGCTCTAGTTCTCCTGCAAACCCAGCATATCACTCCCTCCCACCTCCGTCACCTCCTGTCTATCTGAAATCAATGACTGGTTTTCTAATAATTTCATGAGGCTTAACAGCGACAAAACAGAAGTTATTCTTTTCAGTACAAAATCAATACAATCCAAAGTTGGCAGTTTTCCCATTCCTGTTGGCCCCTCCATTGTTTTCCCATCCCCTCAGGTCAAGAGTCTGGGTGTCATCCTTGACAGCACTCTATCTTTCCATAAGCATAATAACACAACCCGGTCAGCCTACTTCCATCTGCACAATATCAGTCAACACCGCCCCTCCCTTTTTCCCTCATCCACTTCTATTCTGGTCCAAGTCGAGTCAAGTCAATTTTATGTGTATAGCCCTTAATCACAGACAGTCTCAAAGGGCTTTACATAACCACAATCAACATCCACTGATCTTAACCCCCAGGAGGGCAAGGAAAAACTCAAAACCCCATTGGGGGAAAAGTGAGAAAACTTGAGAAGGGACCACAGATGGGGGGGAAACCCCCTTCCAGGATGACCAGGCTGCTTTGGATGCCAAGTGGGCAACATTTGACACATACAATGATGCTATACAATGTTAGATGAGATAATGTGAGAGTCAATTAAATGAAGTGCTGCAGGAAGATGACTTTAGTGGAGTGGGTCCTCATCCAGGACCGTAATCGCCATGGCAGCATATCCGAGGTTGAGCCTTTGATCTTGAAATAGTCAGTTTGGGGTAAATTCAGAACAGCCACTTCCAAGTGAATCACCATCACCTAATTCCCAAGCCGTGGAATTGGGAACAGAAAAAAAAGAACAGAAATAGTAAACAGGCCAACAAGTAGTTCAACGAAGTGCTGAAATATAGGGAAATCAGAAGAGGTGCTGCATGAAGACGACTTCGGCAGAGAAGGTCCCTCCCCGGTTGGTCAGTGCCGTAATCTTCATAGCAGGTCACCATCACCTAATTCCCAAGCAGGGGAAGAGGGGGCAGAAAAGAGGAGAAGCCGCAGTAAACAGGCCAACAAATAATTAAATTAGATGCTAAAGTATATAAATAAATGTCGCGCTGCAGGAAGACGACATCACTGGAACAGGTGCATGCCCAGTTTGTCAATGCCTTAAACTTCCTAGTGGGTGACCGTCACCTAATCCCCCAGCCGGGGAAAAGGGGGCAGAAAAGAGAAGATAAGAGAAAAAGCGGCAGTAAACAGGCCAACAAATAGTTCAACTAAATGCACAAGAGTATAAATGCGTCTTTAATAGTGTTTTGAACATTTCTACTGAGGTGGCGCCTCTAATACCTGAGGGTAGTACATTCCAAAGCATTGGTGCCCGAATAGAGAACGCTCTAGAACCTGTGGACTTCTTTTTGGCTCGCGGGATCACTAAAAGACCAGCATTTTGTGAGCGAAGGTTTCGGGACGGAACATATGGTACCACGAGGTCAACGAGATAGGAAGGTGCTAAGCCATGCAATATTTTATAGGCAAGTAGCAGAACTTTAAAATCACATCTCAAGTGGACCGGAAGCCAATTCAAATTGGCAAGTATCGGGGTAATATGATCAAACTTTCTCGTTCTAGTCAAGAGTCTAGCTGCTGCATTTTGAACTAACTTTTAATACTAGACATGGGGAGACCCGAGAGCAAAACGTTACAATAGTCGAGGCGAGACGTAACAAACGCATGGATTAAGATTTTTGCATCACAGGTTGATAGAATTGGGCGAATTTTAGCAATGTTACGCAGATGAACAAATGCAGTTCTAGTAATATTTTTAATGTGCATTTGAAACGACATAGTTGTGTCAAATATAAGACCGAGATTTTTTGTTGAATCCTTTTGGGCAATTTATCGATACTCATAGTGGTGTCTTTGAAAAAGGTACAGATGACGCGCTGGTCCAATGATCAGCATCTCGGTTTTATCTGAGTTAAGACGCAAAAAATTGAAAGACATTCATAGTTTAATTTCGGCAAGGCATGCCTCTAATTTATAGCAATCACACGGATTCGTTATATCCAACGGCATGTATAATTGCGTATCATCAGCATAACAATGAAAACTAATGTGATATTTCCGTATAATATCACCAAGCGGTAGCATCTAGTACCAATCCCTGCGGAACTCCGCGTGTGATCTTACAAAGATCAGAAGACGCATTGCCATGAATTACACGGTGCGTCGTCTCCGACAGATACGAATTAATCCAAGAAAGCGCTGAACCTGAAATGCCAACACAAGTTTCAAGGCGTTTTAATAATATGTTATGATCAAGTGTCAAAAGCGGCGCCAAGATCGAGTAAGAGTAATACAGTGAACCCTCGGTTATCGCGGTTAATGGGGACCTCGTAGCGGTTGCTGCTCGGGCCCTAATAATAATTTCTACAAAAACAATAGGGACCTCGCCGCCGTCGCAGCTCGGGCCCTAATAACAATTTCTAGAAAAACAATAGGGACATCGCAGCGGCCACTGCTCGGGCCCTAATAATAATAATAAAAATAATAATGATTTCCACAAAAACAATGGGGACCTCGTAGCGGTCGCTGCTCGGGCCCTAATAATAATTTCTACAAAAACAATAGGGACCTTGCCGCGGTCGCTGCTCGGGCCCCAATAATAATTTCTACACAAAGTCCATTGTGGTGACCCGCCCCCTTTTAAGTAAATTCAAAGTGGCCGACTTCCTGTAAAACCTAGCTCATTGCTCCAAGAGACTTTTTTGTAGGTCTTGGTCTTATACATACAGTGAACCCTCGCTACTTCGCGGTTCACCTTTCGTGGGTTCAGTGCTTCGCGGGTCTAAAAAATATTCGGGGGCATTGTAGTTTCGCCGAGCGGCACGACAGGGCGCTGGAGCGGTTAGACGGCCGGCGTGCGCCGAAGAAGAGCGTGGGCGAAGAGGAGAGTGGACGAAGAAGAGCACGTTCCCCCGGACACGATCGGTGGCGACGTTTCGCGCGGTTCGGACCGTACCAGAGCTCCGGCCGGCGTGCGTGGCAGTTAAGCCGTAGAGGAGCACCTTCCTGTTAAGGATGTTTCTATCAAAACAAGCCTGAACAAATGAATCAACCAGCCAAGATTGTCTGTCATTTACGCGCGGGGCAGCCCTCGAACTCCGAGGCGAAGCCAGCGTGTTCGACTGCACACATGGTTTTTATTTGCATCAGCATAAGCAATTTGAATATGCAATACATACAGAATGGAAAACTTGACATTTGACTCCATCCCACTTGCCCACCCTCTTCCTGCCTATTCTAACGGTTTCAGCTTACAAGACACCTTTTGTTCATACTTCTGCTTATTCTAACAGCAAAAGTTCACTCTGAACTTCATTTGACCTGTGTAGTGTATTTTCACAAGGCTTAACGTGTTGAACTTATTTTATGGCCATGACGATATTGTTGCTTTAGAAATACCAAGCCTTGTGTTGGACCTCCCTAAATGCAGAAGTTACAGCCTTAAGAGGCCTCGGGCCCCAACATTATCTACGAAGGGTTAAAGAGGTCATCAACACCCCAAGGGAGGTGTTTACAGAAAAGGGTTCTGGCGTTGGGGAGTCACATTCGCGAGGAGGCCGTACCTGGCACCCGTAGCTGTCGAAAGTTTAATTAGAGGCCAGAAAGATACGAATGCATGTGCAACAAAGGGGGCCTGTAAGATTAGTTATAGTTTGAAACTTGCTAAGATGACAAACTAAACAACAAAACTAACAGATGAACATACAAACTTAAATTTCTTTAACATATCCCACCTGTTTATCAAGTTTCAAATCTCATCATCAAAGGCTGTCGCTTGAGGGGGGAGAAAAACTACCCAAAAACTCAAAAATTCTTGGAGAAAAGGGTAGAAACCCATGCCCCGAACGAGAAGCCCAAAAAAATAACAATTAAAAGATAATAAAGCAAAGCTAATGCAGTTTTTGGTCCAATACATGTATGTACAAAATAAACCCGGAACATCAAACATTCACAACTGCAACTCTTTTCTGTGATGCAAGTTACATGAATCAGTGACCTTGAGCGTTTTTTCAGAGGCTGCAGGTTTTATTTGATGTGCGTGTAGTCAGCAGTCTGCGCCTGTGCAACTCGTCTGCGTTTGACGTTGTCCTGGTCTCGAGGTTGTGCGCTGACCAGGCACAGCCCTGCAAGGAAGTAGATGATGCATCTGGTCGACAGGGCAGTGCCCAGTTGCTGTTCGGCGGCTTGCTCCATCCTTCCGAGAGGGGTGTGTTTGCCACGGAAAACCCTCTTTCCAACTGTGGTCTTTTGTTGGTACATTGGAGTGTACGTGGTGGAGATCCTCTCCAAGGGACTTGCGTCGCTCAGCCTTCAGCAGGGACCGGAGAAGCTTGCACTGCGACTGATGGTTCCAGCCGCCACGCCCCTCGACCTTTGCTGCCGTCGGGGTCACTGCAATCACCTGATGAGGGCCGTCCCAGCGTTCACTGTCCCAACGAGGTCGTTTCAGCACCTTGAGGAAGAGTTGGTCTCCCACATGGACGTGGTTTATCTGTGGATCAAAACACACTGGCCAGTAATTGTGGTCAAACATGTCTTTCATGTGGACTGGGACAGATGTGCCAGTCGCTGGTGGTTCTGATGAACCTGAGAGTCTATGTGTGAGGCCATATAGGATAAAAAGGGGATAGTGTCCTTCCTTCGGCTGGCACTATCCTCATTGCTGTGATTGAAACACAGTCTGGCCATTGTCTCTTTTTTTTTTCTTTGTCTTGATAAGTCAGTTCCATTCGTGCGTTCCACAAGTCCTGCAGACTGTATGCAAAATGACGCTTTGAGTCAATTTTGCAACAACTGTCCCACTTGTTACAAACATTATTCACAAAATGCATCATTTTCACTTTAAATCACTCTTGAAATTCCAAATGTCAGGATAATTCGATTACACAACACTTTTTCCAACTGTTTTAACATCATCATGTGTTGTTGGAAACAACGTAATCCATTTTGAAAACACATTAATTATAACCAAACAATATTGCAACCCAAACAACTAACACTTTGTCTAAAAAAAAGTTTTTTGTTGAAAAGTCTATATGTGGGAACAATTTCCTCAGCAATGTTTGCACCTTTTTTCTCCCAATGTGTGCATTCAATTAGTGGTGTATTTTTCCCTGGCGTGAGATCAAATTGTCAAGTTGATTTGCTGCGTGTGTGTGTGTGTGTGTGTGTGTGTGTGTGCATTACCCCTTGCTGCATTGTCAGCGAGGCAGTATTCAATTGTAATCGTTTCATTTTCTGTTCAGAAAATTTTGCATTTACAAATACTTATTTAGACGTGCTTTATGCACAACTTTTCTTTCATCTTTTGTGATTTTTTTAAAACGCCGTTTGCCCAATGTCGACAGAACACATAAACATATATCTTGGCAGTCAGTCCAAATTGTAAAATGTTTTTTAGAAAACATCTTACAATTCTGGATCAGCACAGAAGTTTCTGCTGCTTGTCCTGCACATACAGATTTTAATATCCCTTGAAACAAAATGCTTTGTTAAAAAAAAAATTCCCACCCCTTTGCGGCCGTCAAAAAACTGTCTCTCCAGTCGGGAGAAAGGTGTCCAAGAGGTCAGGTCGCTGTTTGGTGGTAATTTGGACTCGGCTTCCACAGTCGTGTGGTGTGCCTTCTACTGGTGCGGGAAAAAGTGACGCTGGGCTGAGCGCACCTTATCAGTGTAATGTGACAATTAGGTCGCCGTGCAATGTGAATGTGGTGGGTGAAGGCTGCTTGATCCAATTGTTGTGACTAATATGCAAGTGATTTCATGAGCCCTGCGCGTCTGCAGCCACACAAGGTCATGAAACCATTTTTTGCAGTCACTGTTTGCTCAAATGGCTCATAGTAATTTGGTAGTGCTAATACATCTTAATCAATGAGTTCACACTTGACAAGTTCAAAAGCTTGTCAACCTCAAGTGTTCAAACATTTTTTTTTTCCTCAAATGTCATTGGCTTGTCATAAATGATGTCCAGCAATAGTCGTGTGATTTCTAAGTACTTTGCAATCCATGCCTGGCAATAATTGCGTACACCTATAAGGGACATCATTTACTTCTTTGTTATTGGTTTTAGGGCTCGGGCAACGCCTTCTTTTTGCTTGTCACCAAAAATGCGCCCCTTTTCAGTCAAAATGCGGCCTAAATATGTGACTTCCTTTTTTAACAGCTGCATCTCATCGGTTCAGTTTGATGACGCATTAAGTAATTCTCGAGGTCAAACATATGTTTAATATCTTCCTCAATGTCCTCACTGTTGTCACTGTCAGAGGGGGAATCCAGAGGTTTGGACATCAACTCGCAGTCCGAAGCCCCACTGGGGTCCCGGCCTAGTCATTCATTTTCCCAATCGTACACTTCCTTAAAACAAGTTCTCAAACCCTTCATTCATTATGTAAATTACTCGTCTTCTCCTTGGCCGCCCTCGTGTGCAAGCCTATCCTAGACGCTCACAGCAGAAAAAGAAGGGAGGGGGGGGGCCTCACTGTTCATACGCCAATCACGCGGTCCCCAGGCAACCAAGCTGCCAGGGGTTACGCCCCCTACCAAAGGCTCCAGTTTACTGGCCACTCCTCCCTGCCAATTTACGAGCAGGCAATCTCAAGCCAATGGCAACAGCTCCTTCCCCCTAAACTTTCCGCTCGTTCCAATTCACTTACGCTTTCCTTCTGGCATCTGCCCAACCTACTTTACCTCTCAGTCATCTCCAACCCCCTCTTAACTTTCCGCTCATCCTATTTCACTTACGCTTTTCCTTCTCAACCTACCTTGCCTCTCAGTTAGAGAACCAAATTCTGCCCCCGCACCTCAGGTTTGACACCACTTAAAATTCAAAATCAGGAAACACCTATGCTTTTGCAAAGATTCCTCATGTTCACTTTCAAAACCTTCATTCCATCTTTCATAACACCTACTTCTCTCTTTCAATTCATGCAACCAACTCAGTGTCTTACATCCCTCAACCACATAGGTTCTCATTCTGTTACTCTATACAGTTTTCCACTTGCAAATCTGCCTATGACACCTTTCTCACTTGCCCTATCATTTGGACTTCATCAATCCTTTCTATGGAACATTAATTGTTCCTTTCCCTTTTCTACACATTCTTTTTCTTTCTTTACACATTCCTTTTCTTTTCTTATTAACTTCCAATCTCTACACTGCAAAGTTTCCCTGGACTTTACTATACTACCCAATACCCCAATTTTAGAAAATTGGACCAGTTTGTCAACACCTAGGGTGTTCTAAAAACTGGTTTCTCATCAGTAGGACAGCAACTCAATTTTCCTGTTGTGGCAATTCTCACTTCAACTTTTTCAGGTGGAGATTTCTTGTCTATTACATCCACAACAGTCTGCTGTTTATAATCCTACTGTATTACATGGGATAAAATACCAAGTGGTATTAGTAATCCCCAATCGCACACACTCCAGCTCACTGACTCAACCCCCACCCTTTCTCTTCTTTGTTCTCACACACACACATAGTCAGACTCAGACATATACACGGGCCCACAAAACAACACACACAGTTCTCAACATTGAACAGCTACAAACGAGAAGCTAATCAATATTTTTCAATTTCAACTAACCTACATTTTTCCTTTATTTCAAATTCGGAAAGTTGACAGTTAACTTCCTTCATCAATTCTGCCGCCATTTCTGACAGTCTTAATTGTTATGGTGTCTAGTTATGGTTCCTCAGTGTTGAGAAAAATTCAAATTGCCTGACTTTGGGTTGAATACCAAGCTTCTACTCCCAATTTGGAGCGGGTATTCCTGGGTGTTTTTACTCACAACCCTCGGTCAGTTTTAGATTTCTCAAACGTTGGACATTCATACAATACACATACACACTCACAGATTGATCAGTTCTGTGTCTGTGAAAATAGATAAACTATTTTCGTCTTCTATAAATAACAAACGTTGTACTATCACTTCCAAATATAGTAATAATTACATCTGTACTCTACCAGAAATAAGGACCCCTAAATCTGTCTTCCAGAAAAAACAACAGTTAATTCTGTACTATCCGAGCAGATATAATCAACTACACTTGTACTCTCTACCAGACAAGGAATGCCTTAATCTGCCTTCCAGAATAAACAACAGTTAATTCTGTACTGTCCGAGTCTTCCAACAAGTCTTCCAAAATAGCAAAGTTAAATCTGTATTTCTTCCAGAAAATAGCTAAGCTAAGATGTACTATCTCTTCGGGTAAAGGAACTCCCTGAAACCCTACTATCCTTCAAAAACCCAAAAAAGTTTTTTACTATCTGTTGTATACAACCACTGACCTGTGACAATCTCTCCGCTGGTCGAGACACTCGCGGTTCATGGATGAAGTCTGTGTTCTCTCCGGTGGAGGATGGCCGAGGACCGGCCTCCTGGAAGAGAGGACTTTTCACGATGGCGCCGTTTTCAGTCGTCGTCAATCGTCCACCGCAGATCACACGTTTTCATCCGGCATTCGAAGGACCAAGTAATGTTAAGGATGTTTCTATCAAAACAAGCCTGAACAAATTAATCAACCAGCCAAGATTGTCTGTCATTTCCGCGCGGGGCAGCCCTCGAACTCCGAGGCGAAGCCAGCGTGTTCGACTGCACACATGGTTTATATTTGCATCAGCATAAGCAATTTGAATATGCAATACATACAGAATGGAAAACTTGACATTTGACTCCATCCCACTTGCCCACCCTCTTCCTGCCTATTCTAACGGTTTCAGCTTACAAGACACCTTTTGTTCATACTTCTGCTTATTCTAACAGCAAAAGGGAGCATGTTCACTCTGAACTTCATTTGACCTGTGTAGTGTATTTTCACAAGGCTTAACATGTTGAACTTATTTTATGGCCATGACGATATTGTTGCTTTAGAAATACCAAGCCTTGTGTTGGACCTCCCTAAATGCATAAGTTACAGCCTTAAGAGGCCTCGGGCCCCAACATTATCTACGAAGGGTTAAAGAGGTCATCAACACCCCAAGGGAGGTGTTTACAGAAAAGGGTTCTGGCGTTGGGGAGTCACATTCGCGATGAGGCCGTACCTGGCACCCGTAGCTGTCGAAGGTTTAATTAGAGGCCAGAAAGATACGAATGCATGTGCAACAAAGGGGGCCTGTAAGATTAGTTATAGTTTGAAACTTGCTAAGATGACAAACTAAACAACAAAACTAACAGATGAACATACAAACTTAAATTTCTTTAACACTTCCCCGGGCACGGGCGGTGCCAAGCGGCCCCTAAGTTTAACCAAATGGAAGCTCCGGAGGAGGAGGGCATGCTCGCGTCACAGTAAGCCGAAGAGGAGCACCTTCCCCGGGCACGGGCGGTTCCAAGCGGCCCCGAAGTTTAACCGAATGGAAGCTCCGGAGGAGGAGGGCATGCTCGCGTCACAGTAAGCCGAAGAGGAGCACCTTCCCCGGGCACGGGCGGTTCCAAGCGGCCCCTACGTTTAACTGAATGGAAGCTCCGGAGGAGGAGGGCATGCTCGCGTCACAGTAAGCCGAAGAGGAGCACCTTCCCCGGGCACGGGCGGTGCCAAGCGGCCCCTAAGTTTAACCGAATGGAAGTTCCGGAGGAGGTCGGGCGTGTGTCACAGTTAAGCCGAATTGGAGCACCTCTTGCGCCCGGGCACGAGCGGAGCGCGAGGCTGTCCGTTATGAAAGAATAAATAAATAAAGAATGCCACCTTTTTTTCACAGGGCACACCGGACGGCGTACCATCAGGTTAAAGTCGGAGTAATTAAATAAATACAAAAAGAATGGCTGGGGAATAAAAAAATAATACGTTTTAATAATAATTTGGTTTTTTTGTTATAACATGAATTTCACTCTCTCTCTCTCTCTCTCTCCCCGTATATATATATATATATATATATATAAATATAAATATTTATATATTTATTATATATATTGTATATTTTTTTTAAGCATTTTTGAAGGTGCGCCGCTACTTCGCGGATTTTCAGTTTTCGCGGGTGGTCTCGGTCCCCATTAACCGCGATAACCGAGGGTTCACTGTACTCCATAAAATTTACAAAAAGCGAGGTGAAACACTCAACCAGGGCTGCTTTTTTGAACATTTCTCGAGGGCCATGGCGAGCCATTTCAAAAAAGCTGCACAACTAACGTATAAAATATTGATAAATTTGCTCTGCCTGATGTGTGTGTCAAGTTTCACGAGTTGTCGTTCATATTTAGAACCTCATAATCAGCGTTGTTTTATTGCCGAACCGTGCAATGCCACTCCCACAACTTTTCACGAAAAAGGATGAATTTCGTATTGTGACATCCTCATGGCCGAAACAGTCCTCCGAGCATATATGAGGGCGACCTTGTTGAGTTGCACGGAGAAAAACATCCAAGAAAATAACTTGTATTAGCTTTTACCAGTTGGTGGCGCTACTACTACGATGAAAAATAAGTTGGTAGATGTCTTCAGGGCTGAAGTATCCTCAAATGTGTACAACTTCGAGAAGATAGGATCATCTGAGTCATGTTGCCGGAGCTTTTGTTGCCACAAAGTACAATCGGACTTTTCAGCACCGTAATAGCCACGCCTTTTGCCAAAACGTCACAAACTCGGCAGAGAGTAAGATCATTGTCTTGAGTCTTTTCTGACTAATTTTCAGTCGGATTCGTCAAAAGGGCACCGTGCAGTACGTGAAAATTAAAATAAAACAAATTTTTGATTCCACTTGGCGGCGCTGTGTGTATAACAAAATAATAACATTAAGATGTCTTCAGGTCGGGACATTTTATTTACAGGTGAAGGTTTGGATTTTTAGGAGCATGTGCAGGGGAGTTATTAAGCATTCATTTATTTGTATTAGGTTCATTTTGTCTTCTTATTATTGATATTTGACTGATTCATTAAAAGCAGACAATTATGTTTTAGGTAAATTTTTTACCTGACATGTTTCGGCGAGTCTTTCGCCTTCTTCAGAGTGTCGCATAATGGTGTCTTGAGACCCGTCTTTATCAGCTGATGTTCCATGAGGGTGTGACTTACCTGTCAAAAAAATTAAAAATCAGAGCAGTAAAAGAATAAGCACAACATGAACATTACAAATCAGCAATCACTGACCACTGCAAAAGGGAAAACCACATCATGGACCGGGAGAAGGGCAGGGTCATCCGCACCGAAGAGAACAAACAACAGCGCTGGATCAGAGAGGCCATTGAGATCTGCAAGCGAGGCATAAAAACCATGAACAGAGACAAGGGAGCCTTCATCCTCTCTACCACCTGGAGCAGCATCTTGGCGGAGTGAACGGACAGCGGGGGGTGTGACTTGCCTTCATTCTTGTGACAGGTAAGTCACGCCCTCATTGAACATCAGCTGATAAAGACGGGTCACAATACACCATCATGTGACACTCTGAAGAAGGCGAAAGACTTTCGTATTGTGACATCCTCAAGGCCTAAACACTCATCCGAGCAAATATAAGGTAGATTTTGTGAACCTGCCCGGAGAAAAACATCAACGAAAATAATTTGTATTTGTTTTAACCAGTTGGTGGCGCTACCACTGCGATCAAAAATAAGTTGGCAGCCGTCTTCAGGGCCTGAATATCCTCAAATGTGAAAAACTTCGAGAAGATGGATCATCTGAATCATTTTGCAGGAACTTTTGTTGCCACGGAGAATAATCAGACTCTGCGGCACCGCAATAGCCACGCCCTTCGAAGGAAAGTCACAAAAATAGGGATAGCGTAAGATCAATGTCTTGAGTCTTTTCTAGCCAATTTTCAATCGGATTCGTTAAAAGGGCACCGTGCAGTACGTCAAAATGTAAAAAATGATATTGATTGGCGCAAGGTGTATAACAGAATATAAACATATAGATGTCTTCAGGTACCGACTCTTTATGTACATGTGAAGTTTTGGATTTTTAGCAGCATGTGCATGAGAGTTATTAAGCATTTTGTCCATTGCGGCGAAGGAAATCTTAAGTGAAAACTTCGAAGCCCCGCCCCCGTCATATAGTATTTTGGAAACAAAAGATTTTAGCCCCAGTGTTTGTCCCAGGTCTTAAGATGCTACAGACAGAATTTTAAGGCAATCAGATGAAGCCTTTAGGATCAGGGTGCAAAAGAATGACCCATGTAAACATGCAAAAAAGGGCAAAAGTCGGACTTTCAAAAATTCATAACTCACTTCCTGTTCATATTAGACGTTAAAATATCAAATTTTTCGCCATGCCCGATGAGACTGCCAAGTTTGGTGAGTTTTTGTGCATGTTTCGGGGGTCAAAAATGCGATCGAACAATCGGAAAAATAATAATAATAATAATTTCAACAAAAACAATAGCGACTTCGCAGCGGTCGCTGCTCAGGCCCTAATAATAATAATAATAATAATAATAAAAGTAATAATATTTTCTACAAAAACAATAGGGACCTCGCAGCCGTCGCAGCTCGGGCCCTAATAACAATTTCTAGAAAAACGATAGGGACCTCGCAGCGGTCACTGCTCGGGCCCTAATAATAATAATAATAATAATTTCCACAAAAACAATGGGGACCTCGTAGCGGTTGCTGCTCGGGCCCTAATAATAATTTCTACATAAACAATAGGGACCTCGCCGCGGTCGCTGCTCGGGCCCCAATAATAATTTCTACACAAAGTCCATTGTGGTGACCCGCCCCTTTTAAGTAAATTGAAAATGGCCGACTTCCTGTAAAACCTAGCTCATTGCTCCAAGAGACTTTTTTGTAGGTCTTGGTCTTATACATACAGCGAACCCTCGCTACTTCGCGGTTCACCTTTCGCGGGTTCAGTGCTTCGCGGGTATAAAAAATATTCGGGGGCATTGTAGTTTCGCCGAGCGGCACGACGGGCGCTGGAGCGGTTAGACGGCCGGCGTGCGCCGAAGAAGAGCGTGGGCGAAGAGGAGAGTGGACGAAGAAGAGCACGTTCCCCCGGACACGATCGGTGGCGACGTTTCGCGCGGTTCGGACCGTACCAGGGCTCCGGCCGGCGTGCGTGGCAGTTAAGCCGTAGAGGAGCACCGTCCCCGGGCACGGGCGGTGCCAAGCGGCCCCTAAGTTTAACCGAATGGAAGCTCTGGAGGAGGAGGGCATGCTCGCGTCACAGTAAGCCGAAGAGGAGCACCTTCCCCGGGCACGGGCGGTTCCAAGCGGCCCCTAAGTTTAACCAAATGGAAGCTCCGGAGGAGGAGGGCATGCTCGCGTCACAGTAAGCCGAAGAGGAGCACCTTCGCCGGGCACGGGCGGTTCCAAGCGGCCCCTAAGTTTAACCGAATGGAAGCTCCGGAGGAGGCGGGCATGCTCGCGTCACAGTAAGCCGAAGAGGAGCACCTTCCCCGGGCACGGGCGGTGCCAAGCGGCCCCTAAGTTTAACCGAATGGAAGCTCCGGGGGAGGAGGGCGGGCGTGTGTCACAGTTAAGCCGAATTGGAACACCTCTTCCGCCCGGGCACGAACGGAGCGCGAAGCTGTCAGTTATGAATGAATAAATGAATAAATAAATAAATAAATAAAGAATGCCACCTTTCATTTCACAGGGAACACCGGACGGCGTACCAGCAGGTAAAAGTCGGAGTAATTAAATAAATACAAAAAGAATGGCTGGGGAATAAAAAAATAATACGTTTTAATAATAATTTGTTTTTTTTGTTATAACATGAATTTCACTCTCTCTCTCTCTCTCTCTCCCCGTATATATATATACATACATATATATATATATATACATATATATATATACATATATATATATATATATACATATATATATATATATACATATATATATATATATACATATATATATATACATATATATATATACATATATATATATATATACATATATATACACATATATATATACACATATATATATACATATATATATATACATATATATATATATATACATATATATATACATATATATATATATATACATATATATACACATATATATATACATATATATACACATATATATATACATATATACATACATATATATATATACATACATATATATATATACATACATATATATATATACATACATATATATATATATACATACACATACATATATATACATATATACACATACATATACATACATATATACACATATATATATACATATATATATATATATATACACATATATATATATATATATATATATATATATACATACATATATATATATATATATACATATATATATATATACATATATATATATATACATACATATATATACATATATATAATAATAATAATAATAATAATAATAATGCCTTTATTAGTCCCACAATGGGGAAATTCGAGATTCGAACCCAGGCCTCCTGGGGAGACTGGGTCCGGAACGCGGCGCCTTAGACCACTCGGCCATCCTGTATATATATATACATATATATATATATATACATATATATATATATATATACATACATATATATACATATATACATATATATACATATATATATATATATATATATATACATACACCCAAACTCACACCTGTTCGACCGGTTGCCCTCTGGCAGGCGCTACAGATGCATCAAATCAAGGACCAATAGACTGAGAAACAGTTTCTTTCCGAGAGCCATCTCCATACTGAACTCTCACACACACACACGAGACCACCCTAACCTTGCAAAACAGCATTGTGATGTGTTTCTATATGCCCTATTCAGTACTGAATTCCATTGCACTGTCGTATTTATTTATCTAATTTATATATTGTCTGTATTATTGTTGTATTGCACTGGAGAGGGGAGCCCTCTAATCTCGTTGCACACTTGAGTACAATGACAATAAAGGGATTTCTATTTCTATTCTATTCTTTTTTTAACTTTTCTCGAGGGCCATGGCGAGCCATTTCAAAAAAGCTGCACAACTAACGTATAAAATATTGATAAATTTGCTCTGCCTGATGTGTGTGTAAAGTTTCACGAGTTGTCGTTCATATTTAGAACCTCATAATCAGCGTTGTTTTTTTGCCGAACAGTGCAATGCCACTCCCACAACTTTTCACGAAAAAGGATGAATTTCGTATTGTGACATCCTCATGGCCGAAACAGTCATCCGAGCATATATGAGGGCGACCTTGTTGAGTTGCACGGAGAAAAACATCCAAGAAAATAACTTGTATTAGCTTTTACCAGTTGGTGGCGCTACTACTACGATGAAAAATAAGTTGGTAGATGTCTTCAGGGCTGAAGTATCCTCAAATGTGTACAACTTCGAGAAGATAGGATCATCTGAGTCATGTTGCCGGAGCTTTTGTTGCCACAAAGTACAATCGGACTTTTCAGCACCGTAATAGCCACGCCTTTTGCCAAAACGTCACAAAATTCGGCAGAGAGTAAGATCATTGTCTTGAGTCTTTTCTGACTAATTTTCAGTCGGATTCGTCAAAAGGGCACCATGCAGTACGTGAAAATTAAAATAAAAACACATTTTTGATTCCACTTGGCGGCGCTGTGTGTATAACAAAATAATAACATTAAGATGTCTTCAGGTCGGGACGTTTTATTTACAGGTGAAGGTTTGGATTTTTAGGAGCATGTGCAGGGGCGTTATTAAGCATTCATTTATTTGTATTAGGTTCATTTTGTCTTCTTATTATTGATATTTGACTGATTCATTAAAAGCAGACAATTATGTTTTAGGTTAATTTTTTACCTGACATGTTTCGGCGAGTCTTTGGCCTTCTTCAGAGTGTCGCATGATGGTGTCTTGAGACCCGTCTTTATCAGCTGATGTTCCATGTGGGTGTGACTTACCTGTCAAAAAAATGAAAAATCAGAGCAGTAAAAGAACAAGCACTGTCAGGACTCGCCGGTCGGCGAGGAGGAGGTGGACCCAAAAGGCGAGGAGGCAGAGAGGTCAGAAACATGAAGGGAATTTATTAACTGAAACAACCAGGGCAAACAATGTGGCAGGGTGAAAAATAACAAAAGACAAACTTAACGTGACCAGACTGGGAGGCAGGGCGAGGAACAACACTGAAAGACGGGAACGAAGAGGGGAACCAGAGCATGAACATGAACAAGGAGCAGAACGTGAACAAAGGTGGTCGTGGCTGTCCGTGATTTTCGGCAATGACCCGACACTGGGTTGAGAGCATGGAAGGCTTAAGTAGTCCGGTAATCAGGGGAGCAGATGGGGAGCAGGTGTGTGATCGTTGATGAGGAGCAGGTGCGTGGCTGGTGAGGGCGAGGTGCTGAGGGGAAACGCCCCTGCTCAGCTGATCAAAACAGACAGGAAAAGGCACATGGCAGGAAGGAGGGGAGAAAATAACAACAAAAACAATAACAAAAACCGCATGCATATGAAAACAATAACAAAAGGCTGTCATGCCCGACGCGGATCATGACAGTACCCCCCCCTCAAGGGACGGATTCCAGACGTCCCAAAAAAAAGGAAAAGAAAAGAAAAGGAAAACCATGTCTAAGAACGAGGGTGGGCGGAAGGGGTCGGGAGGTGGGTCAACGACCCGTGATCGAGACCGGTCTGGCGGATTCCCGGGAGGCCAGACCAGCGAGTCTTTTCGTGACCCTTCAGGGGGCCGTGAGGGTGGCCAGGCCAGTGCGTCCCATTGGGGCCATTCAGGCGGACGTCCGGAACGACCCGAACGCCACATGAAGTCCGCTGATGGAGCTGGGGCGAGGAGCGGCGGCAGGCCATGGAACGTCGCCGAGTCAGGAACGTGGCGCGGCGGCTGGTCGTTGAACCCTGCCGAGACAGGAACGTGGAGCGGCGGCAGATTGTCGAGCCCCGCCGAGACAGGAACGTGGAGCGGCGGCTGGTCGTCGAGCCCCGCCGAGACAGGAACGTGGAGCGGCGGCTGGTCGTCGAGCCCCGCCGAGACAGGAACGCGGAGCGGCGGCTGGTCGTCGAGCCCCGCCGAGACAGGAACGCGGAGCGGCGGCTGGTCGTCGAGCCCCGCCGAGACAGGAACGCGGAGCGGCGGCTGGTCGTCGAGCCCCGCCGAGTCAGGAACGCGGAGCGGCGGCTGGTCGTCGAGCCCCGCCGAGGCGGGAGCGTGGAGCGGCGGCTGGTCGTCGAGCCCCGCCGAGGCGGGAGCGTGGAGCGGCGGCTGGTCGTCGAGCGTCGCCGAGACCGGAACGTGGAGCGACGGCTGGTCGTCGAACCCCGCCGCGTCAGGAACGTGGAGCGGCGGCTGGTCGTCGAACACCGCCGAGACCGGAACGTGGGGCGGCGGCCCATCGTTGAACCCCGCCGACACAGGAACGCGGAGCGACGGCTGGTCGTCGATCCCTGCCGAGACAAGAACATGGAGCGGCGGTGGGTCGTCGTCCACCGCCGAGGCAGGAACCAAGAGCGGCCGCGGGCCGTCGAGCGCCGCCGGGGCCAAGGCGAGCAGTGGCGACGGGTCGTCGGATGCTGCCGCGGCCAGAGCGGGGCGCGGTGGTGGGTCCTCGTGCGTCGCCGAGACTGAGGCGTGACGCGGCGGCGGACCGTCGTCCATCGCGGGCACCGGAACCGGGAGCGGCGGCTGGTCGTCGACCCCTGCCGAGACAAGAATGTGGAGCGGCGGTGGGTCGCCGTCCACCGCCGAGGCAGAAACCAGGAGCGGCCGTGGGTCGTCGAGCGTTGTGCCGGAGCCAAGGCGAGCAGTGGCGACGGGTCGTCGGATGCTGCCGAGGCCAGAGCGGGGTGCGATGGTGGGTCGTCGTGCGTCGCCGAGGCTGAGGCGTGACTCGGCGGCGGACCGTCGTCCATCGCAGGCACCGGGACCGGGAGCGGCGGCGCTTCATCAGGCGCCGCTGGGACCGATACGGCAGGCGACTGCTCGTCGTCCACCACGGGTGCAGGGACCGGGAGTGACGGCTGCGGGCCGTGTTCTGCCAAAACGTGAGCTTGGAGCGGAGGCAAGGCGTGCCCCACCGGAACATGGGCTTGGGACGGACGCACAACGTGCTCCGCCGGAACGTGAGCTTGGGACGGACGCGCAGCGTGCTCCTCCTGAACGTGAACCTGGGTCGGAAGCAGGGTGTGCTTCCCCTGAACGTGGACTTGGGACGGACGCACAACGTGCTCCGCCTGAACGTGAGCTTGGGACGGACGCACAGCGTGCTCCGCCTGAACGTGAGCTTGGGACGGACGCACAGCGTGCTCCGCCTGAACGTGAACTAGGGACGGACGCCGGACGGGCTCCGCGTGAACGTGAACTTGGGTCGGGGGCAGGATGTGCTCCGCCTGAACGTGAACTTGGTTCGGGCGCACAGCGTGCTCCGCTGGATCGGGAGCTGGGATCGCCATTGGGGCCCCGGGACGGGGCTCGGCCGCTGACGGGGAGCCGGGACACGGCTCAGCAGCTGGCGGGGAGCCGGGACTGGGCTCAGCAGCTGGCGGGGAGCCGGGACTGGGCTCAGCAGCTGGCGGGGAGCCGGGACTGGGCTCAGCAGCTGGCGGGGAGCCGGGACTGGGCTCAGCAGCTGGCGGGGAGCCGGGACTGGGCTCAGCAGCTGGCGGGGAGCCGGGACTGGGCTCAGCAGCTGGCGGGGAGCCGGGACAGGGCTCAGCAGCTGGCGGGGAGCCGGGACAGGGCTCAGCAGCTGGCGGGGAGCCGGGACAGGGCTCAGCAGCTGGCGGGGAGCCGGGACTGGGCTCAGCAGCTGGCGGGGAGCCGGGACAGGGCTCAGCAGCTGGCGGGGAGCCGGAACGGGGCTCGGCCGCCTTCGAGGAGTCGGCACGGGACTCTGGAGGCTGCGGCTCGCATGGAGGCGGCGGGGTCCGTGCAGCGGGAGCTGCATTGGTCACTGCTGCAGGCGTGGAGGCGACAGCGGGCCGGGCGCAGCAGTCGATCCGGGCACAGCCGAACCGGGGGCCCTGATCCCTGTCAGCCTGCCGCCATAGGGAATCAGGAAAACGGGAGACCTGAGGGACCGTGACTGCGGGGGCTGGTGAACGCGAGCTAGGAGACGCCAGGGGAGCGTGATCCGGTGCTGAAACTGATGGTGAACGATGTGCGCGACGTGACCGTGACTTCCGGGATTTGGGACGTGAAGCGCGCGAGGGGGAGTGGGAGGTGGTCGCGAAAAACTCAAATGGCTCGGGGGGAGGAAGGTGACGGCTCAAAAATAACTCCGCGTTGCGCTGAGCGACTAAGAGAGTGGCAATATATTCAAAATCATAGTCGTGATCTGGATCGGAAAAAATGTGAGGGGCAAGGTGCTCAAAATCAAACTCGTGACCGGACTTACTCGAACCGTGAGGGGGTGAAAGGGCTTGGTGCTCAAAATCGTCCTCGTAATCCGAATCTATGATCAGGTGAGGGGGTATGACAGGCTGGTAATCGGTGCTGTAATCGGGGGCAAAAGGGGAGAAACAGACGTCGAGCGGAAAATGGAACCTACTTGAAGGACACGGGGTTGGTCGGCAGGCTGAGGGGGGTTGTCCGTCCGGCGGCGTCATGGACAACAACATGAACATTACAAATCAGCAATCACTGACCACTGCAAAAGGGAAAACCACATCATGGACCGGGAGAAGGGCAGGGTCATCCGCACCGAAGAGAACAAACAACAGCGCTGGATCAGAGAGGCCATTGAGATCTGCAAGCGAGGCATAAAAACCATGAACAGAGACAAGGGAGCCTTCATCCTCTCTACCACCTAGGGCAGCATCTTGGCGGAGTGAACGGACAGCGGGGGGCGTGACTTGCCTTCATTCTTGTGACAGGTAAGTCACGCCCTCATGGAACATCAGCTGATAAAGACGGGTCACAAGACACCATCATGTGACACTCTGAAGAAGGCGAAAGACTTTCGTATTGTGACATCCTCAAGGCCTAAACACTCATCCGAGCAAATATAAGGTAGATTTTGTGAACCTGCCCGGAGAAAAACATCAACGAAAATAATTTGTATTTGTTTTAACCAGTTGGTGGCGCTACCACTGCGATCAAAAATAAGTTGGCAGCCGTCTTCAGGGCCTGAATATCCATGACGCCGCCGTGAGCCTCTCGCTGGGTCCTTCTTTGGTCGGGTCATTCTGTCAGGACTCGCCGGTCGGCGAGGAGGAGGTGGACCCAAAAGGCGAGGAGGCAGAGAGGTCAGTAACGTGAAGGGAATTTATTAACTGAAACAACCAGGGCAAACAATGTGGCAGCCGTCGCAGCTCGGGCCCTAATAACAATTTCTAGAAAAACAATAGGGACCTCGCAGCGGTCACTGCTCGGGCCCGAATAATAATAATAATAATAATTTCCACAAAAACAATGGGGACCTCGTAGCGGGCGCTGCTCGGGCCCTAATAATAATTTCTACATAAACAATAGGGACCTCGCCGCGGTCGCTGCTCGGGCCCCAATAATAATTTCTACACAAAGTCCATTGTGGTGACCCGCCCCCTTTTAATAAATTCAAAATGGCCGACTTCCTGTAAAACCTAGCTCATTGCTCCAAGAGACTTTTTTGTAGGTCTTGGTCTTATACATACAGTGAGCCCTCGCTACTTCGCGGTTCACCTTTCGCGGGTTCAGTGCTTCGCGGGTATAAAAAATATTCGGGGGCATTGTAGTTTCGCCGAGCGGCACGACGGGGCGCTGGAGCGGTTAGACGGCCGGCGTGCGCCGAAGAAGAGCGTGGGCGAAGAGAAGAGTGGACGAAGAAGAGCACGTTCCCCCGGACACGATCGGTGGCGACGTTTCGCGCGGTTCGGACCGTACCAGAGCTCCGGCCGGCGTGCGTGGCAGTTAAGCCGTAGAGGAGCACCTTCCCCGGGCGCGGGCGGTGCCAAGCGGCCCCTAAGTTTAACCGAATGGAAGCTCCGGAGGAGGAGGGCATGCTCGCGTCACAGTAAGCCGAAGAGGAGCACCTTCCCCGGGCACGGGCGGTTCCAAGCGGCCCCTAAGTTTAACCGAATGGAAGCTCCGGAGGAGGAGGGCATGCTCGCGACACAGTAAGCCGAAGAGGAGCACCTTCCCCGGGCACGGGCGGTGCCAAGCGGCCCCTAAGTTTAACCGAATGGAAGCTCCGGGGGAGGAGGGTGGGCGTGTGTCACAGTTAAGCCGAATTGGAGCACCTCTTCCGCCCGGGCACGAGCGGAGCGCGAAGCTGTCAGTTATGAATGAATAAATGAATAAATAAATAAATAAATAAAGAATGGCACCTTTCATTTCACAGGGCACACCAGACGGCGTACCAGCAGGTAAAAGTCTGAGTAATTAAATAAATACAAAAAGAATGGCTGGGGAATAAAAAAATAATACGTTTTAATAATAATTTGTTTTTTTTGTTATAACATGAATTTCACTCTCTCTCTCCCCGTATATATATATATATATATATATATATATATATATTTATATATTTATTATATATATTGTATTTTTTTTTTAAGCATTTTTGAAGGTGCGCCGCTACTTCGCGGATTTTCAGTTTTCGCGGGTGGTCTCGGTCCCCATTAACCGCGATAACCGAGGGTTCACTGTACTCCATAAAATTTACAAAAAGCGAGGTGAAACACTCAACCAGGGCTGCTCTGCATGTTGTGCTGGGCCACCTGGAACAACAGCGGAGCTATGCAAGGATGCTCTTTGTGGACTACAGCTCGGCATTCAACACGATCATCCCAGACATCCTCGTCGCCAAACTGGACACTCTCGGCCTCCCTGCCCTCACACGCATCTGGATTAAGGACTTTCTGACCAACAGACCCCAGACTGTGTTGCTCGGCCCCTACACGTCCTCCACCCTCATGCTGAGCACCGGTTCCCCCCAAGGATGCGTGCTGAGCCCTCTCCTGTACGCCCTCTACACCTACGACTGCAGCCCGGCCCACGGCAACAACACCATCGTCAAGTTTGCTGACGACACGACAGTGGTCGGTCTGATCTCGGAAGGTGACGAGACAGCCTCCAGAGAGGAGGTAGGGAGACTGACAACTTGGTGCAAGGACAACAGACTGCACCTTAACTCTGCTAAAACAAAGGAGATTGTCGTCGACTTCAGGAGGAACAAGACGCTGCCGCCCCCCCTCTGCATCGAAGGCGTGTGTGTGGAGAGGGTCCACACGTTCAAGTTCCTGGGAGTACAGATCTCTGATGACCTTTCTTGGAGTCACAACACCACAGCAGTGGTAAAGAAGGTCCGCCAACGTCTGCACTTCCTGAGAGTCCTCAGGAAATTCAACCTGGACAGGAAGCTGCTGCTGGCCTTCTACCACTCGTCCATCGAGAGCCTGCTGACGTACTGTGTCTCCACCTGGTACAGCGGCTGCACTGAGGCGGACAGAGTGAGGCTCCAGAGGACAGTCAAAACAGCGCAAAGGATTATTGGCTGCCCTCTCCCCTCGCTGTCGGACATCTACACCGCCCGGTGCCTCAGAAGGGCTCTCAACATCGTCAAAGACAATACCCACCCAAACTCACACCTGTTCGACCTGTTGCCCTCTGGCAGGCGCTACAGATGCATCAAATCAAGGACCAATAGACTGAGAAACAGTTTCTTTCCGAGAGCCATCTCCATACTGAACTCTCACACACACACGAGACCACCCTAACCTTGCAAAACAGCATTGTGATGTGTTTCTATATGCCCTATTCAGTACTGAATTCCATTGCACTGTCTTATTTATTTATCTAATTTATATATTGTCTGTATTATTGTTGTATTGCACTGGAGAGGGGAGCCCTCTAATCTCGTTGCACACTTGAGTACAATGACAATAAAGGGATTTCTATTTCTATTCTATTCTTTTTTTAACTTTTCTCGAGGGCCATGGCGAGCCATTTCAAAAAAGCTGCACAACTAACGTATAAAATATTGATAAATTTGCTCTGCCTGATGTGTGTGTAAAGTTTCACGAGTTGTCGTTCATATTTAGAACCTCATAATCAGCGTTGTTTTATTGCCGAACAGTGCAATGCCACTCCCACAACTTTTCACGAAAAAGGATGAATTTCGTATTGTGACATCCTCATGGCCGAAACAGTCATCCGAGCATATATGAGGGCGACCTTGTTGAGTTGCACGGAGAAAAACATCCAAGAAAATAACTTGTATTAGCTTTTACCAGTTGGTGGCGCTACTACTACGATGAAAAATAAGTTGGTAGATGTCTTCAGGGCTGAAGTATCCTCAAATGTGTACAACTTCGAGAAGATAGGATCATCTGAGTCATGTTGCCGGAGCTTTTGTTGCCACAAAGTACAATCGGATTTTTCAGCACCGTAATAGCCACGCCTTTTGCCAAAACGTCACAAAATTCGGCACAGAGTAAGATCATTGTCTTGAGTCTTTTCTGACTAATTTTCAGTCGGATTCGTCAAAAGGGCACCGTGCAGTACGTGAAAATTAAAATAAAAACAATTTTTTTATTCCACTTGGCGGCGCTGTGTGTATAACAAAATAATAACATTAAGATGTCTTCAGGTCGGGACATTTTATTTACAGGTGAAGGTTTGGATTTTTAGGAGCATGTGCAGGGGAGTTATTAAGCATTCATTTATTTGTATTAGGTTCATTTTGTCTTCTTATTATTGATATTTGACAGATTCATTAAAAGCAGACAATTATGTTTTAGGTAAATTTTTTACCTGACATGTTTCGGCGAGTCTTTCGCCTTCTTTAGAGTGTCGCATGATGGTGTCTTGAGACCCGTCTTTATCAGCTGATGTTCCATGAGGGTGTGAATTACCTGTCAAAAAAATGAAAAATCATAGCAGTAAAAGAACAAGCACAACATGAACATTACAAATCAGCAATCACTGACCACTGCAAAAGGGAAAACCACATCATGGACCGGGAGAAGGGCAGGGTCATCCGCACCGAAGAGAACAAACAACAGCGCTGGATCAGAGAGGCCATTGAGATCTGCAAGCGAGGCATAAAAACCATGAACAGAGACAAGGGAGCCTTCATCCTCTCTACCACCTGGAGCAGCATCTTGGCGGAGTGAACGGACAGCGGGGGGCGTGACTTGCCTTCATTCTTGTGACAGGTAAGTCACGCCCTCATGGAACATCAGCTGATAAAGACGGGTCACAAGACACCATCATGTGACACTCTGAAGAAGGCGAAAGACTTTCGTATTGTGACATCCTCAAGGCCTAAACACTCATCCGAGCAAATATAAGGTAGATTTTGTTAACCTGCCCGGAGAAAAACATCAACGAAAATAATTTGTATTTGTTTTAACCAGTTGGTGGCGCTACCACTGCGATCAAAAATAAGTTGGCAGCCGTCTTCAGGGCCTGAATATCCTCAAATGTGAAAAATTTCGAGAAGATGGATCATCTGAATCATTTTGCAGGAACTTTTGTTGCCACGGAGAATAATCAGACTCTGCGGCACCGCAATAGCCACGCCCTTCGAAGGAAAGTCACAAAAATAGGGATAGAGTAAGATCAATGTCTTGAGTCTTTTCTAGCCAATTTTCAATCGGATTCGTTAAAAGGGCACCGTGCAGTACGTCAAAATGTAAAAAATGATATTGATTGGCGCAAGGTGTATAACAGAATATAAACATATAGATGTCTTCAGGTACCGACTCTTTATGTATATGTGAAGTTTTGGATTTTTAGCAGCATGTGCAGGAGAGTTATTAAGCATTTTGTCCATTGCGGCGAAGGAAATCTTAAGTGAAAACTTTGAAGCCCCGCCCCCGTCATATAGTATTTCGGAAACAAAAGATTTTAGCCCCAGTGTTTGTCCCAGGTCTTAAGATGCTACAGACAGAATTTTAAGGCAATCAGATGAAGCCTTTAGGATCAGGGTGCAAAAGAATGACCCCTGTAAACATGCAAAAAAGGGCAAAAGTCGGACTTTCAAAAATTCATAACTCACTTCCTGTTCATATTAGACGTTAAAATATCAAATTTCTCGCCATGCCCGATGAGACTGCCAAGTTTGGTGAGTTTTTGTGCATGTTTCGGGGGTCAAAAATGCAATCGTACAATCGGAAAAATAATAATAATAATAATTTCTACAAAAACAACAGGGACTTCGCAGCGGTCGCTGCTCAGGCCCTAATAATAATAATAATAATAAAAGTAATAATATTTTCTACAAAAACAATAGGGACCTCGCAGCCGTCGTAGCTCGGGCCCTAATAACAATTTCTAGAAAAACAATAGGGACCTCGCAGCGGTCACTGCTCGGGCCCTAATAATAATAATAATAATAAAAATTTCCACAAAAACAATGGGGACCTCGTAGCGGTCGCTGCTCGGGCCCTAATAATAATTTCTACATAAACAATAGGGACCTCGCCGCGGTCGCGGCTCGGGCCCCAATAATAATTTCTACACAAAGTCCATTGTGGTGACCCGCCCCCTTTTAATAAATTCAAAATGGCCGACTTCCTGTAAAACCTAGCTCATTGCTCCAAGAGACTTTTTTGTAGGTCTTGGTCTTATACATACAGTGAACCCTCGCTACTTCGCGGTTCACCTTTCGCGGGTTCAGTGCTTCGCGGGTATAAAAAATATTCGGGGGCATTGTAGTTTCGCCGAGCGGCACGACGGGGCGCTGGAGCGGTTAGACGGCCGGCGTGCGCCGAAGAAGAGCGTGGGCGAAGAGAAGAGTGGACGAAGAAGAGCACGTTCCCCCGGACACGATCGGTGGCGACGTTTCGCGCGGTTCGGACCGTACCAGAGCTCCGGCCGGCGTGCGTGGCAGTTAAGCCGTAGAGGAGCACCTTCCCCGGGCACGGGCGGTGCCAAGCGGCCCCTAAGTTTAACCGAATGGAAGCTCCGGAGGAGGAGGGCATGCTCGCGTCACAGTAAGCCGAAGAGGAGCACCTTCCCCGGGCACGGGCGGTTCCAAGCGGCCCCTAAGTTTAACCGAATGGAAGCTCCGGAGGAGGAGGGCATGCTCGCGACACAGTAAGCCGAAGAGGAGCACCTTCCCCGGGCACGGGCGGTGCCAAGCGGCCCCTAAGTTTAACCGAATGGAAGCTCCGGGGGAGGAGGGTGGGCGTGTGTCACAGTTAAGCCGAATTGGAGCACCTCTTCCGCCCGGGCACGAGCGGAGCGCGAAGCTGTCAGTTATGAATGAATAAATGAATAAATAAATAAATAAATAAAGAATGGCACCTTTCATTTCACAGGGCACACCAGACGGCGTACCAGCAGGTAAAAGTCTGAGTAATTAAATAAATACAAAAAGAATGGCTGGGGAATAAAAAAATAATACGTTTTAATAATAATTTGTTTTTTTTGTTATAACATGAATTTCACTCTCTCTCTCCCCGTATATATATATATATATATATATATATATATATATATATATATATATATTTATATATTTATTATATATATTGTATTTTTTTTTTAAGCATTTTTGAAGGTGCGCCGCTACTTCGCGGATTTTCAGTTTTCGCGGGTGGTCTCGGTCCCCATTAACCGCGATAACCGAGGGTTCACTGTACTCCATAAAATTTACAAAAAGCGAGGTGAAACACTCAACCAGGGCTGCTCTGCATGTTGTGCTGGGCCACCTGGAACAACAGCGGAGCTATGCAAGGATGCTCTTTGTGGACTTCAGCTCGGCATTCAACACGATCATCCCAGACATCCTCGTCGCCAAACTGGACACTCTCGGCCTCCCTGCCCTCACACGCATCTGGATTAAGGACTTTCTGACCAACAGACCCCAGACTGTGTTGCTCGGCCCCTACACGTCCTCCACCCTCATGCTGAGCACCGGTTCCCCCCAAGGATGCGTGCTGAGCCCTCTCCTGTACGCCCTCTACACCTACGACTGCAGCCCGGCCCACGGCAACAACACCATCGTCAAGTTTGCTGACGACACGACAGTGGTCGGTCTGATCTCGGAAGGTGACGAGACAGCCTATAGAGAGGAGGTAGGGAGACTGACAACTTGGTGCAAGGACAACAGACTGCACCTTAACTCTGCTAAAACAAAGGAGATTGTCGTCGACTTCAGGAGGAACAAGACGCTGCCGCCCCCCCTCTGCATCGAAGGCGTGTGTGTGGAGAGGGTCCACACGTTCAAGTTCCTGGGAGTACAGATCTCCGATGACCTTTCTTGGAGTCACAACACCACAGCAGTGGTAAAGAAGGTCCGCCAACGTCTGCACTTCCTGAGAGTCCTCAGGAAATTCAACCTGGACAGGAAGCTGCTGCTGGCCTTCTACCACTCGTCCATCGAGAGCCTGCTGACGTACTGTGTCTCCACCTGGTACAGCGGCTGCACTGAGGCGGACAGAGTGAGGCTCCAGAGGACAGTCAAAACAGCGCAAAGGATTATTGGCTGCCCTCTCCCCTCGCTGTCGGACATCTACACCGCCCGGTGCCTCAGAAGGGCTCTCAACATCGTCAAAGACAATACCCACCCAAACTCACACCTGTTCGACCTGTTGCCCTCTGGCAGGCGCTACAGATGCATCAAATCAAGGACCAATAGACTGAGAAACAGTTTCTTTCCGAGAGCCATCTCCATACTGAACTCTCACACACACACGAGACCACCCTAACCTTGCAAAACAGCATTGTGATGTGTTTCTATATGCCCTATTCAGTACTGAATTCCATTGCACTGTCGTATTTATTTATCTAATTTATATATTGTCTGTATTATTGTTGTATTGCACTGGAGAGGGGAGCCCTCTAATCTCGTTGCACACTTGAGTACAATGACAATAAAGGGATTTCTATTTCTATTCTATTCTTTTTTTAACTTTTCTCGAGGGCCATGGCGAGCCATTTCAAAAAAGCTGCACAACTAACGTATAAAATATTGATAAATTTGCTCTGCCTGATGTGTGTGTAAAGTTTCACGAGTTGTCGTTCATATTTAGAACCTCATAATCAGCGTTGTTTTATTGCCGAACAGTGCAATGCCACTCCCACAACTTTTCACGAAAAAGGATGAATTTCGTATTGTGACATCCTCATGGCCGAAACAGTCATCCGAGCATATATGAGGGCGACCTTGTTGAGTTGCACGGAGAAAAACATCCAAGAAAATAACTTGTATTAGCTTTTACCAGTTGGTGGCGCTACTACTACGATGAAAAATAAGTTGGTAGATGTCTTCAGGGCTGAAGTATCCTCAAATGTGTACAACTTCGAGAAGATAGGATCATCTGAGTCATGTTGCCGGAGCTTTTGTTGCCACAAAGTACAATCGGATTTTTCAGCACCGTAATAGCCACGCCTTTTGCCAAAACGTCACAAAATTCGGCACAGAGTAAGATCATTGTCTTGAGTCTTTTCTGACTAATTTTCAGTCGGATTCGTCAAAAGGGCACCGTGCAGTACGTGAAAATTAAAATAAAAACAAATTTTTGATTCCACTTGGCGGCGCTGTGTGTATAACAAAATAATAACATTAAGATGTCTTCAGGTCGGGACGTTTTATTTACAGGTGAAGGTTTGGATTTTTAGGAGCATGTGCAGGGGCGTTATTAAGCATTCATTTATTTGTATTAGGTTCATTTTGTCTTCTTATTATTGATATTTGACTGATTCATTAAAAGCAGACAATTATGTTTTAGGTTAATTTTTTACCTGACATGTTTCGGCGAGTCTTTCGCCTTCTTCAGAGTGTCGCATGATGGTGTCTTGAGACCCGTCTTTATCAGCTGATGTTCCATGAGGGTGTGACTTACCTGTCAAAAAAATGAAAAATCAGAGCAGTAAAAGAACAAGCACAACATGAACATTACAAATCAGCAATCACTGACCACTGCAAAAGGGAAAACCACATCATGGACCGGGAGAAGGGCAGGGTCATCCGCACCGAAGAGAACAAACAACAGCGCTGGATCAGAGAGGCCATTGAGATCTGCAAGCGAGGCATAAAAACCATGAACAGAGACAAGGGAGCCTTCATCCTCTCTACCACCTGGAGCAGCATCTTGGCGGAGTGAACGGACAGCGGGGGGCGTGACTTGCCTTCATTCTTGTGACAGGTAAGTCACGCCCTCATGGAACATCAGCTGATAAAGACGGGCCACAAGACACCATCATGTGACACTCTGAAGAAGGCGAAAGACTTTCGTATTGTGACATCCTCAAGGCCTAAACACTCATCCGATCAAAAATAAGTTGGCAGCCGTCTTCAGGGCCTGAATATCCTCAAATGTGAAAAATTTCGAGAAGATGGATCATCTGAATCATTTTGCAGGAACTTTTGTTGCCACGGAGAATAATCAGACTCTGCGGCACCGTAATAGCCACGCCCTTCGAAGGAAAGTCACAAAAATAGGGATAGAGTAAGATCAATGTCTTGAGTCTTTTCTAGCCAATTTTCAATCGGATTCGTTAAAAGGGCACCGTGCAGGACGTCAAAATGTAAAAAATGATATTGATTGGCGCAAGGTGTATAACAGAATATAAACATATAGATGTCTTCAGGTACCGACTCTTGATGTACATGTGAAGTTTTGGATTTTTAGCAGCATGTGCAAGAGAGTTATTAAGCATTTTGTCCATTGCGGCGAAGGAAATCTTAAGTGAAAACTTCGAAGCCCCGCCCCCGTCATATAGTATTTCGGAAACAAAAAATTTTAGCCCCAGTGTTTGTCCCAGGTCTTAAGATGCTACAGACAGAATTTTAAGGCAATCAGATGAAGCCTTTAGGATCAGGGTGCAAAAGAATGACCCCTGTAAACATGCAAAAAAGGGCAAAAGTCGGACTTTCAAAAATTCATAACTCACTTCCTGTTCATATTAGACGTTAAAATATCAAATTTTTCGCCATGCCCGATGAGACTGCCAAGTTTGGTGAATTTTTGTGCATGTTTCGGGGGTCAAAAATGCAATCGAACAATCGGAAAAATAATAATAATAATAATTTCTACAAAAACAACAGGGACTTCGCAGCGGTCGCTGCTCAGGCCCTAATAATAATAATAATAATAAAAGTATTAATATTTTCTACAAAAACAATAGGGACCTCGCAGCCGTCGCAGCTCGGGCCCTAATAACAATTTCTAGAAAAACAATAGGGACCTCGCAGCGGTCACTGCTCGGGCCCGAATAATAATAATAATAATAATTTCCACAAAAACAATGGGGACCTCGTAGCGGTCGCTGCTCGGGCCCTAATAATAATTTCTACATAAACAATAGGGACCTCGCCGCGGTCGCTGCTCGGGCCCCAATAATAATTTCTACACAAAGTCCATTGTGGTGACCCGCCCCTTTTAAGTAAATTCAAAATGGCCGACTTCCTGTAAAACCTAGCTCATTGCTCCAAGAGACTTTTTTGTAGGTCTTGGTCTTATACATACAGTGAACCCTCGCTACTTCGCGGTTCACCTTTCGCGGGTTCAGTGCTTCGCGGGTATAAAAAATATTCGGGGGCATTGTAGTTTCGCCGAGCGCTGGAGCGGTTAGACGGCCGGCGTGCGCCGAAGAAGAGCGTGGGCGAAGAGGAGAGTGGACGAAGAAGAGCACGTTCCCCCGGACACGATCGGTGGCGACGTTTCGCGCGGTTCGGACCGTACCAGAGCTCCGGCCGGCGTGCGTGGCAGTTAAGCCGTAGAGGAGCACCTTCCCCGGGCACGGGCGGTGCCAAGCGGCCCCTAAGTTTAACCGAATGGAAGCTCCGGAGGAGGAGGGCATGCTCGCGTCACAGTAAGCCGAAGAGGAGCACCTTCCCCGGGCACGGGCGGTTCCAAGCGGCCCCTAAGTTTAACCAAATGGAAGCTCCGGAGGAGGAGGGCATGCTCGCGTTACAGTAAGCCGAAGAGGAGCACCTTCGCCGGGCACGGGCGGTTCCAAGCGGCCCCTAAGTTTAACCGAATGGAAGCTCCGGAGGAGGCGGGCATGCTCGCGTCACAGTAAGCCGAAGAGGAGCACCTTCCCCGGGCACGGGCGGTGCCAAGCGGCCCCTAAGTTTAACCGAATGGAAGCTCCGGGGGAGGAGGGTGGGCGTGTGTCACAGTTAAGCCGAATTGGAGCACCTCTTCCGCCCGGGCACGAGCGGAGCGCGAAGCTGTCAGTTATGAATGAATAAATGAATAAATAAATAAATAAAGAATGGCACATTTCATTTCACAGGGCACACCAGACGGCGTACCAGCAGGTAAAAGTCTGAGTAATTAAATAAATACAAAAAGAATGGCTGGGGAATAAAAAAATAATACGTTTTAATAATAATTTGTTTTTTTTGTTATAACATGAATTTCACTCTCTCTCTCCCCGTATATATATATATATATATATATATATATATATATATATATATATATTTATATATTTATTATATATATTGTATTTTTTTTTTAAGCATTTTTGAAGGTGCGCCGCTACTTCGCGGATTTTCAGTTTTCGCGGGTGGTCTCGGTCCCCATTAACCGCGATAACCGAGGGTTCACTGTACTCCATAAAATTTACAAAAAGCGAGGTGAAACACTCAACCAGGGCTGCTCTGCATGTTGTGCTGGGCCACCTGGAACAACAGCGGAGCTATGCAAGGATGCTCTTTGTGGACTACAGCTCGGCATTCAACACGATCATCCCAGACATCCTCGTCGCCAAACTGGACACTCTCGGCCTCCCTGCCCTCACACGCATCTGGATTAAGGACTTTCTGACCAACAGACCCCAGACTGTGTTGCTCGGCCCCTACACGTCCTCCACCCTCATGCTGAGCACCGGTTCCCCCCAAGGATGCGTGCTGAGCCCTCTCCTGTACGCCCTCTACACCTACGACTGCAGCCCGGCCCACGGCAACAACACCATCGTCAAGTTTGCTGACGACACGACAGTGGTCGGCCTGATCTCGGAAGGTGACGAGACAGCCTACAGAGAGGAGGTAGGGAGACTGACAACTTGGTGCAAGGACAACAGACTGCACCTTAACTCTGCTAAAACAAAGGAGATTGTCGTCGACTTCAGGAGGAACAAGACGCTGCCGCCCCCCCTCTGCATCGAAGGCGTGTGTGTGGAGAGGGTCCACACGTTCAAGTTCCTGGGAGTACAGATCTCTGATGACCTTTCTTGGAGTCACAACACCACAGCAGTGGTAAAGAAGGTCCGCCAACGTCTGCACTTCCTGAGAGTCCTCAGGAAATTCAACCTGGACAGGAAGCTGCTGCTGGCCTTCTACCACTCGTCCATCGAGAGCCTGCTGACGTACTGTGTCTCCACCTGGTACAGCGGCTGCACTGAGGCGGACAGAGTGAGGCTCCAGAGGACAGTCAAAACAGCGCAAAGGATTATTGGCTGCCCTCTCCCCTCGCTGTCGGACATCTACACCGCCCGGTGCCTCAGAAGGGCTCTCAACATCGTCAAAGACAATACCCACCCAAACTCACACCTGTTCGACCTGTTGCCCTCTGGCAGGCGCTACAGATGCATCAAATCAAGGACCAATAGACTGAGAAACAGTTTCTTTCCGAGAGCCATCTCCATACTGAACTCTCACACACACACGAGACCACCCTAACCTTGCAAAACAGCATTGTGATGTGTTTCTATATGCCCTATTCAGTACTGAATTCCATTGCACTGTCTTATTTATTTATCTAATTTATATATTGTCTGTATTATTGTTGTATTGCACTGGAGAGGGGAGCCCTCTAATCTCGTTGCACACTTGAGTACAATGACAATAAAGGGATTTCTATTTCTATTCTATTCTTTTTTTAACTTTTCTCGAGGGCCATGGCGAGCCATTTCAAAAAAGCTGCACAACTAACGTATAAAATATTGATAAATTTGCTCTGCCTGATGTGTGTGTAAAGTTTCACGAGTTGTCGTTCATATTTAGAACCTCATAATCAGCGTTGTTTTATTGCCGAACAGTGCAATGCCACTCCCACAACTTTTCACGAAAAAGGATGAATTTCGTATTGTGACATCCTCATGGCCGAAACAGTCATCCGAGCATATATGAGGGCGACCTTGTTGAGTTGCACGGAGAAAAACATCCAAGAAAATAACTTGTATTAGCTTTTACCAGTTGGTGGTGCTACTACTACGATGAAAAATAAGTTGGTAGATGTCTTCAGGGCTGAAGTATCCTCAAATGTGTACAACTTCGAGAAGATAGGATCATCTGAGTCATGTTGCCGGAGCTTTTGTTGCCACAAAGTACAATCGGATTTTTCAGCACCGTAATAGCCACGCCTTTTGCCAAAACGTCACAAAATTCGGCACAGAGTAAGATCATTGTCTTGAGTCTTTTCTGACTAATTTTCAGTCGGATTCGTCAAAAGGGCACCGTGCAGTACGTGAAAATTAAAATAAAAACAAATTTTTTATTCCACTTGGCGGCGCTGTGTGTATAACAAAATAATAACATTAAGATGTCTTCAGGTCGGGACATTTTATTTACAGGTGAAGGTTTGGATTTTTAGGAGCATGTGCAGGGGAGTTATTAAGCATTCATTTATTTGTATTAGGTTCATTTTGTCTTCTTATTATTGATATTTGACAGATTCATTAAAAGCAGACAATTATGTTTTAGGTACATTTTTTACCTGACATGTTTCGGCGAGTCTTTCGCCTTCTTCAGAGTGTCGCATGATGGTGTCTTGAGACCCGTCTTTATCAGCTGATGTTCCATGAGGGTGTGAATTACCTGTCAAAAAAATGAAAAATCATAGCAGTAAAAGAACAAGCACAACATGAACATTACAAATCAGCAATCACTGACCACTGCAAAAGGGAAAACCACATCATGGACCGGGAGAAGGGCAGGGTCATCCGCACCGAAGAGAACAAACAACAGCGCTGGATCAGAGAGGCCATTGAGATCTGCAAGCGAGGCATAAAAACCATGAACAGAGACAAGGGAGCCTTCATCCTCTCTACCACCTGGAGCAGCATCTTGGCGGAGTGAACGGACAGCGGGGGGCGTGACTTGCCTTCATTCTTGTGACAGGTAAGTCACGCCCTCATGGAACATCAGCTGATAAAGACGGGTCACAAGACACCATCATGTGACACTCTGAAGAAGGCGAAAGACTTTCGTATTGTGACATCCTCAAGGCCTAAACACTCATCCGAGCAAATATAAGGTAGATTTTGTTAACCTGCCCGGAGAAAAACATCAACGAAAATAATTTGTATTTGTTTTAACCAGTTGGTGGCGCTACCACTGCGATCAAAAATAAGTTGGCAGCCGTCTTCAGGGCCTGAATATCCTCAAATGTGAAAAATTTCGAGAAGATGGATCATCTGAATCATTTTGCAGGAACTTTTGTTGCCACGGAGAATAATCAGACTCTGCGGCACCGCAATAGCCACGCCCTTCGAAGGAAAGTCACAAAAATAGGGATAGAGTAAGATCAATGTCTTGAGTCTTTTCTAGCCAATTTTCAATCGGATTCGTTAAAAGGGCACCGTGCAGTACGTCAAAATGTAAAAAATGATATTGATTGGCGCAAGGTGTATAACAGAATATAAACATATAGATGTCTTCAGGTACCGACTCTTTATGTATATGTGAAGTTTTGGATTTTTAGCAGCATGTGCAGGAGAGTTATTAAGCATTTTGTCCATTGCGGCGAAGGAAATCTTAAGTGAAAACTTTGAAGCCCCGCCCCCGTCATATAGTATTTCGGAAACAAAAGATTTTAGCCCCAGTGTTTGTCCCAGGTCTTAAGATGCTACAGACAGAATTTTAAGGCAATCAGATGAAGCCTTTAGGATCAGGGTGCAAAAGAATGACCCCTGTAAACATGCAAAAAAGGGCAAAAGTCGGACTTTCAAAAATTCATAACTCACTTCCTGTTCATATTAGACGTTAAAATATCAAATTTCTCGCCATGCCCGATGAGACTGCCAAGTTTGGTGAGTTTTTGTGCATGTTTCGGGGGTCAAAAATGCAATCGTACAATCGGAAAAATAATAATAATAATAATTTCTACAAAAACAACAGGGACTTCGCAGCGGTCGCTGCTCAGGCCCTAATAATAATAATAATAATAATAATAAAAGTAATAATATTTTCTACAAAAACAATAGGGACCTCGCAGCCGTCGTAGCTCGGGCCCTAATAACAATTTCTAGAAAAACAATAGGGACCTCGCAGCGGTCACTGCTCGGGCCCTAATAATAATAATAATAATAAAAATTTCCACAAAAACAATGGGGACCTCGTAGCGGTCGCTGCTCGGGCCCTAATAATAATTTCTACATAAACAATAGGGACCTCGCCGCGGTCGCGGCTCGGGCCCCAATAATAATTTCTACACAAAGTCCATTGTGGTGACCCGCCCCCTTTTAATAAATTCAAAATGGCCGACTTCCTGTAAAACCTAGCTCATTGCTCCAAGAGACTTTTTTGTAGGTCTTGGTCTTATACATACAGTGAACCCTCGCTACTTCGCGGTTCACCTTTCGCGGGTTCAGTGCTTCGCGGGTATAAAAAATATTCGGGGGCATTGTAGTTTCGCCGAGCGGCACGACGGGGCGCTGGAGCGGTTAGACGGCCGGCGTGCGCCGAAGAAGAGCGTGGGCGAAGAGAAGAGTGGACGAAGAAGAGCACGTTCCCCCGGACACGATCGGTGGCGACGTTTCGCGCGGTTCGGACCGTACCAGAGCTCCGGCCGGCGTGCGTGGCAGTTAAGCCGTAGAGGAGCACCTTCCCCGGGCACGGGCGGTGCCAAGCGGCCCCTAAGTTTAACCGAATGGAAGCTCCGGAGGAGGAGGGCATGCTCGCGTCACAGTAAGCCGAAGAGGAGCACCTTCCCCGGGCACGGGCGGTTCCAAGCGGCCCCTAAGTTTAACCGAATGGAAGCTCCGGAGGAGGAGGGCATGCTCGCGACACAGTAAGCCGAAGAGGAGCACCTTCCCCGGGCACGGGCGGTGCCAAGCGGCCCCTAAGTTTAACCGAATGGAAGCTCCGGGGGAGGAGGGTGGGCGTGTGTCACAGTTAAGCCGAATTGGAGCACCTCTTCCGCCCGGGCACGAGCGGAGCGCGAAGCTGTCAGTTATGAATGAATAAATGAATAAATAAATAAATAAATAAAGAATGGCACCTTTCATTTCACAGCGCACACCAGACGGCGTACCAGCAGGTAAAAGTCTGAGTAATTAAATAAATACAAAAAGAATGGCTGGGGAATAAAAAAATAATACGTTTTAATAATAATTTGTTTTTTTTGTTATAACATGAATTTCACTCTCTCTCTCCCCGTATATATATATATATATATATATTTATATATTTATTATATATATTGTATTTTTTTTTTAAGCATTTTTGAAGGTGCGCCGCTACTTCGCGGATTTTCAGTTTTCGCGGGTGGTCTCGGTCCCCATTAACCGCGATAACCGAGGGTTCACTGTACTCCATAAAATTTACAAAAAGCGAGGTGAAACACTCAACCAGGGCTGCTCTGCATGTTGTGCTGGGCCACCTGGAACAACAGCGGAGCTATGCAAGGATGCTCTTTGTGGACTTCAGCTCGGCATTCAACACGATCATCCCAGACATCCTCGTCGCCAAACTGGACACTCTCGGCCTCCCTGCCCTCACACGCATCTGGATTAAGGACTTTCTGACCAACAGACCCCAGACTGTGTTGCTCGGCCCCTACACGTCCTCCACCCTCATGCTGAGCACCGGTTCCCCCCAAGGATGCGTGCTGAGCCCTCTCCTGTACGCCCTCTACACCTACGACTGCAGCCCGGCCCACGGCAACAACACCATCGTCAAGTTTGCTGACGACACGACAGTGGTCGGTCTGATCTCGGAAGGTGACGAGACAGCCTATAGAGAGGAGGTAGGGAGACTGACAACTTGGTGCAAGGACAACAGACTGCACCTTAACTCTGCTAAAACAAAGGAGATTGTCGTCGACTTCAGGAGGAACAAGACGCTGCCGCCCCCCCTCTGCATCGAAGGCGTGTGTGTGGAGAGGGTCCACACGTTCAAGTTCCTGGGAGTACAGATCTCCGATGACCTTTCTTGGAGTCACAACACCACAGCAGTGGTAAAGAAGGTCCGCCAACGTCTGCACTTCCTGAGAGTCCTCAGGAAATTCAACCTGGACAGGAAGCTGCTGCTGGCCTTCTACCACTCGTCCATCGAGAGCCTGCTGACGTACTGTGTCTCCACCTGGTACAGCGGCTGCACTGAGGCGGACAGAGTGAGGCTCCAGAGGACAGTCAAAACAGCGCAAAGGATTATTGGCTGCCCTCTCCCCTCGCTGTCGGACATCTACACCGCCCGGTGCCTCAGAAGGGCTCTCAACATCGTCAAAGACAATACCCACCCAAACTCACACCTGTTCGACCTGTTGCCCTCTGGCAGGCGCTACAGATGCATCAAATCAAGGACCAATAGACTGAGAAACAGTTTCTTTCCGAGAGCCATCTCCATACTGAACTCTCACACACACACGAGACCACCCTAACCTTGCAAAACAGCATTGTGATGTGTTTCTATATGCCCTATTCAGTACTGAATTCCATTGCACTGTCGTATTTATTTATCTAATTTATATATTGTCTGTATTATTGTTGTATTGCACTGGAGAGGGGAGCCCTCTAATCTCGTTGCACACTTGAGTACAATGACAATAAAGGGATTTCTATTTCTATTCTATTCTTTTTTTAACTTTTCTCGAGGGCCATGGCGAGCCATTTCAAAAAAGCTGCACAACTAACGTATAAAATATTGATAAATTTGCTCTGCCTGATGTGTGTGTAAAGTTTCACGAGTTGTCGTTCATATTTAGAACCTCATAATCAGCGTTGTTTTATTGCCGAACAGTGCAATGCCACTCCCACAACTTTTCACGAAAAAGGATGAATTTCGTATTGTGACATCCTCATGGCCGAAACAGTCATCCGAGCATATATGAGGGCGACCTTGTTGAGTTGCACGGAGAAAAACATCCAAGAAAATAACTTGTATTAGCTTTTACCAGTTGGTGGCGCTACTACTACGATGAAAAATAAGTTGGTAGATGTCTTCAGGGCTGAAGTATCCTCAAATGTGTACAACTTCGAGAAGATAGGATCATCTGAGTCATGTTGCCGGAGCTTTTGTTGCCACAAAGTACAATCGGATTTTTCAGCACCGTAATAGCCACGCCTTTTGCCAAAACGTCACAAAATTCGGCACAGAGTAAGATCATTGTCTTGAGTCTTTTCTGACTAATTTTCAGTCGGATTCGTCAAAAGGGCACCGTGCAGTACGTGAAAATTAAAATAAAAACAAATTTTTGATTCCACTTGGCGGCGCTGTGTGTATAACAAAATAATAACATTAAGATGTCTTCAGGTCGGGACGTTTTATTTACAGGTGAAGGTTTGGATTTTTAGGAGCATGTGCAGGGGCGTTATTAAGCATTCATTTATTTGTATTAGGTTCATTTTGTCTTCTTATTATTGATATTTGACTGATTCATTAAAAGCAGACAATTATGTTTTAGGTTAATTTTTTACCTGACATGTTTCGGCGAGTCTTTCGCCTTCTTCAGAGTGTCGCATGATGGTGTCTTGAGACCCGTCTTTATCAGCTGATGTTCCATGAGGGTGTGACTTACCTGTCAAAAAAATGAAAAATCAGAGCAGTAAAAGAACAAGCACAACATGAACATTACAAATCAGCAATCACTGACCACTGCAAAAGGGAAAACCACATCATGGACCGGGAGAAGGGCAAAGTCATCCGCACCGAAGAGAACAAACAACAGCGCTGGATCAGAGAGGCCATTAAGATCTGCAAGCGAGGCATAAAAACCATGAACAGAGACAAGGGAGCCTTCATCCTCTCTACCACCTGGAGCAGCATCTTGGCGGAGTGAACGGACAGCGGGGGGTGTGACTTGCCTTCATTCTTGTGACAGGTAAGTCACGCCCTCATGGAACATCATCTGATAAAGACGGGCCACAAGGCACCATCATGTGACACTCTGAAGAAGGCGAAAGACTTTCGTATTGTGACATCCTCAAGGCCTTAACACTCATCCGATCAAAAATAAGTTGGCAGCCGTCTTCAGGGCCTGAATATCCTCAAATGTGAAAAATTTCGAGAAGATGGATCATCTGAATCATTTTGCAGGAACTTTTGTTGCCACGGAGAATAATCAGACTCTGCGGCACCGTAATAGCCACGCCCTTCGAAGGAAAGTCACAAAAATAGGGAAAGAGTAAGATCAATGTCTTGAGTCTTTTCTAGCCAATTTTCAATCGGATTCGTTAAAAGGGCACCGTGCAGGACGTCAAAATGTAAAAAATGATATTGATTGGCGCAAGGTGTATAACAGAATATAAACATATAGATGTCTTCAGGTACCGACTCTTGATGTACATGTGAAGTTTTGGATTTTTAGCAGCATGTGCAAGAGAGTTATTAAGCATTTTGTCCATTGCGGCGAAGGAAATCTTAAGTGAAAACTTCGAAGCCCCGCCCCCGTCATATAGTATTTCGGAAACAAAAAATTTTAGCCCCAGTGTTTGTCCCAGGTCTTAAGATGCTACAGACAGAATTTTAAGGCAATCAGATGAAGCCTTTAGGATCAGGGTGCAAAAGAATGACCCCTGTAAACATGCAAAAAAGGGCAAAAGTCGGACTTTCAAAAATTCATAACTCACTTCCTTTTCATATTAGACGTTAAAATATCAAATTTTTCGCCATGCCCGATGAGACTGCCAAGTTTGGTGAATTTTTGTGCATGTTTCGGGGGTCAAAAATGCAATCGAACAATCGGAAAAATAATAATAATAATAATTTCTACAAAAACAACAGGGACTTCGCAGCGGTCGCTGCTCAGGCCCTAATAATAATAATAATAATAATAATAAAAGTATTAATATTTTCTACAAAAACAATAGGGACCTCGCAGCCGTCGCAGCTCGGGCCCTAATAACAATTTTTAGAAAAACAATAGGGACCTCGCAGCCGTCACTGCTCGGGCCCTAATAATAATAATAATAATAATTTCCACAAAAACAATGGGGACCTCGTAGCGGTCGCTGCTCGGGCCCTAATAATAATTTCTACATAAACAATAGGGACCTCGCCGCGGTCGCTGCTCGGGCCCCAATAATAATTTCTACACAAAGTCCATTGTGGTGACCCGCCCCTTTTAAGTAAATTCAAAATGGCCGACTTCCTGTAAAACCTAGCTCATTGCTCCAAGAGACTTTTTTTGTAGGTCTTGGTCTTATACATAAAGTGAACCCTCGCTACTTCGCGGTTCACCTTTCGCGGGTTCAGTGCTTCGCGGGTATAAAAAATATTTGGGGGCATTGTAGTTTCGCCGAGCGGCACGACGGGCGCTGGAGCGGTTAGACGGCCGGCGTGCGCCGAAGAAGAGCGTGGGCGAAGAGGAGAGTGGACGAAGAAGAGCACGTTCCCCCGGACACGATCGGTGGCGACGTTTCGCGCGGTTCGGACCGTACCAGAGCTCCGGCCGGCGTGCGTGGCAGTTAAGCCGTAGAGGAGCACCTTCCCCGGGCACGGGCGGTGCCAAGCGGCCCCTAAGTTTAACCGAATGGAAGCTCCGGAGGAGGAGGGCATGCTCGCGTCACAGTAAGCCGAAGAGGAGCACCTTCCCCGGGCACGGGCGGTTCCAAGCGGCCCCTAAGTTTAACCAAATGGAAGCTCCGGAGGAGGAGGGCATGCTCGCGTCACAGTAAGCCGAAGAGGAGCACCTTCGCCGGGCACGGGCGGTTCCAAGCGGCCCCTAAGTTTAACCGAATGGAAGCTCCGGAGGAGGCGGGCATGCTCGCGTCACAGTAAGCCGAAGAGGAGCACCTTCCCCGGGCACGGGCGGTGCCAAGCGGCCCCTAAGTTTAACCGAATGGAAGCTCCGGGGGAGGAGGGCGGGCGTGTGTCACAGTTAAGCCGAATTGGAACACCTCTTCCGCCCGGGCACGAACGGAGCGCGAAGCTGTCAGTTATGAATGAATAAATGAATAAATAAATAAATAAATAAAGAATGCCACCTTTCATTTCACAGGGCACACCGGACGGCGTACCAGCAGGTAATAGTCGGAGTAATTAAATAAATACAAAAAGAATGGCTGGGGAATAAAAAAATAATACGTTTTAATAATAATTTGGTTTTTTTGTTATAACATGAATTTCACTCTCTCTCTCTCTCTGTATATATATATATATATATATATCTACATATATATCTATATATATATATATTTATTATATATATTGTATTTTTTTTTAAGCATTTTTGAAGGTGCGCCGCTACTTCGCGGATTTTCAGTTTCCGCGGGTGGTCTCGGTCCCCATTAACCGCGACAACCGAGGGTTCACTGTACTCCATAAAATTTACAAAAAGCGAGGTGAAACACTCAACCAGGGCTGCTTTTTTGAACATTTCTCGAGGGCCATGGCGAGCCATTTAAAAAAAGCTGCACAACTAACGTATAAAATATTGATAAATTTGCTCTGCCTGATGTGTGTGTCAAGTTTCACGAGTTGTCCTTCATATTTAGAACCTCATAATCAGCGTTGTTTTATTGCCGGACAGTGCAATGCCACTCCCACAACTTTTCACGAAAAAGGATGAATTTCGTATTGTGACATCCTCATGGACGAAACAGTCCTCCGAGCATATATGAGGGCGACCTTGTTGAGTTGCACGGAGAAAAACATCCAAGAAAATAACTTGTATTAGCTTTTACCAGTTGGTGGCGCTACTACTACGATGAAAAATAAGTTGGTAGATGTCTTCAGGGTTGAAGTATCCTCAAATGTGTACAACTTCGAGAAGATAGGATCATCTCAGTCATGTTGCCGGAGCTTTTGTTGCCACAAAGTACAATCGGACTTTTCAGCACCGTAATAGCCACGCCTTTTGCCAAAACGTCACAAAACTCGGCAGAGAGTAAGATCATTGTCTTGAGTCTTTTCTGACTAATTTTCAGTCGGATTCATCAAAAGGGCACCGTGCAGTACGTGAAAATTAAAATAAAAACAAATTTTTTATTCCACTTGGCGGCGCTGTGTGTATAACAAAATAATAACATTAAGATGTCTTCAGGTCGGGACATTTTATTTACAGGTGAAGGTTTGGATTTTTAGGAGCATGTGCAGGGGAGTTATTAAGCATTCATTTATTTGTATTAGGTTCATTTTGTCTTCTTATTATTGATATTTGACAGATTCATTAAAAGCAGACAATTATGTTTTAGGGAAATTTTTTACCTGACATGTTTCGGCGAGTCTTTCACCTTCTTCAGAGTGTCGCATGATGGTGTCTTGAGACCCGTCTTTATCAGCTGATGTTCCATGAGGATGTGAATTACCTGTCAAAAAAATGAAAAATCATAGCAGTAAAAGAACAAGCACAACATGAACATTACAAATCAGCAATCACTGACCACTGCAAAAGGGAAAACCACATCATGGACCGGGAGAAGGGCAGGGTCATCCGCACCGAAGAGAACAAACAACAGCGCTGGATCAGAGAGGCCATTGAGATCTGCAAGCGAGGCATAAAAACCATGAACAGAGACAAGGGAGCCTTCATCCTCTCTACCACCTGGAGCAGCATCTTGGCGGAGTGAACGGACAGCGGGGGGCGTGACTTGCCTTCATTCTTGTGACAGGTAAGTCACGCCCTCATGGAACATCAGCTGATAAAGACGGGTCACAAGACACCATCATGTGACACTCTGAAGAAGGCGAAAGACTTTCGTATTGTGACATCCTCAAGGCCTAAACACTCATCCGAGCAAATATAAGGTAGATTTTGTTAACCTGCCCGGAGAAAAACATCAACGAAAATAATTTGTATTTGTTTTAACCAGTTGGTGGCGCTACCACTGCGATCAAAAATAAGTTGGCAGCCGTCTTCAGGGCCTGAATATCCTCAAATGTGAAAAATTTCGAGAAGATGGATCATCTGAATCATTTTGCAGGAACTTTTGTTGCCACGGAGAATAATCAGACTGTGCGGCACCGCAATAGCCACGCCCTTCGAAGGAAAGTCACAAAAATAGGGATAGAGTAAGATCAATGTCTTGAGTCTTTTCTAGCCAATTTTCAATCGGATTCGTTAAAAGGGCACCGTGCAGTACGTCAAAATGTAAAAAATGATATTGATTGGCGCAAGGTGTATAACAGAATATAAACATATAGATGTCTTCAGGTACCGACTCTTTATGTATATGTGAAGTTTTGGATTTTTAGCAGCATGTGCAGGAGAGTTATTAAGCATTTTGTCCATTGCGGCGAAGGAAATCTTAAGTGAAAACTTTGAAGCCCCGCCCCCGTCATATAGTATTTCGGAAACAAAAGATTTTAGCCCCAGTGTTTGTCCCAGGTCTTAAGATGCTACAGACAGAATTTTAAGGCAATCAGATGAAGCCTTTAGGATCAGGGTGCAAAAGAATGACCCCTGTAAACATGCAAAAAAGGGCAAAAGTCGGACTTTCAAAAATTCATAACTCACTTCCTGTTCATATTAGACGTTAAAATATCAAATTTCTCGCCATGCCCGATGAGACTGCCAAGTTTGGTGAGTTTTTGTGCATGTTTCGGGGGTCAAAAATGCAATCGTACAATCGGAAAAATAATAATAATAATAATTTCTACAAAAACAACAGGGACTTCGCAGCGGTCGCTGCTCAGGCCCTAATAATAATAATAATAATAATAATAATAAAAGTAATAATATTTTCTACAAAAACAATAGGGACCTCGCAGCCGTCGTAGCTCGGGCCCTAATAACAATTTCTAGAAAAACAATAGGGACCTCGCAGCGGTCACTGCTCGGGCCCTAATAATAATAATAATAATAAAAATTTCCACAAAAACAATGGGGACCTCGTAGCGGTCGCTGCTCGGGCCCTAATAATAATTTCTACATAAACAATAGGGACCTCGCCGCGGTCGCTGCTCGGGCCCCAATAATAATTTCTACACAAAGTCCATTGTGGTGACCCGCCCCCTTTTAATAAATTCAAAATGGCCGACTTCCTGTAAAACCGAGCTCATTGCTCCAAGAGACTTTTTTGTAGGTCTTGGTCTTATACATACAGTGAACCCTCGCTACTTCGCGGTTCACCTTTCGCGGGTTCAGTGCTTCGCGGGTATAAAAAATATTCGGGGGCATTGTAGTTTCGCCGAGCGGCACGACGGGGCGCTGGAGCGGTTAGACGGCCGGCGTGCGCCGAAGAAGAGCGTGGGCGAAGAGAAGAGTGGACGAAGAAGAGCACGTTCCCCCGGACACGATCGGTGGCGACGTTTCGCGCGGTTCGGACCGTACCAGAGCTCCGGCCGGCGTGCGTGGCAGTTAAGCCGTAGAGGAGCACCTTCCCCGGGCGCGGGCGGTGCCAAGCGGCCCCTAAGTTTAACCGAATGGAAGCTCCGGAGGAGGAGGGCATGCTCGCGTCACAGTAAGCCGAAGAGGAGCACCTTCCCCGGGCACGGGCGGTTCCAAGCGGCCCCTAAGTTTAACCGAATGGAAGCTCTGGAGGAGGAGGGCATGCTCGCGACACAGTAAGCCGAAGAGGAGCACCTTTCCCGGGCACGGGCGGTGCCAAGCGGCCCCTAAGTTTAACCGAATGGAAGCTCCGGGGGAGGAGGGTGGGCGTGTGTCACAGTTAAGCCGAATTGGAGCACCTCTTCCGCCCGGGCACGAGCGGAGCGCGAAGCTGTCAGTTATGAATGAATAAATGAATAAATAAATAAATAAATAAAGAATGGCACCTTTCATTTCACAGGGCACACCAGACGGCGTACCAGCAGGTAAAAGTCTGAGTAATTAAATAAATACAAAAAGAATGGCTGGGGAATAAAAAAATAATACGTTTTAATAATAATTTGTTTTTTTTGTTATAACATGAATTTCACTCTCTCTCTCCCCGTATATATATATATATATATATATATATATATATATATATATATATATATATATTTATTATATATATTGTATTTTTTTTTAAGCATTTTTGAAGGTGCGCCGCTACTTCGCGGATTTTCAGTTTTCGCGGGTGGTCTCGGTCCCCATTAACCGCGATAACCGAGGGTTCACTGTACTCCATAAAATTTACAAAAAGCGAGGTGAAACACTCAACCAGGGCTGCTCTGCATGTTGTGCTGGGCCACCTGGAACAACAGCGGAGCTATGCAAGGATGCTCTTGGTGGACTACAGCTCGGCATTCAACACGATCATCCCAGACATCCTCGTCGCCAAACTGGACACTCTCGGCCTCCCTGCCCTCACACGCATCTGGATTAAGGACTTTCTGACCAACAGACCCCAGACTGTGTTGCTCGGCCCCTACACGTCCTCCACCCTCATGCTGAGCACCGGTTCCCCCCAAGGATGCGTGCTGAGCCCTCTCCTGTACGCCCTCTACACCTACGACTGCAGCCCGGCCCACGGCAACAACACCATCGTCAAGTTTGCTGACGACACGACAGTGGTCGGTCTGATCTCGGAAGGTGACGAGACAGCCTACAGAGAGGAGGTAGGGAGACTGACAACTTGGTGCAAGGACAACAGACTGCACCTTAACTCTGCTAAAACAAAGGAGATTGTCGTCGACTTCAGGAGGAACAAGACGCTGCCGCCCCCCCTCTGCATCGAAGGCGTGTGTGTGGAGAGGGTCCACACGTTCAAGTTCCTGGGAGTACAGATCTCCGATGACCTTTCTTGGAGTCACAACACCACAGCAGTGGTAAAGAAGGTCCGCCAACGTCTGCACTTCCTGAGAGTCCTCAGGAAATTCAACCTGGACAGGAAGCTGCTGCTGGCCTTCTACCACTCGTCCATCGAGAGCCTGCTGACGTACTGTGTCTCCACCTGGTACAGCGGCTGCACTGAGGCGGACAGAGTGAGGCTCCAGAGGACAGTCAAAACAGCGCAAAGGATTATTGGCTGCCCTCTCCCCTCGCTGTCGGACATCTACACCGCCCGGTGCCTCAGAAGGGCTCTCAACATCGTCAAAGACAATACCCACCCAAACTCACACCTGTTCGACCTGTTGCCCTCTGGCAGGCGCTACAGATGCATCAAATCAAGGACCAATAGACTGAGAAACAGTTTCTTTCCGAGAGCCATCTCCATACTGAACTCTCACACACACACGAGACCACCCTAACCTTGCAAAACAGCATTGTGATGTGTTTCTATATGCCCTATTCAGTACTGAATTCCATTGCACTGTCTTATTTATTTATCTAATTTATATATTGTCTGTATTATTGTTGTATTGCACTGGAGAGGGGAGCCCTCTAATCTCGTTGCACACTTGAGTACAATGACAATAAAGGGATTTCTATTTCTATTCTATTCTTTTTTTAACTTTTCTCGAGGGCCATGGCGAGCCATTTCAAAAAAGCTGCACAACTAACGTATAAAATATTGATAAATTTGCTCTGCCTGATGTGTGTGTAAAGTTTCACGAGTTGTCGTTCATATTTAGAACCTCATAATCAGCGTTTTATTGCCGAACAGTGCAATGCCACTCCCACAACTTTTCACGAAAAAGGATGAATTTCGTATTGTGACATCCTCATGGCCGAAACAGTCATCCGAGCATATATGAGGGCGACCTTGTTGAGTTGCACGGAGAAAAACATCCAAGAAAATAACTTGTATTAGCTTTTACCAGTTGGTGGCGCTACTACTACGATGAAAAATAAGTTGGTAGATGTCTTCAGGGCTGAAGTATCCTCAAATGTGTACAACTTCGAGAAGATAGGATCATCTGAGTCATGTTGCCGGAGCTTTTGTTGCCACAAAGTACAATCGGATTTTTCAGCACCGTAATAGCCACGCCTTTTGCCAAAACGTCACAAAATTCGGCACAGAGTAAGATCATTGTCTTGAGTCTTTTCTGACTAATTTTCAGTCGGATTCGTCAAAAGGGCACCGTGCAGTACGTGAAAATTAAAATAAAAACAAATTTTTGATTCCACTTGGCGGCGCTGTGTGTATAACAAAATAATAACATTAAGATGTCTTCAGGTCGGGACGTTTTATTTACAGGTGAAGGTTTGGATTTTTAGGAGCATGTGCAGGGGCGTTATTAAGCATTCATTTATTTGTATTAGGTTCATTTTGTCTTCTTATTATTGATATTTGACTGATTCATTAAAAGCAGACAATTATGTTTTAGGTTAATTTTTTACCTGACATGTTTCGGCGAGTCTTTCGCCTTCTTCAGAGTGTCGCATGATGGTGTCTTGAGACCCGTCTTTATCAGCTGATGTTCCATGAGGGTGTGACTTACCTGTCAAAAAAATGAAAAATCAGAGCAGTAAAAGAACAAGCACAACATGAACATTACAAATCAGCAATCACTGACCACTGCAAAAGGGAAAACCACATCATGGACCGGGAGAAGGGCAGGGTCATCCGCACCGAAGAGAACAAACAACAGCGCTGGATCAGAGAGGCCATTGAGATCTGCAAGCGAGGCATAAAAACCATGAACAGAGACAAGGGAGCCTTCATCCTCTCTACCACCTGGAGCAGCATCTTGGCGGAGTGAACGGACAGCGGGGGGCGTGACTTGCCTTCATTCTTGTGACAGGTAAGTCACGCCCTCATGGAACATCAGCTGATAAAGACGGGCCACAAGACACCATCATGTGACACTCTGAAGAAGGCGAAAGACTTTCGTATTGTGACATCCTCAAGGCCTAAACACTCATCCGATCAAAAATAAGTTGGCAGCCGTCTTCAGGGCCTGAATATCCTCAAATGTGAAAAATTTCGAGAAGATGGATCATCTGAATCATTTTGCAGGAACTTTTGTTGCCACGGAGAATAATCAGACTCTGCGGCACCGTAATAGCCACGCCCTTCGAAGGAAAGTCACAAAAATAGGGAAAGAGTAAGATCAATGTCTTGAGTCTTTTCTAGCCAATTTTCAATCGGATTCGTTAAAAGGGCACCGTGCAGGACGTCAAAATGTAAAAAATGATATTGATTGGCGCAAGGTGTATAACAGAATATAAACATATAGATGTCTTCAGGTACCGACTCTTGATGTACATGTGAAGTTTTGGATTTTTAGCAGCATGTGCAAGAGAGTTATTAAGCATTTTGTCCATTGCGGCGAAGGAAATCTTAAGTGAAAACTTCGAAGCCCCGCCCCCGTCATATAGTATTTCGGAAACAAAAAATTTTAGCCCCAGTGTTTGTCCCAGGTCTTAAGATGCTACAGACAGAATTTTAAGGCAATCAGATGAAGCCTTTAGGATCAGGGTGCAAAAGAATGACCCCTGTAAACATGCAAAAAAGGGCAAAAGTCGGACTTTCAAAAATTCATAACTCACTTCCTGTTCATATTAGACGTTAAAATATCAAATTTTTCGCCATGCCCGATGAGACTGCCAAGTTTGGTGAATTTTTGTGCATGTTTCGGGGGTCAAAAATGCAATCGAACAATCGGAAAAATAATAATAATAATAATAATTTCTACAAAAACAACAGGGACTTCGCAGCGGTCGCTGCTCAGGCCCTAATAATAATAATAATAATAATAATAAAAGTATTAATATTTTCTACAAAAACAATAGGGACCTCGCAGCCGTCGCAGCTCGGGCCCTAATAACAATTTCTAGAAAAACAATAGGGACCTCGCAGCGGTCACTGCTCGGGCCCTAATAATAATAATAATAATAATTTCCACAAAAACAATGGGGACCTCGTAGCGGTCGCTGCTCGGGCCCTAATAATAATTTCTACATAAACAATAGGGACCTCGCCGCGGTCGCTGCTCGGGCCCCAATAATAATTTCTACACAAAGTCCATTGTGGTGACCCGCCCCTTTTAAGTAAATTCAAAATGGCCGACTTCCTGTAAAACCTAGCTCATTGCTCCAAGAGACTTTTTTTGTAGGTCTTGGTCTTATACATACAGTGAACCCTCGCTACTTCGCGGTTCACCTTTCGCGGGTTCAGTGCTTCGCGGGTATAAAAAATATTCGGGGGCATTGTAGTTTCGCCGAGCGGCACGACGGGCGCTGGAGCGGTTAGACGGCCGGCGTGCGCCGAAGAAGAGCGTGGGCGAAGAGGAGAGTGGACGAAGAAGAGCACGTTCCCCCGGACACGATCGGTGGCGACGTTTCGCGCGGTTCGGACCGTACCAGAGCTCCGGCCGGCGTGCGTGGCAGTTAAGCCGTAGAGGAGCACCTTCCCCGGGCACGGGCGGTGCCAAGCGGCCCCTAAGTTTAACCGAATGGAAGCTCCGGAGGAGGAGGGCATGCTCGCGTCACAGTAAGCCGAAGAGGAGCACCTTCCCCGGGCACGGGCGGTTCCAAGCGGCCCCTAAGTTTAACCAAATGGAAGCTCCGGAGGAGGAGGGCATGCTCGCGTCACAGTAAGCCGAAGAGGAGCACCTTCGCCGGGCACGGGCGGTTCCAAGCGGCCCCTAAGTTTAACCGAATGGAAGCTCCGGAGGAGGCGGGCATGCTCGCGTCACAGTAAGCCGAAGAGGAGCACCTTCCCCGGGCACGGGCGGTGCCAAGCGGCCCCTAAGTTTAACCGAATGGAAGCTCCGGGGGAGGAGGGCGGGCGTGTGTCACAGTTAAGCCGAATTGGAACACCTCTTCCGCCCGGGCACGAACGGAGCGCGAAGCTGTCAGTTATGAATGAATAAATGAATAAATAAATAAATAAATAAAGAATGCCACCTTTCATTTCACAGGGCACACCGGACGGCGTACCAGCAGGTAATAGTCGGAGTAATTAAATAAATACAAAAAGAATGGCTGGGGAATAAAAAAATAATACGTTTTAATAATAATTTGTTTTTTTTGTTATAACATGAATTTCACTCTCTCTCTCTCTGTATATATATATCTATATATCTATATATATTTATTATATATATTGTATTTTTTTTTAAGCATTTTTGAAGGTGCGCCGCTACTTCGCGGATTTTCAGTTTCCGCGGGTGGTCTCGGTCCCCATTAACCGCGACAACCGAGGGTTCACTGTACTCCATAAAATTTACAAAAAGCGAGGTGAAACACTCAACCAGGGCTGCTCTGCATGTTGTGCTGGGCCACCTGGAACAACAGCGGAGCTATGCAAGGATGCTCTTTGTGGACTACAGCTCGGCATTCAACACGATCATCCCAGACATCCTCGTCGCCAAACTGGACACTCTCGGCCTCCCTGCCCTCACACACATCTGGATTAAGGACTTTCTGACCAACAGACCCCAGACTGTGTTGCTCGGCCCCTACACGTCCTCCACCCTCATGGTGAGCACCGGTTCCCCCCAAGGATGCGTGCTGAGCCCTCTCCTGTACGCCCTCTACACCTACGACTGCAGCCCGGCCCACGGCAACAACACCATCGTCAAGTTTGCTGACGACACGACAGTGGTCGGTCTGATCTCGGAAGGTGACGAGACAGCCTACAGAGAGGAGGTAGGGAGACTGACAACTTGGTGCAAGGACAACAGACTGCACCTTAACTCTGCTAAAACAAAGGAGATTGTCGTCGACTTCAGGAGGAACAAGACGCTGCCGCCCCCCCTCTGCATCGAAGGCGTGTGTGTGGAGAGGGTCCACACGTTCAAGTTCATGGGAGTACAGATCTCCGATGACCTTTCTTGGAGTCACAACACCACAGCAGTGGTAAAGAAGGTCCGCCAACGTCTGCACTTCCTGAGAGTCCTCAGGAAATTCAACCTGGACAGGAAGCTGCTGCTGGCCTTCTACCACTCGTCCATCGAGAGCCTGCTGACGTACTGTGTCTCCACCTGGTACAGCGGCTGCACTGAGGCGGACAGAGTGAGGCTCCAGAGGACAGTCAAAACAGCGCAAAGGATTATTGGCTGCCCTCTCCCCTCGCTGTCGGACATCTACACCGCCCGGTGCCTCAGAAGGGCTCTCAACATCGTCAAAGACAATACCCACCCAAACTCACACCTGTTCGACCGGTTGCCCTCTGGCAGGCGCTACAGATGCATCAAATCAAGGACCAATAGACTGAGAAACAGTTTCTTTCCGAGAGCCATCTCCATACTGAACTCTCACACACACACACGAGACCACCCTAACCTTGCAAAACAGCATTGTGATGTGTTTCTATATGCCCTATTCAGTACTGAATTCCATTGCACTGTCTTATTTATTTATCTAATTTATATATTGTCTGTATTATTGTTGTATTGCACTGGAGAGGGGAGCCCTCTAATCTCGTTGCACACTTGAGTACAATGACAATAAAGGGATTTCTATTTCTATTCTATTCTTTTTTTAACTTTTCTCGAGGGCCATGGCGAGCCATTTCAAAAAAGCTGCACAACTAACGTATAAAATATTGATAAATTTGCTCGGCCTGATGTGTGTGTAAAGTTTCACGAGTTGTCGTTCATATTTAGAACCTCATAATCAGCGTTGTTTTATTGCCGAACAGTGCAATGCCACTCCCACAACTTTACACGAAAAAGGACGAATTTCGTATTGTGACATCCTCATGGCCGAAACAGTCATCCGAGCATATATGAGGGCGGCCTTGTTGAGTTGCACGGAGAAAAACATCCAAGAAAATAACTTGTATTAGCTTTTACCAGTTGGTGGCGCTACTACTACGATGAAAAATAAGTTGGTAGATGTCTTCAGGGCTGAAGTATCCTCAAATGTGTACAACTTCGAGAAGATAGGATCATCTGAGTCATGTTGCCGGAGCTTTTGTTGCCACAGAGTACAATCTGACTTTTCAGCACCGTAATAGCCACGCCTTTTGCCAAAACGTCACAAAATTCGGCAGAGAGTAAGATCATTGTCTTGAGTCTTTTCTGACTAATTTTCAGTCGGATTTGTCAAAAGGGCACCGTGCAGGATGTGAAAATTAAAATAAAAACACATTTTTGATTCCACTTGGCGGCGCTGTGTGTATAACAAAATAATAACATTAAGATGTCTTCAGGTCGGGACGTTTTATTTACAGGTGAAGGTTTGGATTTTCAGGAGCATGTGCAGGGGAGTTATTAAGCATTCATTTATTTGTATTAGGTTCATTTTGTCTTCTTATTATTGATATTTGACTGATTCATTAAAAGCAGACAATTATGTTTTAGGTTAATTTTTTACCTGACATGTTTCGGCGAGTCTTTCGCCTTCTTCAGAGTGTCGCATGATGGTGTCTTGAGACCCGTCTTTATCAGCTGATGTTCCATGAGGGTGTGACTTACCTGTCAAAAAAATGAAAAATCAGAGCAGTAAAAGAACAAGCACAACATGAACATTACAAATCAGCAATCACTGACCACTGCAAAAGGGAAAACCACATCATGGACCGGGAGAAGGGCAGGGTCATCCGCACCGAAGAGAACAAACAACAGCGCTGGATCAGAGAGGCCATTGAGATCTGCAAGCGAGGCATAAAAACCATTAACAGAGACAAGGGAGCCTTCATCCTCTCTACCACCTAGAGCAGCATCTTGGCGGAGTGAACGGACAGCGGGGGGTGTGACTTGCCTTCATTCTTGTGACAGGTAAGTCACGCCCTCATGGAACATCAGCTGATAAAGACGGGTCACAAGACACCATCATGTGACACTCTGAAGAAGGCGAAAGACTTTCGTATTGTGACATTCTCAAGGCCTAAACACTCATCCGAGCAAATATAAGGTAGATTTTGTGAACCTGCCCGGAGAAAAACATCAACGAAAATAATTTGTATTTGTTTTAACCAGTTGGTGGCGCTACCACTGCGATCAAAAATAAGTTGGCAGCCGTCTTCAGGGCCTGAATATCCTCAAATGTGAAAAATTTCGAGAAGATGGATCATCTGAATCATTTTACAGGAACTTTTGTTGCCACGGAGAATAATCAGACTCTGCGGCACCGCAATAGCCACGCCCTTCGAAGGAAAGTCACAAAAATAGGGATAGAGTAAGATCAATGTCTTGAGTCTTTTCTAGCCAATTTTCAATCGGATTCGTTAAAAGGCACCGTGCAGTACGTCAAAATGTAAAAAATGATATTGATTGGCGCAAGGTGTATAACAGAATATAAACATATAGATGTCTTCAGGTACCGACTCTTTATGTACATGTGAAGTTTTGGATTTTTAGCAGCATGTGCAGGAGAGTTATTAAGCATTTTGTCCATTGCGGCGAAGGAAATCTTAAGTGAAAACTTTGAAGCCCCGCCCCGTCATATAGTATTTCGGAAACAAAAGATTTTAGCCCCAGTGTTTGTCCCAGGTCTTAAGATGCTACAGACAGAATTTTAAGGCAATCAGATGAAGCCTTTAGGATCATGGTGCAAAAGAATGACCCCTGTAAACATGCAAAAAAGGGCAAAAGTCGGACTTTCAAAAATTCATAACTCACTTCCTGTTCATATTAGACGTTAAAATATCAAATTTCTCGCCATGCCCGATGAGACTGCCAAGTTTGGTGAGTTTTTGTGCATGTTTCGGGGTCAAAAATGCGATCGTACAAATCGGAAAAATAATAATAATAATAATTTCTACAAAAACAACAGGGACTTCGCAGCGGTCGCTGCTCAGGCCCTAATAATAATAATAATAATAATAATAAAAGTAATAATATTTTCTACAAAAACAATAGGGACCTCGCAGCCGTCGCAGCTCGGGCCCTAATAACAATTTCTAGAAAAACAATAGGGACCTCGCAGCGGTCACTGCTCGGGCCCTAATAATAATAATAATAATAATTTCCACAAAAACAATGGGGACCTCGTAGCGGTCGCTGCTCGGGCCCTAATAATAATTTCTACATAAACAATAGGGACCTCGCCGCGGTCGCTGCTCGGGCCCCAATAATAATTTCTACACAAAGTCCATTGTGGTGACCCGCTCCTTTTAAGTAAATTCAAAATGGCCGACTTCCTGTAAAACCTAGCTCATTGCTCCAAGAGACTTTTTTGTAGGTCTTGGTCTTATACATACAGTGAACCCTCGCTACTTCGCGGTTCACCTTTCGCGGGTTCAGTGCTTCGCGGGTATAAAAAATATTCGGGGGCATTGTAGTTTCGCCGAGCGGCACGACGGGCGCTGGAGCGGTTAGACGGCCGGCGTGCGCCGAAGAAGAGCGTGGGCGAAGAGGAGAGTGGACGAAGAAGAGCACGTTCCCCCGGACACGATCGGTGGCGACGTTTCGCACGGTTCGGACCGTACCAGGGCTCCGGCCGGCGTGCGTGGCAGTTAAGCCGTAGAGGAGCACCGTCCCCGGGCACGGGCGGTGCCAAGCGGCCCCTAAGTTTAACCGAATGGAAGCTCCGGAGGAGGAGGGCATGCTCGCGTCACAGTAAGCCGAAGAGGAGCACCTTCCCCAGGCACGGGCGGTTCCAAGCGGCCCCTAAGTTTAACCAAATGGAAGCTCCGGAGGAGGAGGGCATGCTCGCGTCACAGTAAGCCGAAGAGGAGCACCTTTGCCGGGCACGGGCGGTTCCAAGCGGCCCCTAAGTTTAACCGAATGGAAGCTCCGGAGGAGGCGGGCATGCTCGCGTCACAGTAAGCCGAAGAGGAGCACCTTCCCCGGGCACGGGCGGTGCCAAGCGGCCCCTAAGTTTAACCGAATGGAAGCTCCGGGGGAGGAGGGCGGGCGTGTGTCACAGTTAAGCCGAATTGGAACACCTCTTCCGCCCGGACACGAACGGAGCGCGAAGCTGTCAGTTATGAATGAATAAATGAATAAATAAATAAATAATTAAAGAATGCCACCTTTCATTTCACAGGGAACACCGGACGGCGTACCAGCAGGTAAAAGTCGGAGTAATTAAATAAATACAAAAAGAATGGCTGGGGAATAAAAAAATAATACGTTTTAATAATAATTTGGTTTTTTTGTTATAACATGAATTTCACTCTCTCTCTCTCTCTCCCCGTATATATATATATATATATATATATATATATTTATTATATATATTGTATTTTCTTTTAAGCATTTTTGAAGGTGCGCCGCTACTTCGCGGATTTTCAGTTTCCGCGGGTGGTCTCGGTCCCCATTAACCGCGATAACCGAGGGTTCACTGTACTCCATAAAATTTACAAAAAGCGAGGTGAAACACTCAACCAGGGCTGCTTTTTTGAACATTTCTCGAGGGCCATGGCGAGCCATTTCAAAAAAGCTGCACAACTAACGTATAAAATATTGATAAATTTGCTCTGCCTGATGTGTGTGTCAAGTTTCACGAGTTGTCGTTCATATTTAGAACCTCATAATCAGCGTTGTTTTATTGCCAAACAGTGCAATGCCACTCCCACAACTTTTCACGAAAAAGGATGAATTTCGTATTGTGACATCCTCATGGCCGAAACAGTCCTCCGAGCATATATGAGGGTGACCTTGTTGAGTTGCACGGAGAAAAACATCCAAGAAAATAACTTGTATTAGCTTTTACCAGTTGGTGGCGCTACTACTACGATGAAAAATAAGTTGGTAGATGTCTTCAGGGCTGAAGTATCCTCAAATGTGTACAACTTCGAGAAGATAGGATCATCTGAGTCATGTTGCCGGAGCTTTTGTTGCCACAAAGTACAATCGGACTTTTCAGCACCGTAATAGCCACGCCTTTTGCCAAAACGTCACAAAACTCTGAAAAAGCTGAGTGAGCCTCAAACCAGACATACACATTCACTGACAAATATCCTGTGACACCAGATATATTAGAAGTCTTGTCTAATCAGCACACGTCTATCTAACTGCAATTTTAACATCTCGAGACACGACAGGATGAGTACACGATACGCATACCTCCATTTCTGAGTCTGTAAAGCCTGGAGGAGGCTGCTTCGATGTTTTAGTAGCATCATAAATTTATTGAATTAATTATATTTGAGGTTGGATTAGATTTTTACACATTTTAAGCCTTAGCCACCCAAAACAAAACATAAGCTCATGAATGAAATAAAACTAATTAATTTCGCCCATGCCAATTAATCTTCTGTAGACACGTGTTGTGACCAGTGTTGTTTTTGGCAGGCATTTTAGATTTTGTCCAAGTCATTTGGACAAAGTGCTGATTTGTTTACATCACATTTAGTCATCCCAATTCGTTATAGTTTTAGTCCAGTTTTAGTCAACGAAAACTAAAAAAAGGGTTTTAGTCCAGTTTTAATCGACGGAAACGCAAAAAAAGTTTTACCCTAGTTTTCGTCAATTTATTCACAAAGGTTTTAGTCCAAGCGGCACGGTGGCCCAACTGGTTAGCAGGATGGCCTCACAATATTGAGGTCGTAGGTACGATTCTGGCTCCGGCCTTCCTGCGTGGGTTTCCTCTGGGTAATTCGGTTTCCTCCCATATTCTTAAAACATGCATGGCAAGTTGCTTGGACACTCTAATTGCCCCTAGGCATGAGTGTGAGCGTGGATGGTTGTTCGTCTATGTATGCCCTGCGATTGGCTGGACACCAATTCAAGGGTGTACCTCGCCTACTGCCGAAGACAGCTGGGATCGGCTCCAACACCCCCCGCGACCCTAGTGAGGAGAAGCGGTACAGATAACGGATGGATGGATGGATGGGTTTAAGTCCATTTGAGTTAAAACAAGGCATTCAAGGTTTCCACCCAATAACAAAGACTTTTGGATGGACTACAAAGGATTCTTCATTACAAACAGAAAAAAGGGGCAACAGTGGAATCAATGCTCACTGCTCCAAAATAAGCAGAGAAGCAAAACATTTTGTTGGGCAACTGTTGTGGCTTTATTTCACTAAAAGCAACATAAAATAATTTATGAACCACATGCTAACAATTTTGTCTCGTCAACGAAAAAAATTCATGTACATCACGTCATGTTTTCGTCATAAAAGAACCTCGTTTAGCTTGTCATCGTCATTAAAAAAGGGGCGTTAACGAAGTATTTTCGTCATAGTCATCAGTGACGAAAACAACACTGGTTGTGACTGATATTTCAGTCCCAGGTTGTCTCCTGAACACCACCAATTGGGCAAGGGAGCGCAGGAAAGCCTGGGGTCTTCTATTTTTACAGTATAGAAAGGCTAAATATCAAATTGAAACAGTGTTTTATATCATGAATATACAGGGTTGGTGCTGGTTCTGGTAGGGAAACCACAACATAAAGATGTCCTTAATTAGTCCCACAATGGGGATATTTGCAATATGGCATATGATGGCCTAACAGGGCCACCGCCCAGAAAAGAGTAACGCAGAACTTTGTAATACTGTCACTCCCTGACCAGTTCGTTGTTCCTGAAGAGCCAAACTTTGACTCAGACCCACAAATTTGAATTACAGATAGTGGACAATGGAGAACTCCCCCAGTCAGTCAGCATGTTCAACTTCCATAGAAACCTCAACATACATTTATTAGATTGCCAAACTAATTGGAAACTACATCACCAGAACACCACAAGTGGGCTCTGTTATTGTACTTAAAGATGCATCTTACAAACCTGTGTTCTCCAAGGCCAGCTGGTCCATAGTCTTAAGTTATTTCTTCGCCAACATCAATGTCTCGGAGCGCAAACAGACAGAGGTGTGGTCTGTCCTCTGTTGTCTTCTTCTTCATTTTACAGTTGGGGTGCATGTGGTCATCATTAACCAGTCTTCCCAGACTGCCATCTTCTTGAGCGGCATCAACACTTAAAATAGATTTAAAAAAAAAAAAACAATTATTCAATCAATGTCAGAAATTAATCTTTGAGACAATCTTGTGTACACAAAACATAAAAATAGGAAATCCACAATTTTTAAATCTTCTAAATAAAATCATACAAGAAATTTCTATTGGAATCAGACCCTATTAACAGCTTGTCTTTGAGACTTCATGGTCTATATTTTCATTTGTACAGATTCAACGCATGAATAAAAGTAATCACCGTATTTTCGCAGTCATAAGCAAACAAAGCGCCCTGTCAGTCGATGCGTCCATTAAATGGACAAAGTACCACTCACGTCCATCAGCCCTTGTCATCAACGAGCTGTTGGAAGTGCATGTTAGCACACCCTGCTGGGCAAAGAGTGAGTTGTCCATGCTTACAATCGACCGTGACAAATACACCATCTGACTATAATGTTTGGGTGATGGTGTTGGAAAAAGCTGGACAAAGGGCAGCTGTCCACAATGTTTTAGTCTGTCTTATCATTTATGTTATTGCAAGCAAGAAACGTCCCAGGTTTAGACAACAGACAAAAAGTCCAAAGCATAACAGCACATCTCTTTAAACAGCCATGCAAATCTCTCTAAACAGCTATGGGATTGTGGGTCTCTGCTCCCAGAATGCATTGCTTGAATTAGCTAAGGCTGAGTGGCTTTTGTATTATTTTCATTTTTTTTGGGTATATTGATGGCATGAGAGATACATGTTTGTGTTAATCTTATTTCTATGTTTCATTGTTTGCTTGTATGATGAGTTTTTTATTTTTTGTGTGTGGTGAGCAGCCAAGTCCCTCCCCTGACGTTGCTTTGTAGGCTATTGCCAATGCACCTAATATTGGCCTGAGCCATTGTCAGCTATTGTCAATAGAGACTTGGCGTCTGCTGCAACAATGGGGTGATTGCTCATGTTATTGGGGCATAGTAGGCTGCTATCGGCTGTGTCAGTGTGGGCAGCTCTGCCAAGTTCATGCTATGCTAACAGCAGCTGTGCTATCGTCTTGTCAGGCGGTGCGTCCAGTATATGTTACAAAGACAGAAATAGCGGCCTCAACAGGTGTTGCGCCCTTTGACACGGCGCGTCTTTTGGGTGCGAAAATACGGTATACATTTTTGCTTAGAGAATGATTTTTCCCCTAACACTTATGGGATGAGTATGTGTTTATTTTTTTAAATAAAAACAAAAATAAGATAACATCTCAATCTTTGCCTCACCTCCAAGTTTTTTCTTGCCGGCGGAAGTCAAACAAAAAGACAGTGCCTCTTCCATCCATCTTCCTGCGTTGAGATTTATCAGAATCTATCAATTTTCCTCTGTACTCCATAATAAAGAATAAAGTCGTCTTTCCTGAAAGGGGCCTTGGTAAATACTCCTCGACCTAGTTAACAGGGAAATCAAGATAGCTTCGTCATATTTTTAAGCACACAAATAAGGAGTCATCATATTCATTTGGGCCACTATACTAATGTAGGGTGGTTTGAAACATTGCTTCTTGTGAGGGATAGAGCAGAGCCCTTCTTTATGATTTTAAAGGAACAGACCAGCCAAAATTCATTTTCCAGCATTGCATTAGCCAGTATGTATTAGGACTGAAAGTACAAATGTCAATGGCACCTGGTTACGTAAAAAAAAAACTTTAAGATTATTTAGTTTCATAACAATGACATACACTGTATACACAGTCATATTGGATCGCGTCACGTGATCTCTGTGACGTATAACGTGCTTTACACTAGACTATCAATATCGGACTTGTTCACCGGTCTATTGTGGTATAAAAATGCCGGAGGGCGTCATCAAGTACAGCCTTAATTTAGATAGAACTCCTACCATCAGGTTTCACGCTCACTGAAATAACTTGAAACTGACAAAAGAAAAGGTCAAGACACTCTTAATGTAAAATAACCACTTAAAAAACGATGTCAGCTTGGTTATCAGAAAACAATAATATATCTTAGCAAAAGCGTTAACATCATACCTTTAAATGAGTTTATATACTTCGCTTCTAACTCTGCAGTCTTGTCCAGACCCTTGACTGCATGTTCAATAGTATCCTGCTTTGGGGACTTCCTGCATCTCAGGGAAGGCATTGTTTATTCTATAAAGAAAAAAGACAGTTTTGTGTTGAGAATTATTAATACTATAGGCTAAATGGAGTTTTAACAATATCAGTGTAAGAAAAATAAATTATAAATTAAAAAAATATCAATCCCTCCATCCCAATTAACGATTTCAACCATAATAGTTTATATTGAAGTTTAAACAACAGACAGACAGATTTATGCAGTGTGACTACAAAAATCTTACCAAAATTGCATTCACAGTAACCTTTGCTTTAAGAATCATGTAATTAACCAGTGAACATCGTGTCTTACACAAAAATTAATGACAGAAATTATCATGGTACTTGCATTCTGTTGTTCTATAACAAAAGTGCAAGCTGTTAGCTCCGCAAAGCTAACGCAACAAGCTAGCGTCCCTCGTGCTCACATTCAATGCAAACCTGACCACCGGATGAAAATACGCGTCGGTTTAGTTCTTTAAATGAGTAAAAGCACCATGACGTTTTATAATTATTCAATGCTTAACTGGAGCTCGTCAATTATGTCGATGTAGGAGCACATGTTTGCTAGGCCAGTGTTGTAGGCCCACATCCATGGTGCTACTTTGTATAGTGTTTTCCACACAACTATCTCTAACCATGAACAAATGCACTCGAGGCATGTTTTGAATAAAAACAAACGAAAAACACTTACCTCTCCGTTTCAACAGCAGTTCGAACTTCGAAGTGGTGATATTCTCCAGCGTTAAGCACCTGCTCGAACTGCGAATAGGTCAAATTCAACAGCGTCTTTTTTCTGTCTTAATAAGGACGCGATGAGAGGAGGAGCGCTTGCCTTTTCGTCAGCACGCCCCGCGCGGGTGGTGCTGCTTTATCACTCTCTATCTGTGCCCGCCCGCCGGCATGTCGATAGAAAAATAATATTCCTTCAAACATTACTTTCATCTTCTTAACGTTTTGTAGTGAATTTAACAGGTTCACCACTTTTTTCAAATACACCAATGGAAAACAGGTCTTAATTGAGGAAACATACAAAGAGCGTCTCACAAACACCTTATGATGAGCAATGTAATTTGATCACGTTTTTTGTCACTGCCTGGACGTCGGTTCACTGGCCTGGTGGCAGTGGCTTGTAGACACTGTCACTGAGTGGGAACGGATCTCAAGGTGGGTCAAACTAACCCAAGCAGTGGATCGGTCCGTTTTTTAAATTTATTAATTTTTTTATTTTATGTATTTATTTATTATTTAATACAAGGGCTTCGGCTCACTACCAGTGGGCGGGACCAAAGAATTTGGGTTTCCTTTGAGCTAGGAGGCAGTCAAAGGCAGTCCAATCCCCGGCAACATAAAGCGCCTAGCTCTGGGGACATGGAATGTCATTTCTCTGGTAGGGAATGAACCCGAGCTGGTGTGTGACTAGACCAGTGGTTCTCAATTATTTCCTGTCATGCCCCCCCTACCAAGAAGAAAACAATTCGCACCCCCCCCACCACAATTTTTTTTTACATTTCGTACTAATGTACATGTTCTTTGCATATTAATGTTAGATTGTCAATAAAATATCTTACCTTAACAAAGCTAAATTGATAAAAAAAAATATCATTTTGAGAACGACTATTGTGAGGATCTCGAAACTCAGTACTCTGTGGTGCTAATATTGATGAGATGATAAATATGTTGAAGCCACAGAACAAAAAGATTAGATATTGTTTGGAAATTAATGACGTACATAACAAAGGAATATCAGCCTTGATTGGAGTACATTACTGCATTTAAATTTTTAATAAAAATGAAACAATTATTGATGTTATGACCACTATGAAGAATTTAAAAAAACAATATATAGGGATAATTATAGTTTTCATTTTGTTATGTTTAGTCTGTTCATGTTGCATTATTTTTATGACAAAGATGATGGTTAATCGTAGGTTTGTTGCCCAAATGTACCGTTACAACCTGATTAATGTTGAGAATGACGAACTCAAACTGGACACTAAAACGTAAAAACACATGGACTTCTTGCCCCTGTCCACACACGTGCACACACACACACACCATACACGAAGATCCGGGAGGTAAGGACGGCTGTCCTCTCCTACAACGAGGCAAGGGCCTCCACCAAGTCACCCCAGGGACAAGTTTTATTCCCTGATGGTCATCAAATTATGAGGATCTCATTCTACGCCGGAAGGGAGGAGGGGAATTTTTCCCTAATGTGAGGTTTTCGCTCCTCCACTGATGATCACACTGTTGTATGATTTCATTATGATGATCTGTCTTAAAGCCGTAAGGACATGATTTTTAAATCCACAACAGGGGGGAAATGTAAGATGGGCTGAGGATAGGTAATCAGTTTGTGTATTCATAATCATGTTTTTATACACTCATTAATGTTTAACACACACAGAGACACTTACTTGTTATTTTAACACACACACACACAGACACCCCATCCTGAAGATGTGTTTAGTTAAACTGACCTTGGGTTATGATTTTCTGCCTGCTGGAGTCCCTGGTGATTAGTTATTGATGCTTTAGTTAAACTGACCTTTATACCGTGAGTTATTGATGTTTTCTGTCTCTTGGTGATTAGTTGTTGATGCTTTTCTGTCTTCTGGTGATTAGTTATTGATGAGTTAGTTTCAATAAAAAGGCAGAACGGAGGGTGAGAGTCAGAGGGTGTGCGGGATTGAACTGGCAAGACGGCTGTTTCGCCTCCTGGCTCCCTCTCCCATTCTGAATGGCACAAAACGAAAACTTTAGTAAGTTATTTCAGTCTAAAAAAGGCGTCAGGGCATTTTTAAACCGGACAGTAAGTCGTCACTGTCTTGGTTCCTTTTTGTGCCTTGACCCATCCCGGAATTATTGAAAGGATGCAGTCCTATTTACAGGCCCCAGTGACACCCCAGGTTTCTGTTGTTTGTACGAGGGCGCTTAATAGGTACTGCTATTCACAATCGTCTTAGGCTGTTTCTTTGCAGAAGTTTATGGACAATGTGTAGTGCTGTAGGATGCAGTCTAGAGCATTCTTGACATTGAAGCTTTTGTTTCCAGCAACTGCTAATGCGACCGTGCATCAAACATGCAAAACACAGACCCTTGCTCCTCAAGAAGTCAATCTTATCCTTGTGATGCTTTCTCCTAAATTCCTTACAAATTGTGAGACTGTTGCTCTCCATTACAATTAGCACATGGTTTGGCAATAGCATCCACTGAAACAGGTTCTGCCTTTGGCGTGGTGGTTTTGTTGTTTTCCATCTTGGCGGGCACAATGACTGTTGTGAAGACTTTCTTTGATTTTGGTGTTTCTGTGTGTTGTGATTTTGTTTTCTGTTTTATAGAATCTTTCGTGCTTGTCAACAAAGTCAACAAAATCCTTAAACTTCACTCTTCTATTTGTTCTTTCTTGGAGATTGCAGGCAAATTTTCTCCAAGATTCTATAAGTCTGTATGGAAGTTTGTTTGCCAATGCCTTTATATTAGCCATGTTGTCCAAGTCCTCCATATAATTAACATCTGCCATTATGTTCAAACAGCCCATAAGGAATAATGTGAAAGACTGAAGTGCAACACCATCTTCAGACTTGATTGTTGGCCAATCCATGGCTTCCTTTAAATATGCTTCTGCTATCATGAAGTCATCACCATAAAACTCCTTCAAGATTTGTTTTGCTTTGGTATATCCTGTCAGAGGTTCCATATGGATGCAGCTCTTCACCAACTCATGTGGTTGTTCACTAGTATACTGCAACTAAAATTGAAGATGATCACGGTTATCACTTGTACGGCCTTCAATCCCATGTTCAATGGCACCTATACAGGTTTTATAATGCAGAGGGTCGCCTTTAAACGTAGGAATGGAAAGTTCGGGAAGTAGCGATGCTTTTTGACTCTTTGCTAAGTATTCTGCGACACTGGCTTGCTGTGAGATTGCTTGGCAAAGGCCATCAAGCACATGTCCCTGTTGTTCTCTACTTTCTGTCTGATGTGGAAATCTAGCCATTGGAATAGTCGAAGTGGGAGCATTTCAGGTCAACACTGCTTGTTGCTCTGATAGGCTGTGATGGTAATTGAATGTTTTTCCTTGTTTAAATTGTAACACACTCATCAGGAATGTGGATACCATCCTCCTGGGTATTTTCATATCTTCTCAAGACATCCAATTTAGCATCAGACTCAGGGAGTGCCGTTTGCATTGCATGCATTTCCTTCTTTGCCTTAATTGCAGCTTCTTCTTGCTCAAGTGCCAACCTTTGTTGTAAATCAGCAGCCTTTGCCTTTAAACATGCTCGTTCCATTTGAGCCTTTAATTTAATTGAAGACGTTGACAGAAGTGAGCTTCTGTCTGTTAGATTCTTTACTTCTACTTCTATGGGTGTAGTTAGTTGATGCAGATCTACTATCATCAGGTGATATTTGTTTATTGCATCCTTCCTCTGCACGTTTCAAAACGTCCTTCTTCCATTGCTCACATTTCCATTAATTACATTTTTTGGATCAAACCAGTTATTTTGGTCATCGACAAAATCCTCTTCAGTCTTTAAATTTTGCACACCGGAATTGAGGTCCACAAATTCTTGCTCCATGCCGCTAAAGCAAACACAAAGCTCAGTTTTTTACAGCGTCAACATTTGCATCATCCTCCATCAATTGTTCAATTTGACGTTGCATGGAGGTCAATTGAGCAAATTTGCACCTGCGTGCCTGCATCCGTTTAGGCTTGTGATCTTCTACAGCTTTTCTCCGTCATTTTTAATGTCCGCTTTCCACTGTCTTGTTCCTCCATGTCAATCCACAATCAAGCAAACAAAAACGTCAAACTGACTGTAGCGTCTCAATTTGTAGGTCAGCTGAATGACGATCAAAGTTTTAAGCAGTTTACTCATGCACCTGTTACGTGCACGTCCGTGTTAACTCGCGATGCTTGTCAAGTATGGACGCATGCTAACAGCTAGCAGCTCATTGTCCCGACTGGAAAGTTGCTCCTTAGCTGTGATGTGCCTAGGGTTACACTATCTATCATTAACAAACACAGCCAGCCCTCCTCTTTCCTCTTACCGCTTTCCAGTGTCCTGTCCGCAAGTAGTATTTGGAAGCCGTCAAATTCCACGACGGTGTCCGGCGTTAGGTCTGTTAGCCATGAATCCGTGAACATCAGCAAGCTAGCTCATTGGAAGTTCCTCTCGTGCCGCGTCCATTTTCTTGGGAAGGTATCTAACATTTCCCATAAAAACGGACAGGAGGACGGGGTGGTCACGCCTCCTCTTTGCCTGGCGTTTCGCCCCCGCGCGACATCCCCCGTCTCTTCCTCCTCAACTCGTGGGGGATATCGGGTCTCGCTCCGGGAGTCGGCACGGGGTTAGCACGAAGTGCTAACAGCTGATCTCTTGTGTAAACGATTGATCCGTAGCTCCCAGTGACATCTCCGGACACGATCACGCAAAAAACAGCCCCCAGCAGCAATAAAACCACCGCAATTTGGATGTCCATTGCTGCGATGAGGTAAAATAAATAAAACTGGGTAAAGGAAAAAACACGCGAAAAAGGCTCAAATAGTGAGCCGTGCTGCTTTAGCAGGTAGCCACTCGCGTGGTGACGGAACCGTAAAAACAAATGTGGTCCCATCAAAATCTGATGGGATATTTAAAAATAAAAGCGTGAAAATTTGCTTATTTGTCTGTCGTCACCAATGATTAAAAAAATTAAAATCATTACAAAATCCTCAAGCTATCGTGATACCAGACAAGTTCTGCGGGACACCAGACCACCCCAGTTGTCCACAAAAAGTGGTCACTTCAAAATTTGATGTGGCATTTAAAAATAAAAAAATCACCTGAAATATGCACTGTGATCAACACTGATTTAAAAGAAAAATCTTTAAAAAATATCCTCAAACTATCGTGATACCAAACCAGGATTGGGGATACTAGACCACACCAGCTGTCCACCAAAAGTGGTCACATCAAAATGTGATGTGGCACTTCAAAATAAAAGTAGCCTGAAATTCGCTTATTTCACGGTCATCACCACTGAGTTAAAAAAAAAATAGCTCGAGCTATCGTGATACCAGACCAGTTTTGTGGGACACGAGACTACCCCAGCTGTCCATAAAAAGTGGTCCCATCGAAATCTAATTTGTAATTTCAAACTAAAAGTTGCCTGAAATCTGCACATTTCACTGTCATCATGCCTGACTTTAAAATTTCATTAAAAAATATCCTCTAGCTATGGTAATACCAAACCAGGTTTGGAGGACACAAGACAACACAGCTTTCCACCAAAAGTAGTCCCATCAAAATGTAAGGAGGCATTTTAAAATAAAAGAGCTGGAGCTGTCGTAATACCAGACTAGTTTTGTTGGACACTAGACGACCCCAGCTGTTCATCAAAAATGGTCCCATCAAAATCTGATGTGTAATTTCACAATAAAAAAAAAACCCACCTGAAATATGCACATTTCATTGTCATCAACACTGATTTTAAAATAATCATTTCAAAATACCCTCGAGCTATCGTGATATCAGACCCATTTTGGGGGACACTAGACAACCCCAGTTGTCCATCAAATGCGGTCCCACCAAAATGTGATACGGCATTTCAAAATAAAAGTAGCCTTAAATCAGCATACATCACTGTTATCAGGCCTGACTAAAATATCATGACAAAATATCCTCCAGCTATCATGATACCAGACAAGACATATTTCACTGTCATCACCATTGATTTAAAAAAATTAATTAAAAACTAGAGCTGCGAGCAGCTATAAAGGGCCCTCGCCACCCGGACAACGTTGGGGTACTGGCACGTTGGAAATGTGAAATATTTCCGAGAAATAACGTGAGGAATCTTCAAGAGGAATTTGCTTGTAGTTAAAGTTAGAGCAGCTTTTGTTTTCAAAGCCTCGTCAATGTTTGAAGTAAATTTGTTGGCAGGCACTACAGGTGCATCAAATCAAAGACTAATAGACTGAAAAACATTTTCTTTCCGAGAGCCATCACCATTCTGAACTCTCACACACATGCACACACACACGACCACCCTTACCTTGCTGAACAGCGACGTATTGTGTTGTATTTCTCCAATTTCATACTATTTTCCATCACAATATTTATTCTCTTATTTATCTAATTTATATATTTGATTAAATTATTGTTGTATTGCACTGGAGAGGGGAGCTCCCTAATCTTGTTGCACACTGTACAATGACAATAAAAGGATTTCGGATTCTGATAAATTTAGAATGGCCGACTTCCTGTTCAATTTAGCATACGGCTCCATGAGACTTTTTATTAGGTCTTGGCTTTGTACACACTTCATCAAATTTTCAGTTTGGTGAAACAGAGATATGGGGCTGTTTTTTTTTGTTGTTTTTTTTTTTCTAGGGGGCGATAGCGAGCCATTTTTAAACAACTGTACGACAAAATAATAAAATATTGTGAATATTGAATCAACTCCCGGTTGAGTGGACGCTGGCACGTTTGGCTGCCACTGCTCACCGGTAACTCTCAGAAATTTTTTGGATCCGCTTGTTGTACCTGCTTTAGCAGTTTACAATCCCTCCAGTTACAGTGATTTTATTTATTATTATCTGTATGTTGAGCGATCCCGATTCTCATGAATGCCACCCACCGATTGCATAGTCGCTGACGCGTCTACTGTGGCTAAAGTTTAGCTTACCTATCAAAGTTAGCACCTGTCTGCCATGTGGACCCGCAGGCCAGTCTGCTTCTCGCACTTCTGCCTGTTCCTGTCATGTCATCAACCTGTGTCAGGACAACTTCAATCCACTGCCGCTGAACTCCGCTGGATTTACCGACACATGCCCGAGGGAAACGCACCACCACCACTGCTCCTCCTCCCGAACATCGCTCGTCGACCCTTGAAGGATTGTATGGCAATTACCGGCATTTTAAACATTTATGGGACAGAATGTCAATTATTTAATTTAGCAGGTTTATATTTACTGAATATGCTATGATCGCAAAATTCCGGACGAACTGGCGAGGCTGCCCGGCTCACCGTGGCTTGTCATCGGGACCGGGAGGCGGCGCAGGCGACGCAGAGAGAGGAAGCAGAAGCGGGGCTGCAGGTCCGGTGTCTTGCAACGGCTGCGACGGCAGCCCCATAGGCAACCACTGCCGAGTCTGTACCTCACCAACGCCAGATCCGTGGTCCACAAAATCGACGACCTGGGATTACAAATCCTGGGAAACCGCTATGTGCGAGACAGCAGTGTGATCGTCGTCACGGAATCCTGGCTGCACGCAGACGTCCCCGATGCTAGCATCCAGCTGGCCGGGCGCTCGCTACATCGCGCGGATCGGACAAGGGACACCGGTAAGAGACGGGGCGGGGTGGCTCTGTGTTTACGTGCATGAGAACTGGTGCGGCGATAGCACGATCGTCGAGAAGCACTCTTCCCCCGACATCGAGTTCATGTCCGTTAAATGCCGGCCTTATTTTCTCCCGAGGGAGCTAACGGTCGTGATTGTCACAGCTGTTTACATCCCTCCCGACGCTAGCACTAGCACGGCGCTCTCGCTACTCGCGTGCGTCATCAATAAACATCAGCGGGCCCACCCTGATGGCGTTCACGTAGTAGCGGGAGACTTTAATAAGGCCAATTTAAAGACTGTACTCCCAGAGTTTCACCAGCATGTCAAGTGCCCAACGAGGGGAGACAACACTCTCGACCATGTGTACTCGAACATCAAGCACGCATACAGGGCCCTCCCACTCGCCCCCCTCGGCCAGTCAGACCACCTGTCCTTGCAGCTCGCACCTGCATACATCCCTCTCAGGCGCAGATTCAGGCCCACCACAAAGACTGTGAAAACCTGGCGTGACGGCGCCATGAGTGAATTACAGGACTGCTTTCAAGACACAAACTGGGGCCTCTTTGATCATCAGGACCTTGATGTCTACACACATTGTGTAGTGGACTACATCAAGTTCTGCATGGAAACTGTGTCCCTACACAGGACTATACGGACCTTCCCAAATGCGAAGCCCTGGATGTCCAGCAGGGTTCGCTCTCTCCTCAAGGCCCGTGACGCTGCCTTCAGGTCAGGCGACAAAGCCCAGTACAGGGTGGCTCGTGCTGACCTGAGCAAAGGCATCAAGCTAGCCAAGGCAACCTACAAGGGGAGGCTGGAGGCCCACCTTGCCAGTAACAGACCACGGGAGGTGTGGCAGGGTCTACGGAGCATCACCAACTTCCGTGGCAGCAGCACGACCTCTGCAGACCCGAGTGCATCGCTGGCAGAGGAGCTTAACTGCTTCTTTGCTCGCTTTGACTCGCCCCAACCGTCACACCCCCGCACTTCATGCTCCAACTCCCCCCCACTCACCGTAGAGGAACACGATGTGAGGCGCGCGCTCCTGGCTGTTAACCCCAGGAAAGCTACTGGACCCGACGGAATACCAGGCAAGGTCCTCAAAACATGTGCCCACCAACTGTCACATGTATTCTGCAGGATCTTCAACCGCTCCCTGGCTCAAGCAGTCATCCCCTCCTGCTTGAAAACTTCCATCATTATTCCTGTCCCCAAAAAGTCACCAGCCGTCCACCTGAATGACTACCGTCCTGTTGCTCTCACACCAGTCATCATGAAGTGCTTCGAGAGGCTGGTTCTCCAGCACATCAGGGACTGCCTTCCTCCCACTCTGGACCCCTACCAGTTTGCATACTGGGCTAACAGATCCACTGAGGACGCCATCAACACTGCTCTGCATGTTGTGCTGGGCCACCTGGAACAACAGCAGAGCTATGCAAGGATGCTCTTTGTGGACTACAGCTTGGCATTCAACACAATCATCCCAGACATCCACGTCGCCAAACTTGACATTCTCGGCCTCCCTGCCCTCACACGCATCTGGATTAAGGACTTTCTGACCAACAGACCCCAGACTGTGTTGCTCGGCCCCTACACGTCCTCCACCTGCATGCTGAGCACCGGTTCCCCTCAAGGATGCGTGCTGAGCCCTCTCCTATACGCCCTCTACACCTACGACTACAGCCCGGCCCATGGCAACAACACCATCGTCAAGTTTGCTGACGACGCGACAGTGGTCGGTCTGATCTCGGAAGGTGACCAGACAGCCTACAGAGAGGAGGTAAAGAGACTGACAGCTTGGTGCAAGGACAACAGACTGCACCTTAACACTGCAAAAACAAAGGAGATTGTCGTCGACTTCAGGAGGAACAAGACGGTGCCGCCCCCCCTCTGCATCGAAGGCGTGTGTGTGGAGAGGGTCCACACGTTCAAGTTCCTGGGAGTACAGATCTCCGACGACCTTTCTTGGACTCACAACACCACAGCAGTGGTAAAGAAGGTCCACCAGCGTCTGCACTTCCTGAGAGTCCTCAGGAAATTCAACCTGGACAGGAAGCTGCTGCTAGCCTTCTACCACTCGTCCATTGAGAGCCTGTTGACGTACTGTGTCTCCACCTGGTACAGCGGCTGCACTGAGGCCGACAGAGTGAGGCTCCAGAGGACAGTCAAAACAGCGCAAAGGATTATTGGCTGCCCTCTCCCCTCACTGTCGGACATCTACACCGCCCGGTGCCTCAGAAGGGATCTCAACATCGTCAAAGACAATACCCACCCAAACTCACACCTGTTCGACCTGTTGCCCTCTGGCAGGCGCTACAGATGCATCAAATCGAGGACCAATAGACTGAGAAACAGTTGCTTTCCGAGAGCCATCTCCATTCTGAACTCTCACACACACACGAGAACACCCTTACCTTGCAGAACAGCATCGTGATGTGTTTTTATATACCCTATTCTGTACTAAATTCCATTGCACTCTCTTATTTATTAATCTAATTTATATATTTGTCTGTCTTATTGTTGTATTGCACTGGAGAGGGGAGCCTTCTAATCTCGTTGCACACTTGAGTACAATGACAATAAAGGGATTTCTAATTCTAATTCTAATTCTACTACGCATAGGAATGACTGATTGTAGTCATGGTCTTTACTGATTTATGATATTATTTTCACATGCTAAAGTTATATTACTTAGTTTATAAATGTGTGAACATAGTATTTTCATGACCTACACTCACATTCACATCATACATATTCAGTCTGCACATTACAAACTGATGACAAGCCAGACAGCACTTCATGGACAAATATGACAAAGCACATTCTCCACATAGGACATAGAGATGCAAACATACCAAATTGGGCACTGGATTTAGTTTTAAAATCGCTGCATTGGCTCCCCGTGTGTTTCAGGATTGATTTTAAGGTTCTTCAATTAGTTTTTAAATGCCTTAACGGTCTTGGGCCATCCTCGCGGACCCTGAGGTCCTCTGGCACCGGCCTGTTAATTATTCCTCGGGTGAGGACTGGAACACATGGCGAGGCTGCATTCAGCCATTCTGGTCCTCGTCTATGGAATAGCCTGCCGGAGGACATCAGGTCCGCAGAGACTGTTGATATTTTTAAAAGGAGGCTCAAGACCAGACCTGGGCATTGCACGGCCCGCGGGCCACATCCGGCCCGCCGGGTGGCACTGACTGGCCCGTATGACAGACCTGGGCATTGTATGGCCCGGGCCACATACCTTTGGTTGACTCTGACCGCGAGTGTAAGGTTAATTGGAAATTTCAAAATAAACATACTTTTTAATTTCACCTCATTCATGGGCGAAAGCTGCACTGCTTTTATTCTGAAATTGTTTTTTTTTTTTATTCCCGCACAATGTGCGTCGCACATAATGACGTAATGCGTTTATCAAGACATGCGCGCGATTGAATCACAACAAGACAACGTTCGTCCTCAAAAATGTCCGCTCAGGCTACAAAAAGAAAGGTAGATGCCGAATGTAGAATTTTCAACAAAAATTGGACAGCGAAGTATTTATTTACTGAAGTTAGAGGTAAAGCTGTGTGTTTAGTTTGCGGGGAGCAGATCGCCGTGTTGAAGGACTACAATTTGAGTCGGCATTACCAGACGAAACATGCAGAGAAATATAAAAACGGCACCAGATAACAATGAACTGGGACACTTTTTCTCAAAATCACAGTTCAGTGACAGTCAATATGTTGTATCTTGCTTAATGTTTGGTGCAAAAAGACAATATTGTGATGTCTTTAAAATGCTCAGAACCTTTACACAACTATCCAACAGTATATGGAACTCAAAATGTGTTTTGAAGTGAATGTGACAGAATATGTTTACTAATATGAGTCACAAATAGTAAAAAATGTTAATATTATGTCTACCATTGTGTTGAGAAATTTGAATGAATACATTTTTGTAAGGCAACCTCATTTTTTCAGTTTATTTGGTATTTAGTTTCATTGCTTAACTTTAATGCCAGCTTGTCAAAACAGTGCTATTTACTGCTTTTTAAAAAAGAAATACAATTAATATTATGCAGAATTGAGTTCAGCCTTTTGGCCCGGCCCTCCACAATATTTAATGTTTCTTATGTGGCCCCATGGAAAAAATAATTGCCCACCCCTGCTCAAGACTCACCTTTTTTGTTTGGCTTTTAAATAATTTATCTTAGTCTTTTAATTCAGGATTGTCATTTTATATATTATCATTGTCTTTAATTTTTTTTAGCTTCTTTGTCTTTTAGTATCATCATTTTTCTTATATATTTTAGCTGCGTCGTTTTATATTATTGTCTTTTAATTTTTAGCTTCTTCTCTGTCTTTTAGTATCATAATTTTTCTTATATATTTTAGCTTCGTCTTTTTATATTATTGTCCTTTAATTTTTAGCTTCTTTTTTGTTTAGCATTATCATTTTCTTTTATATATTTTAGCTCCAGTGTTTCCTCAAGGGGGGCCTCCGCGCTGGGAGGTGTGGCTGGCCATCTCACAGGGGGCTTCATCCCGGAGGCTCCTTAGGCCCGGCGGACCGGGGCCCTCTGCACTATGTGTAGGGTCTACCCCGGTCAGTCTGGGCTAGGGGTCTGTGTGTTGGCGCAGCTCCCTGTGGGCGTGAGCCGTCATCCCTCTCAGCGCGGATGACCTACCCTGGGTACATTTTCTCATATGGTTTCTCTGTGCCTTACCCTGTCTTTCTACTAAGATGGTTTATTAAGTTGTGTGAATGCGAGTGTTCTGTGTGTGTGCGAGTTCAGGCGTGTATGTGGATGTGTCTTGTGTTTATGTTGAGTGGGTGGAATGGGTTTTAGTTTTTCGTTGTAATTTGGATGTTTTTATTGTACAGCACTTTGAGCCGCATTTTATGTATGAAAAGTGCTCTTATAAATAAAATTTGATTGATTGATTGGAGGGTTCAAGGGGACGCCATTGCAAAAACACATTCTGAAAGACATAATTTGATTTTGGAGCACACATACATGCACACTGACAAGATTACAGGGGAATACCAGCAGAAGAGACGGAGAGACTGCCCGCCGGAGAAGGCCAGCCGTGGAATACCAGTCTTGGGGACCAGCTGGGAATCAACCATCCAGACAATGATTAATCTGGAGAGGACCTTCCCTTGGACGTAGACCCGTGCCGGGGGAAGAATGTGAGGCTGGGCTGAGATAACGCACGACTCTTTTCGACTGTGCTTGCCCAAGTACATTTTCTCATGAGATTAAGAAAAAGCCGCTCAGTACTATTTCCTGAACCTCCGCCCTATTTCCTACCTACCATTCATTTCAAAAGTCCTAGATAATGTAGTCGCCACTCAACTCCACTCTCATCTCACCTGCAATAACCCTTTCAGTCCGGTTTCCGTGCACTTCACAGCACTGAATCAACTCTACTCAAGGTCACCTCTGCTCTCCTCATTGCAGCTGACTCAGATTCATTCTCCATTGTCATCCTTCTTAACCTGACTGCGGCCTTTGACACCATCTCACACACCATCCTTCTCAAAAGACTTTCTTCCATCGGCATCACCCACACCGCCCTCAACTGGTTCCATTCATACTTCAAAGACCGCACTCAGTTCATCCAGCTTAAATATTTCTCATCAAAGTCCCTCCCAGTCACCTCAGGTTTGCCCCAAGGCTCGGTCCTGGCCCCCCTATTATTTATCATATACCTCCTTCCCCTTGGCAGAATTTTCCGAAAATTCAATATCGCTTTCCATTGCTTCGCGGATGACACCCAGCTCTAGTTCTCCTGCAAACCCAGCATATCACTCCCTCCCACCTCCGTCACCTCCTGTCTATCTGAAATCAATGACTGGTTTTCTAATAATTTCATGAGGCTTAACAGCGACAAAACAGAAGTTATTCTTTTCAGTACAAAATCAATACAATCCAAAGTTGGCAGTTTTCCCATTCCTGTTGGCCCCTCCATTGTTTTCCCATCCCCTCAGGTCAAGAGTCTGGGTGTCATCCTTGACAGCACTCTATCTTTCCATAAGCATAATAACACAACCCGGTCAGCCTACTTCCATCTGCACAATATCAGTCAACACCGCCCCTCCCTTTTTCCCTCATCCACTTCTATTCTGGTCCAAGTCGAGTCAAGTCAATTTTATGTGTATAGCCCTTAATCACAGACAGTCTCAAAGGGCTTTACATAACCACAATCAACATCCACTGATCTTAACCCCCAGGAGGGCAAGGAAAAACTCAAAACCCCATTGGGGGAAAAGTGAGAAAACTTGAGAAGGGACCACAGATGGGGGGGAAACCCCCTTCCAGGATGACCAGGCTGCTTTGGATGCCAAGTGGGCAACATTTGACACATACAATGATGCTATACAATGTTAGATGAGATAATGTGAGAGTCAATTAAATGAAGTGCTGCAGGAAGATGACTTTAGTGGAGTGGGTCCTCATCCAGGACCGTAATCGCCATGGCAGCATATCCGAGGTTGAGCCTTTGATCTTGAAATAGTCAGTTTGGGGTAAATTCAGAACAGCCACTTCCAAGTGAATCACCATCACCTAATTCCCAAGCTGTGGAATTGGGAACAGAAAAAAAAGAACAGAAATAGTAAACAGGCCAACAAGTAGTTCAACGAAGTGCTGAAATATAGGGAAATCAGAAGAGGTGCTGCATGAAGACGACTTCGGCAGAGCAGGTCCCTCCCCGGTTGGTCAGTGCCGTAATCTTCATAGCAGGTCACCATCACCTAATTCCCAAGCAGGGGAAGAGGGGGCAGAAAAGAGGAGAAGCGGCAGTAAACAGGCCAACAAATAATTAAATTAGATGCTAAAGTATATAAATAAATTGATCAAATGTCGCGCTGCAGGAAGACGACATCACTGGAACAGGTGCATGCCCAGTTTGTCAATGCCTTAAACTTCCTAGTGGGTCACCGTCACCTAATCCCCCAGCCGGGGAAAAGGGGGCAGAAAAGAGAAGATAAGAGAAAAAGCGGCAGTAAACAGGCCAACAAATAGTTCAACTAAATGCACAAGAGTATAAATGCGTCTTTAATAGTGTTTTGAACATTTCTACTGAGGTGGCGCCTCTAATACCTGAGGGTAGTACATTCCAAAGCATTGGTGCCCGAATAGAGAACGCTCTAGAACCTGTGGACTTCTTTTTGGCTCGCGGGATCACTAAAAGACCAGCATTTTGTGAGCGAAGGTTTCGGGACGGAACATATGGTACCACGAGGTCAACGAGATAGGAAGGTGCTAAGCCATGCAATATTTTATAGGCAAGTAGCAGAACTTTAAAATCACATCTCAAGTGGACCGGAAGCCAATTCAAATTGGCAAGTATCGGGGTAATATGATCAAACTTTCTCGTTCTAGTCAAGAGTCTAGCTGCTGCATTTTGAACTAACTTTTAATACTAGACATGGGGAGACCCGAGAGCAAAACGTTACAATAGTCGAGGCGAGACGTAACAAACGCATGGATTAAGATTTTTGCATCACAAGTTGATAGAATTGGGCGAATTTTAGCAATGTTACGCAGATGAACAAATGCAGTTCTAGTAATATTTTTAATGTGCATTTGAAACGACATAGTTGTGTCAAATATAAGACCGAGATTTTTTGTTGAATCCTTTTGGGCAATTTATCGATACTCATAGTGGTGTCTTTGAAAAAGGTACAGATGACGCGCTGGTCCAATGATCAGCATCTCGGTTTTATCTGAGTTAAGACGCAAAATATTGAAAGACATTCATAGTTTAATTTCGGCAAGGCATGCCTCTAATTTATAGCAATCACACGGATTCGTTATATCCAACGGCATGTATAATTGCGTATCATCAGCATAACAATGAAAACTAATGTGATATTTCCGTATAATATCACCAAGCGGTAGCATCTAGTACCAATCCCTGCGGAACTCCGCGTGTGATCTTACAAAGATCAGAAGACGCATTGCCATGAATTACACGGTGCGTCGTCTCCGACAGATACGAATTAATCCAAGAAAGCGCTGAACCTGAAATGCCAACACAAGTTTCAAGGCGTTTTAATAATATGTTATGATCAAGTGTCAAAAGCGGCGCCAAGATCGAGTAAGAGTAATACAGTGAACCCTCGGTTATCGCGGTTAATGGGGACCTCGTAGCGGTCGCTGCTCGGGCCCTAATAATAATTTCTACAAAAACAATAGGGACCTCGCCGCCGTCGCAGCTCGGGCCCTAATAACAATTTCTAGAAAAACAATAGGGACATCGCAGCGGCCACTGCTCGGGCCCTAATAATAATAATAAAAATAATAATGATTTCGACAAAAACAATGGGGACCTCGTAGCGGTCGCTGCTCGGGCCCCAATAATAATTTCTACACAAAGTCCATTGTGGTGACCCGCCCCCTTTTAAGTAAATTCAAAGTGGCCGACTTCCTGTAAAACCTAGCTCATTGCTCCAAGAGACTTTTTTGTAGGTCTTGGTCTTATACATACAGTGAACCCTCGCTACTTCGCGGTTCACCTTTCGTGGGTTCAGTGCTTCGCGGGTCTAAAAAATATTCGGGGGCATTGTAGTTTCGCCGAGCGGCACGACAGGGCGCTGGAGCGGTTAGACGGCCGGCGTGCGCCGAAGAAGAGCGTGGGCGAAGAGGAGAGTGGACGAAGAAGAGCACGTTCCCCCGGACACGATCGGTGGCGACGTTTCGCGCGGTTCGGACCGTACCAGAGCTCCGGCCGGCGTGCGTGGCAGTTAAGCCGTAGAGGAGCACCTTCCTGTTAAGGATGTTTCTATCAAAACAAGCCTGAACAAATGAATCAACCAGCCAAGATTGTCTGTCATTTACGCGCGGGGCAGCCCTCGAACTCCGAGGCGAAGCCAGCGTGTTCGACTGCACACATGGTTTTTATTTGCATCAGCATAAGCAATTTGAATATGCAATACATACAGAATGGAAAACTTGACATTTGACTCCATCCCACTTGCCCACCCTCTTCCTGCCTATTCTAACGGTTTCAGCTTACAAGACACCTTTTGTTCATACTTCTGCTTATTCTAACAGCAAAAGTTCACTCTGAACTTCATTTGACCTGTGTAGTGTATTTTCACAAGGCTTAACGTGTTGAACTTATTTTATGGCCATGACGATATTGTTGCTTTAGAAATACCAAGCCTTGTGTTGGACCTCCCTAAATGCAGAAGTTACAGCCTTAAGAGGCCTCGGGCCCCAACATTATCTACGAAGGGTTAAAGAGGTCATCAACACCCCAAGGGAGGTGTTTACAGAAAAGGGTTCTGGCGTTGGGGAGTCACATTCGCGAGGAGGCCGTACCTGGCACCCGTAGCTGTCGAAAGTTTAATTAGAGGCCAGAAAGATACGAATGCATGTGCAACAAAGGGGGCCTGTAAGATTAGTTATAGTTTGAAACTTGCTAAGATGACAAACTAAACAACAAAACTAACAGATGAACATACAAACTTAAATTTCTTTAACATATCCCTCCTGTTTATCAAGTTTCAAATCTCATCATCAAAGGCTGTCGCTTGAGGGGGGAGAAAAACTACCCAAAAACTCAAAAATTCTTGGAGAAAAGGGTAGAAACCCATGCCCCGAACGAGAAGCCCAAAAAAATAATAACAATTAAAAGATAATAAAGCAAAGCTAATGCAGTTTTTGGTCCAATACATGTATGTACAAAATAAACCCGGAACATCAAACATTCACAACTGCAACTCTTTTCTGTGATGCAAGTTACATGAATCAGTGACCTTGAGCGTTTTTTCAGAGGCTGCAGGTTTTATTTGATGTGCGTGTAGTCAGCAGTCTGCGCCTGTGCAACTCGTCTGCGTTTGACGTTGTCCTGGTCTCGAGGTTGTGCGCTGACCAGGCACAGCCCTGCAAGGAAGTAGATGATGCATCTGGTCGACAGGGCAGTGCCCAGTTGCTGTTCGGCGGCTTGCTCCATCCTTCCGAGAGGGGTGTGTTTGCCACGGAAAACCCTCTTTCCAACTGTGGTCTTTTGTTGGTACATTGGAGTGTACGTGGTGGAGATCCTCTCCAAGGGACTTGCGTCGCTCAGCCTTCAGCAGGGACCGGAGAAGCTTGCACTGCGACTGATGGTTCCAGCCGCCACGCCCCTCGACCTTTGCTGCCGTCGGGGTCACTGCAATCACCTGATGAGGGCCGTCCCAGCGTTCACTGTCCCAACGAGGTCGTTTCAGCACCTTGAGGAAGAGTTGGTCTCCCACATGGACGTGGTTTATCTGTGGATCAAAACACACTGGCCAGTAATTGTGGTCAAACATGTCTTTCATGTGGACTGGGACAGATGTGCCAGTCGCTGGTGGTTCTGATGAACCTGAGAGTCTATGTGTGAGGCCATATAGGATAAAAAGGGGATAGTGTCCTTCCTTCGGCTGGCACTATCCTCATTGCTGTGATTGAAACACAGTCTGGCCATTGTCTCTTTTTTTTTTCTTTGTCTTGATAAGTCAGTTCCATTCGTGCGTTCCACAAGTCCTGCAGACTGTATGCAAAATGACGCTTTGAGTCAATTTTGCAACAACTGTCCCACTTGTTACAAACATTATTCACAAAATGCATCATTTTCACTTTAAATCACTCTTGAAATTCCAAATGTCAGGATAATTCGATTACACAACACTTTTTCCAACTGTTTTAACATCATCATGTGTTGTTGGAAACAACGTAATCCATTTTGAAAACACATTAATTATAACCAAACAATATTGCAACCCAAACAACTAACACTTTGTCTAAAAAAAAGTTTTTTGTTGAAAAGTCTATATGTGGGAACAATTTCATATCATACTTCCCCCTGTTGACACACATGTGTCACTCATGTTACTCCTCTACTCCTCAGCAATGTTTGCACCTTTTTTCTCCCAATGTGTGCATTCAATTAGTGGTGTATTTTTCCCTGGCGTGAGATCAAATTGTCAAGTTGATTTGCTGCGTGTGTGTGTGTGTGTGTGCATTACCCCTTGCTGCATTGTCTGCGAGGCAGTATTCAATTGTAATCGTTTCATTTTCTGTTCAGAAAATTTTGCATTTACAAATACTTATTTAGACGTGCTTTATGCACAACTTTTCTTTCATCTTTTGTGATTTTTTAAAACGCCGTTTGCCCAATGTCGACAGAACACATAAACATATATCTTGGCAGTCAGTCCAAATTGTAAAATGTTTTTTAGAAAACATCTTACAATTCTGGATCAGCACAGAAGTTTCTGCTGCTTGTCCTGCACATACAGATTTTAATATCCCTTGAAACAAAATGCTTTGTTAAAAAAAAAATTCCCACCCCTTTGCGGCCGTCAAAAAACTGTCTCTCCAGTCGGGAGAAAGGTGTCCAAGAGGTCAGGTCGCTGTTTGGTGGTAATTTGGACTCGGCTTCCACAGTCGTGTGGTGTGCCTTCTACTGGTGCGGGAAAAAGTGACGCTGGGCTGAGCGCACCTTATCAGTGTAATGTGACAATTAGGTCGCCGTGCAATGTGAATGTGGTGGGTGAAGGCTGCTTGATCCAATTGTTGTGACTAATATGCAAGTGATTTCATGAGCCCTGCGCGTCTGCAGCCACACAAGGTCATGAAACCATTTTTTGCAGTCACTGTTTGCTCAAATGGCTCATAGTAATTTGGTAGTGCTAATACATCTTAATCAATGAGTTCACACTTGACAAGTTCAAAAGCTTGTCAACCTCAAGTGTTCAAACATTTTTTTTTTTCCTCAAATGTCATTGGCTTGTCATAAATGATGTCCAGCAATAGTCGTGTGATTTCTAAGTACTTTGCAATCCATGCCTGGCAATAATTGCGTACACCTATAAGGGACATCATTTACTTCTTTGTTATTGGTTTTAGGGCTCGGGCAACGCCTTCTTTTTGCTTGTCACCAAAAATGCGCCCCTTTTCAGTCAAAATGCGGCCTAAATATGTGACTTCCTTTTTTAACAGCTGCATCTCATCGGTTCAGTTTGATGACGCATTAAGTAATTCTCGAGGTCAAACATATGTTTAATATCTTCCTCAATGTCCTCACTGTTGTCACTGTCAGAGGGGGAATCCAGAGGTTTGGACATCAACTCGCAGTCCGAAGCCCCACTGGGGTCCCGGCCTAGTCATTCATTTTCCCAATCGTACACTTCCTTAAAACAAGTTCTCAAACCCTTCATTCATTATGTAAATTACTCGTCTTCTCCTTGGCCGCCCTCGTGTGCAAGCCTATCCTAGACGCTCACAGCAGAAAAAGAAGGGAGGGGGGGGGCCTCACTGTTCATACGCCAATCACGCGGTCCCCAGGCAACCAAGCTGCCAGGGGTTACGCCCCCTACCAAAGGCTCCAGTTTACTGGCCACTCCTCCCTGCCAATTTACGAGCAGGCAATCTCAAGCCAATGGCAACAGCTCCTTCCCCCTAAACTTTCCGCTCGTTCCAATTCACTTACGCTTTCCTTCTGGCATCTGCCCAACCTACTTTACCTCTCAGTCATCTCCAACCCCCTCTTAACTTTCCGCTCATCCTATTTCACTTACGCTTTTCCTTCTCAACCTACCTTGCCTCTCAGTTAGAGAACCAAATTCTGCCCCCGCACCTCAGGTTTGACACCACTTAAAATTCAAAATCAGGAAACACCTATGCTTTTGCAAAGATTCCTCATGTTCACTTTCAAAACCTTCATTCCATCTTTCATAACACCTACTTCTCTCTTTCAATTCATGCAACCAACTCAGTGTCTTACATCCCTCAACCACATAGGTTCTAATTCTGTTACTCTATACAGTTTTCCACTTGCAAATCTGCCTATGACACCTTTCTCACTTGCCCTATCATTTGGACTTCATCAATCCTTTCTATGGAACATTAATTGTTCCTTTCCCTTTTCTACACATTCTTTTTCTTTCTTTACACATTCCTTTTCTTTTCTTATTAACTTCCAATCTCTACACTGCAAAGTTTCCCTGGACTTTACTATACTACCCAATACCCCAATTTTAGAAAATTGGACCAGTTTGTCAACACCTAGGGTGTTCTAAAAACTGGTTTCTCATCAGTAGGACAGCAACTCAATTTTCCTGTTGTGGCAATTCTCACTTCAACTTTTTCAGGTGGAGATTTCTTGTCTATTACATCCACAACAGTCTGCTGTTTATAATCCTACTGTATTACATGGGATAAAATACCAAGTGGTATTAGTAATCCCCAATCGCACACACTCCAGCTCACTGACTCAACCCCCACCCTTTCTCTTCTTTGTTCTCACACACACACATAGTCAGACTCAGACATATACACGGGCCCACAAAACAACACACACAGTTCTCAACATTGAACAGCTACAAACGAGAAGCTAATCAATATTTTTCAATTTCAACTAACCTACATTTTTCCTTTATTTCAAATTCGGAAAGTTGACAGTTAACTTCCTTCATCAATTCTGCCGCCATTTCTGACAGTCTTAATTGTTATGGTGTCTAGTTATGGTTCCTCAGTGTTGAGAAAAATTCAAATTGCCTGACTTTGGGTTGAATACCAAGCTTCTACTCCCAATTTGGAGCGGGTATTCCTGGGTGTTTTTACTCACAACCCTCGGTCAGTTTTAGATTTCTCAAACGTTGGACATTCATACAATACACATACACACTCACAGATTGATCAGTTCTGTGTCTGTGAAAATAGATAAACTATTTTCGTCTTCTATAAATAACAAACGTTGTACTATCACTTCCAAATATAGTAATAATTACATCTGTACTCTACCAGAAATAAGGACCCCTAAATCTGTCTTCCAGAAAAAACAACAGTTAATTCTGTACTATCCGAGCAGATATAATCAACTACACTTGTACTCTCTACCAGACAAGGAATGCCTTAATCTGCCTTCCAGAATAAACAACAGTTAATTCTGTACTGTCCGAGTCTTCCAACAAGTCTTCCAAAATAGCAAAGTTAAATCTGTATTTCTTCCAGAAAATAGCTAAGCTAAGATGTACTATCTCTTCGGGTAAAGGAACTCCCTGAAACCCTACTATCCTTCAAAAACCCCAAAAAGTTTTTTACTATCTGTTGTATACAACCACTGACCTGTGACAATCTCTCCGCTGGTCGAGACACTCGCGGTTCATGGATGAAGTCTGTGTTCTCTCCGGTGGAGGATGGCCGAGGACCGGCCTCCTGGAAGAGAGGACTTTTCACGATGGCGCCGTTTTCAGTCGTCGTCAATCGTCCACCGCAGATCACACGTTTTCATCCGGCATTCGAAGGACCAAGTAATGTTAAGGATGTTTCTATCAAAACAAGCCTGAACAAATGAATCAACCAGCCAAGATTGTCTGTCATTTCCGCGCTGGGCAGCCCTCGAACTCCGAGGCGAAGCCAGCGTGTTCGACTGCACACATGGTTTTTATTTGCATCAGCATAAGCAATTTGAATATGCAATACATACAGAATGGAAAACTTGACATTTGACTCCATCCCACTTGCCCACCCTCTTCCTGCCTATTCTAACGGTTTCAGCTTACAAGACACCTTTTGTTCATACTTCTGCTTATTCTAACAGCAAAAGGGAGCATGTTCACTCTGAACTTCATTTGACCTGTGTCGTGTATTTTCACAAGGCTTAACATGTTGAACTTATTTTATGGCCATGACGATATTGTTGCTTTAGAAATACCAAGCCTTGTGTTGGACCTCCCTAAATGCATAAGTTACAGCCTTAAGAGGCCTCGGGCCCCAACATTATCTACGAAGGGTTAAAGGGGTCATCAACACCCCAAGGGAGGTGTTTACAGAAAAGGGTTCTGGCGTTGGGGAGTCACATTCGCGATGAGGCCGTACCTGGCACCCGTAGCTGTCGAAAGTTTAATTAGAGGCCAGAAAGATACGAATGCATGTGCAACAAAGGGGGCCTGTAAGATTAGTTATAGTTTGAAACTTGCTCAGATGACAAACTAAACAACAAAACTAACAGATGAACATACAAACTTAAATTTCTTTAACACTTCCCCGGGCACGGGCGGTGCCAAGCGACCCCTAAGTTTAACCAAATGGAAGCTCCGGAGGAGGAGGGCATGCTCGCGTCACAGTAAGCCGAAGAGGAGCACCTTCCCCGGGCACGGGCGGTTCCAAGCGGCCCCTAAGTTTAACCGAATGGAAGCTCCGGAGGAGGAGGGCATGCTCGCGTCACAGTAAGCCGAAGAGGAGCACCTTCCCCGGGCACGGGCGGTTCCAAGCGGCCCCTACGTTTAACTGAATGGAAGCTCCGGAGGAGGAGGGCATGCTCGCGTCACAGTAAGCCGAAGAGGAGCACCTTCCCCGGGCACGGGCGGTGCCAAGCGGCCCCTAAGTTTAACCGAATGGAAGTTCCGAGGAGGAGGTCGGGCGTGTGTCACAGTTAAGCCGAATTGGAGCACCTCTTCCGCCCGGGCACGAGCGGAGCGCGAGGCTGTCCGTTATGAAAGAATAAATAAATAAAGAATGCCACCTTTTTTTCACAGGGCACACCGGACGGCGTACCATCAGGTTAAAGTCGGAGTAATTAAATAAATACAAAAAGAATGGCTGGGGAATAAAAAAATAATACGTTTTAATAATAATTTGGTTTTTTTGTTATAACATGAATTTCACTCTCTCTCTCTCTCTCTCTCCCCGTATATATATATATATATATATATAAATATAAATATTTATATATTTATTATATATATTGTATATTTTTTTAAGCATTTTTGAAGGTGCGCCGCTACTTCGCGGATTTTCAGTTTTTGCGGGTGGTCTCGGTCCCCATTAACCGCGATAACCGAGGGTTCACTGTACTCCATAAAATTTACAAAAAGCGAGGTGAAACACTCAACCAGGGCTGCTTTTTTGAACATTTCTCGAGGGCCATGGCGAGCCATTTCAAAAAAGCTGCACAACTAACGTATAAAATATTGATAAATTTGCTCTGCCTGATGTGTGTGTCAAGTTTCACGAGTTGTCGTTCATATTTAGAACCTCATAATCAGCGTTGTTTTATTGCCGAACCGTGCAATGCCACTCCCACAACTTTTCACGAAAAAGGATGAATTTCGTATTGTGACATCCTCATGGCCGAAACAGTCCTCCGAGCATATATGAGGGCGACCTTGTTGAGTTGCACGGAGAAAAATGTCGCGGTTCTACGAACCGTGTGGGAAGGAAGGAGGACCCGGAAGCGACAGGTGAGTGGGAAACAGGGTTTATTGAGGGCTGGAGTGGGGATGCGAGCTGGAGAGAGTTCACCACCAGGCAGGCGTCGTCCAGGACAACGTCGAAGGAAGCCGACGGGCAAGTGCCGGGTGGCGCGGACGAGGGTGCGGTCGAGCGAGACGCGTCGGGAGGCGAAGTCGGGCTGGCGTGGTAGCGCGAAGCACGGCGGAGCGGAGAGCGCTGGCGGGATGTTTGCCGGGCGGGGTCTCGGAGGCGCTGGCGTGCGGAGCGGGACCAGACGGGTTCAGGTCGGCTAGAGGGGGAAGACGGCAGAGCAGGGGTCAAGCAAGCACGAGAGCAAGGCGAGTCAGGCGAACGGGAAACAAGACGAGACATGAGCCAGTACCACGTGAGGTGACAAGATAATCCGGCATCGGACTCCTGGCGTGGCTGGTTCTTAAGCCGGCGCTGATTGCCGGCAACGAGCTGCAGGTGCGCCGGAGCCGACGCCCACTTTCTCCGGAGGAGAGCCTGGCTGGGTGGATCGTGAACCTGTAACAAACAGAACTGCCACGCCCTCCTCCCCGGCCCGAACCGTCACAGTACCCCCCCCCTAACGGACGCCTCCTGGCGTCCTACCCGGCTTGTCCGGGTGAAGTGCGTAAAACTCCCTGATGGGGGCGTCGGTCAAAAACAGTTTTCGGGAGATCCAGGAGCGCTCCTCCGGACCGTAACCCTCCCAGTCCACCAGGTACTGGTAGCCCCGGCCCCGGCGCCGAACGTCCAGGACTTTTGCCACCGTGTAAGCCGGGTGGTCGTCTATTATCATGGGGGGTGGGGGGGGTGCCGCCGGAGGGCTCAGAGGGCTGGAGGATACCGGTTTGAGGAGGGAGACATGGAATGTGGGGTGAATCTTCAGGGAGTCGGGAAGTTTGAGTCGAACAGAGCATGGGTTGATGATTCTTTCGACGGGAAAGGGACCGATAAAGCGAGGAGCCAGCTTACGAGACTCGACTTGTAGGGGAAGATCGCGTGAGGAGAGCCACACCATTTGGCCAGGCACGTAGTCCGGGGCTGGGGACCGACGGCGATCAGCCAGTCGCTTGGTCCTCTGGGCTGTTCGAATGAGGGCGGCCCTCGCTTCGGCCCACACCCCCCGGATCCGGCGGAGATGCTCCTCCACGGAAGGAATGGCCACGGTATGCTCCTGGTCCTTGAAGAGAGGTGGTTGGTAACCGAAACAGACCATGAAGGGAGACATACCTGTGGCCGTGGTGGAGAGGGAGTTATGGGCGTACTCGACCCAGGGTAGTGCGTCGCTCCAGGAGTCCGGGTTGCGGGCCACCACGCATCGGAGGGCGGCTTCCAGGTCCTGGTTGGCCCGCTCCGTCTGGCCGTTGGATTGGGGGTGGTAGCCCGAGGAGAGACTGGCGGTGGCCCCGACTGCCTTGCAGAATTCCTGCCAAACTTGTGAAGCGAACTGGGGGCCCCGGTCGGACACGATGTCCTCCGGGATGCCGTGGGGTCGGAAAACGTGTTGGGTGACGAGTTTGGCGGTCTCAAGCGCGGTGGGCAGCTTGGGCAGGGGGACGTAGTGGACGCTTTTGGAAAACCTGTCGACCAGGGTGAGGATGACTGTGTGTCCGTTGGACGGAGGGAGACCGGTAACAAAGTCCAGGGCGATGTGCGACCATGGACGGCTTGGAATCGGCAGGGGCTGGAGGAGGCCGGCGGGGACCGCGTGGGAGGCCTTTCCGCGGGCGCAGACGGAGCAGGCTCGCACGAATTCCCGGGTATCCTTAGCCATCCGGGGCCACCAGAAACGCTGCTGGAGGAAACGGAGAGTGCGTGCCACCCCCGGGTGGCAGGTGAGTGTGGATGAGTGCCCCCATTGCAGTACCTGTGACCGCACGGTGTCGGGAACGAACAAGCGGTCGGAAGGGACTGGGCGCGGGTCTGGTTGCTGCTCCTGAGCGTTGCGGACGACCTGCTCGATGTCCCAGGTGGCCGCCCCCAGTAGACAGGCCGAGGGAAGAATGGGCTCCGGAGCGTCAGGGCTGGCAGGGGGCGAGAACTGACGTGAGAGGGCGTCCGCCTTCCCATTGTTCGAGCCGGGGCGGAAGGAGAGGGTAAAATTGAAACGGCTCAAGAACAAGTTCCAGCGTGCCTGGCGGGGGTTGAGTCTCTTGGCGGACTGCAGGTATGCCAGGTTTTTGTGGTCGGTCCAGACCAAAAAAGGGGTCGAGGTGCCCTCGAGCCAGTGCCGCCACTCCTGGAGAGCCCATACCACCGCGAGGAGTTCTCGATTGCCCACGTCGTAGTTTCGCTCGGCGGGGGATAGGCGCCTGGAAAAGAAGGCACACGGATGGACTACCTGGGTGCCGGAATCCCGCTGGGAGAGGACGGCCCCCGCCCCGGTGTCGGAGGCGTCCACCTCCACGATGAACTGGAGGGCGGGGTCTGGGTGCCGGAGTACGGGGGCGCTGGTGAAGGCCTTCTTCAGGTGGGTGAAGGCCTGGGCGGCCGCCGGGGTCCACTGGAATGTGGTGGCTGTGGACGTAAGCGCGGTGAGTGGACTGGCGACCTTACTGTAGTCCCGGATGAAACGGCGGTAGAAATTTGCGAATCCGAGAAAACGTTGCAGCTCCTTCCGGGTGGTGGGCTGGGGCCACTCCGCCACGGCCTGGATCTTGGCCGGGTCGGGGCGAAGTTGCCCCCTGGCGATGATATAGCCAAGGAAGGGCACCGAAGGGACGTGGAACTCGCATTTCTCGGGCTTCACGTAGAGGCGGTTCTCCAGGAGGCGCTGGAGGACCAGTCGAACATGCCGGCGGTGATCTGCGAGAGAGCGGGAGAATATGAGGATGTCGTCGAGGTATATGAATACGAACCGGTTGAGCATGTCGCGGAAAACGTCCGTCATGAGGGTCTGGAAGACGGCGGGGGCGTTGGTAAGTCCGAAAGGCATCACCAGATACTCGAAGTGCCCCAATGGTGTGTTGAATGCCGTCTTCCACTCGTCCCCCTCCCTGATGCGGACCAGGTGGTACGCATTTCGTAAGTCCAACTTTGAGAAAATCTGGGCCTCACATAGGGGTTCGAACGACGGGTCGATGAGGGGGAGCGAAGACTTGTTTTTGACCGTTATTTGGTTTAATGGTTTGAAGTCAATGCAGGGGCGGAGCGAGGCGTCCTTCTTTTTTACGAAAAAGAAGCCCGCGCCCAGAGGAGAAGACGAGGGGCGGATGAGACCGGTCGCAAGTGACTCCCGGATGTACGTCTCCATGGCCTCCTTCTCTGGCCTGGAGATGTTGTATAGCCGGGTGTTGGGCAGGGGGGCCCCCGGGAGGAGGTCGATGGCGCAGTCGTACGGACGATGGGGGGGGAGGGTACGGGCAAGGTCCTTGTTGAAGACCTGCGCCAGGTCGTGGTAGTCCGGGGGAACGGAGGAGACGTCAGGGGGAGGGGGGGGGGGAAGCGTAGAGGAAGGGGGCGGATCCGCTGAACGCAGGCAGTGGGAGTGGCAGAACTCACTCCATCCTGTCAGCACGCACCTCCTCCAATCGATGGTGGGATTGTGGGTCTGGAGCCAGGGGAACCCTAAGACCAGGGGGACCTGGGGAGAGTGAATCAGAAAAAATCTGATGGACTCCCGGTGATTTCCAGAGACGATGAGGGTCAGGGGAGCGGTCTGTTGGGAGACCCGGGCGATGAGATGTCCGTCCAGCGCGACCACCCTTCGGGGAGACAGAATGGGTTCCATGGTGATGCCGAGCTGGCGGGCAAGGGTCAGGTCCAAGAAGCTGCCGTCGGCCCCCGAGTCGACCAGCGCGGTGACCGAGCGGGGGGTGTGTGGACCCAGCAGCCGGGCGGAGATGGACATCCGGGAAGAAGAGCCAGAAGCGGAGACCAGCAGGCTCGGCGTTGGGCTCTCCCTCAACGACGAGCCTGCTCTTTTGGGTTACTGGGACAGTGGATCAAGACGTGGCCGGGGAGGCCGCAATACAGGCAGAGCTGATGGGACCGACGGCGCTGGCGCTCCAGAGGGTCCAGAGTAGTTCTTCCTACCTGCATCGGTTCCTCCGCGCCGGTGGATAGCTGAACCGGCGATGGCGAGCGAACCTCGGGTCGGGGAATGGCTGCCCGGGCGGCGACTCTGGCGGGGCGTCGGAAACGATCAGCCTGCCGGTCCCGCAACCGATGGTCCACCTTGATGGCCAGGGCGATTAGTTCTTCGAGCGTCGTGGTTTCGTCTCGGATCGCCAGCTCGTCCTTGAGGGCGTCGGTCAACCCGTTGAGAAACGCCTCGCGGAGAGCCGGCTCGTTCCAACGGCTCTCGTGGGCCAGGATGCGGAATTCCACCGAGAAATCGGCCGCGGAGCGGGAACCCTGTCGGAGGGAGAGGAGCCGGCGGGACGCCTCGCGCCCCTGCACCGGGTGGTCGAAGACACGGCGTAACTCCTGGCTGAAATCCGCGTAAGTAGACATCGCAGGAGACGCCGCCTCCCACAATGCGGTTGCCCACTTGGCGGCGCGGCCGCGAAGCAAGTTGATGGTATAGGCGATCCTGGCCCGCTCGGTAGCGTAACTGTGGGGCTGGAGGTCGAAAACCAGGGAAGTGCTGAGTAAAAATTGGCTACACGAGCCCAAGTCCCCGGAGTAGGGTTCGGGAGTAGGAACGTGGGGCTCTCGACCGCCCGCATAATGCAATGCGGCGGCCGGGGGGGCCAGGGTCGCGTCCCTGGGGAGGTTGGAGGGGGGAGCGAGTGAACCCACCTGGTTAGAGAGGTGCGAGAGCTGGTGTTGGATGGCCTGGAGAGAGCCCGGAACTTCCTGCAGCATTCGATCATGGCGCTCGAGCACGCTGCCCTGGTGGGCAAGCGCTTCGCCCAGGGGGTCCGTGGTCGCGGGGTCCATTAACTTGGCCGGATTATTCTGTCGCGGTTCTACGAACCGTGTGGGAAGGAAGGAGGACCCGGAAGCGACAGGTGAGTGGGAAACAGGGTTTATTGAGGGCTGGAGTGGGGATGCGAGCTGGAGAGAGTTCACCACCAGGCAGGCGTCGTCCAGGACAACGTCGAAGGAAGCCGACGGGCAAGTGCCGGGTGGCGCGGACGAGGGTGCGGTCGAGCGAGACGCGTCGGGAGGCGAAGTCGGGCTGGCGTGGTAGCGCGAAGCACGGCGGAGCGGAGAGCGCTGGCGGGATGTTTGCCGGGCGGGGTCTCGGAGGCGCTGGCGTGCGGAGCGGGACCAGACGGGTTCAGGTCGGCTAGAGGGGGAAGACGGCAGAGCAGGGGTCAAGCAAGCACGAGAGCAAGGCGAGTCAGGCGAACGGGAAACAAGACGAGACATGAGCCAGTACCACGTGAGGTGACAAGATAATCCGGCGTCGGACTCCTGGCGTGGCTGGTTCTTAAGCCGGCGCTGATTGCCGGCAACGAGCTGCAGGTGCGCCGGAGCCGACGCCCACTTTCTCCGGAGGAGAGCCTGGCTGGGTGGATCGTGAACCTGTAACAAACAGAACTGCCACGCCCTCCTCCCCGGCCCGAACCGTCACAAAAAACATCCAAGAAAATAACTTGTATTAGCTTTTACCAGTTGGTGGCGCTACTACTACGATGAAAAATAAGTTGGTAGATGTCTTCAGGGCTGAAGTATCCTCAAATGTGTACAACTTCGAGAAGATAGGATCATCTGAGTCATGTTGCCGGAGCTTTTGTTGCCACAAAGTACAATCGGACTTTTCAGCACCGTAATAGCCACGCCTTTTGCCAAAACGTCACAAATTCGGCAGAGAGTAAGATCATTGTCTTGAGTCTTTTCTGACTAATTTTCAGTCGGATTCGTCAAAAGGGCACCGTGCAGTACGTGAAAATTAAAATAAAAACAAATTTTTGATTCCACTTGGCGGCGCTGTGTGTATAACAAAATAATAACATTAAGATGTCTTCAGGTCGGGACATTTTATTTACAGGTGAAGGTTTGGATTTTTAGGAGCATGTGCAGGGGAGTTATTAAGCATTCATTTATTTGTATTAGGTTCATTTTGTCTTCTTATTATTGATATTTGACTGATTCATTAAAAGCAGACAATTATGTTTTAGGTAAATTTTTTACCTGACATGTTTCGGCGAGTCTTTCGCCTTCTTCAGAGTGTCGCATGATGGTGTCTTGAGACCCGTCTTTATCAGCTGATGTTCCATGAGGGTGTGACTTACCTGTCAAAAAAATTAAAAATCAGAGCAGTAAAAGAATAAGCACAACATGAACATTACAAATCAGCAATCACTGACCACTGCAAAAGGGAAAACCACATCATGGACCGGGAGAAGGGCAGGGTTATCCGCACCGAAGAGAACAAACAACAGCGCTGGATCAGAGAGGCCATTGAGATCTGCAAGCGAGGCATAAAAACCATGAACAGAGACAAGGGAGCCTTTATCCTCTCGACCACCTGGAGCAGCATCTTGGCGGAGTGAACGGACAGCGGGGGGTGTGACTTGCCTTCATTCTTGTGACAGGTAAGTCACGCCCTCATTGAACATCAGCTGATAAAGACGGGTCACAATACACCATCATGTGACACTCTGAAGAAGGCGAAAGACTTTTGTATTGTGACATCCTCAAGGCCTAAACACTCATCCGAGCAAATATAAGGTAGATTTTGTGAACCTGCCCGGAGAAAAACATCAACGAAAATAATTTGTATTTGTTTTAACCAGTTGGTGGCGCTACCACTGCGATCAAAAATAAGTTGGCAGCCGTCTTCAGGGCCTGAATATCCTCAAATGTGAAAAATTTCGAGAAGATGGATCATCTGAATCATTTTGCAGGAACTTTTGTTGCCACGGAGAATAATCAGACTCTGCGGCACCGCAATAGCCACGCCCTTCGAAGGAAAGTCACAAAAATAGGGATAGCGTAAGATCAATGTCTTGAGTCTTTTCTAGCCAATTTTCAATCGGATTCGTTAAAAGGGCACCGTGCAGTACGTCAAAATGTAAAAAATGATATTGATTGGCGCAAGGTGTATAACAGAATATAAACATATAGATGTCTTCAGGTACCGACTCTTTATGTACATGTGAAGTTTTGGATTTTTAGCAGCATGTGCATGAGAGTTATTAAGCATTTTGTCCATTGCGGCGAAGGAAATCTTAAGTGAAAACTTTGAAGCCCCGCCCCCGTCATATAGTATTTCGGAAACAAAAGATTTTAGCCCCAGTGTTTGTCCCAGGTCTTAAGATGCTACAGACAGAATTTTAAGGCAATCAGATGAAGCCTTTAGGATCAGGGTGCAAAAGAATGACCCCTGTAAACATGCAAAAAAGGGCAAAAGTCGGACTTTCAAAAATTCATAACTCACTTCCTGTTCATATTAGACGTTAAAATATCAAATTTTTCGCCATGCCCGATGAGACTGCCAAGTTTGGTGAGTTTTTGTGCATGTTTCGGGGGTCAAAAATGCGATCGAACAATCGGAAAAATAATAATAATAATAATTTCAACAAAAACAATAGCGACTTCGCAGCGGTCGCTGCTCAGGCCCTAATAATAATAATAATAATAATAATAAAAGTAATAATATTTTCTACAAAAACATTAGGGACTTCGCAGCCGTCGCAGCTCGGGCCCTAATAACAATTTCTAGAAAAACGATAGGGACCTCGCAGCGGTCACTGCTCGGGCCCTAATAATAATAATAATAATAATTTCCACAAAAACAATGGGGACCTCGTAGCGGTTGCTGCTCGGGCCCTAATAATAATTTCTACATAAACAATAGGGACCTCGCCGCGGTCGCTGCTCGGGCCCCAATAATAATTTCTACACAAAGTCCATTGTGGTGACCCGCCCCTTTTAAGTAAATTCAAAATGGCCGACTTCCTGTAAAACCTAGCTCATTGCTCCAAGAGACTTTTTTGTAGGTCTTGGTCTTATACATACAGTGAACCCTCGCTACTTCGCGGTTCACCTTTCGCGGGTTCAGTTCTTCGCGGGTCTAAAAAATATTCGGGGGCATTGTAGTTTCGCCGAGCGGCACGACGGGCGCTGGAGCGGTTAGACGGCCGGCGTGCGCCGAAGAAGAGCGTGGGCGAAGAGGAGAGTGGACGAAGAAGAGCACGTTCCCCCGGACACGATCGGTGGCGACGTTTCGCGCGGTTCGGACCGTACCAGGGCTCCGGCCGGCGTGCGTGGCAGTTAAGCCGTAGAGGAGCACCGTCCCCGGGCACGGGCGGTGCCAAGCGGCCCCTAAGTTTAACCGAATGGAAGCTCTGGAGGAGGAGGGCATGCTCGCGTCACAGTAAGCCGAAGAGGAGCACCTTCGCCGGGCACGGGCGGTTCCAAGCGGCCCCTAAGTTTAACCGAATTGAAGCTCCGGAGGAGGCGGGCATGCTCGCGTCACAGTAAGCCGAAGAGGAGCACCTTCCCCGGGCACGGGCGGTGCCAAGCGGCCCCTAAGTTTAACCGAATGGAAGCTCCGGGGGAGGAGGGCGGGCGTGTGTCACAGTTAAGCCGAATTGGAACACCTCTTCCGCCCGGGCACGAACGGAGCGCGAAGCTGTCAGTTATGAATGAATAAATGAATAAATAAATAAATAAATAAAGAATGCCACCTTTCATTTCACAGGGAACACCGGACGGCGTACCAGCAGGTAAAAGTCGGAGTAATTAAATAAATACAAAAAGAATGGCTGGGGAATAAAAAAATAATACGTTTTAATAATAATTTGTTTTTTTTGTTATAACATGAATTTCACTCTCTCTCTCTCTCTCTCTCCCCGTATATATATATACATATATATATATATATATATATACATATATATATATATATATATACATATATATATATATATATATATATATATATTTATTATATATATATTGTATTTTCTTTTAAGCATTTTTGAAGGTGCGCCGCTACTTCGCGGATTTTCAGTTTCCGCGGGTGGTCTCGGTCCCCATTAACCGCGATAACCGAGGGTTCACTGTACTCCATAAAATTTACAAAAAGCGAGGTGAAACACTCAACCAGGGCTGCTTTTTTGAACATTTCTCGAGGGCCATGGCGAGCCATTTCAAAAAAGCTGCACAACTAACGTATAAAATATTGATAAATTTGCTCTGCCTGATGTGTGTGTCAAGTTTCACGAGTTGTCGTTCATATTTAGAACCTCATAATCAGCGTTGTTTTATTGCCAAAAAGTGCAATGCCACTCCCACAACTTTTCACGAAAAAGGATGAATTTCGTATTGTGACATCCTCATGGCCGAAACAGTCCTCCGAGCATATATGAGGGCGACCTTGTTGAGTTGCACGGAGAAAAACATCCAAGAAAATAACTTGTATTAGCTTTTACCAGTTGGTGGCGCTACTACTACGATGAAAAATAAGTTGGTAGATGTCTTCAGGGCTGAAGTATCCTCAAATGTGTACAACTTCGAGAAGATAGGATCATCTGAGTCATGTTGCCGGAGCTTTTGTTGCCACAAAGTACAATCGGACTTTTCAGCACCGTAATTGCCACGCCTTTTGCCAAAACGTCACAAAACTCGGCAGAGAGTAAGATCATTGTCTTGAGTCTTTTCTGACTAATTTTCAGTCGGATTCGTCAAAAGGGCACCGTGCAGTACGTGAAAATTAAAATAAAAACAAATTTTTGATTCCACTTGGCGGCGCTGTGTGTATAACAAAATAATAACATTAAGATGTCTTCAGGTCGGGACATTTTATTTACAGGTGAATGTTTGGATTTTTAGGAGCATGTGCAGGGGAGTTATTAAGCATTCATTTATTTGTATTAGGTTCATTTTGTCTTCTTATTATTGATATTTGACAGATTCATTAAAAGCAGACAATTATGTTTTCGGTAAAATTTTTTACCTGACATGTTTCGGCGAGTCTTTCGCCTTCTTCAGAGTGTCGCATGATGGTGTCTTGAGACCCGTCTTTATCAGCTGATGTTCCATGAGGGTGTGACTTACCTGTCAAAAAAATGAAAAATCGGAGCAGTAAAAGAACAAGCACAACATGAACATTACAAATCAGCAATCACTGACCACTGCAAAAGGGAAAACCACATCATGGACCGGGAGAAGGGCAGGGTCATCGGCACCGAAGAGAACAAACAACAGCGCTGGATCAGAGAGGCCATTGAGATCTGCAAGCGAGGCATAAAAACCATGAACAGAGACAAGGGAGCCTTCATCCTCTCTACCACCTGGAGCAGCATCTTGGCGGAGTTAACGGACAGCGGGGGGCGTGACTTGCCTTCATTCTTGTGACAGGTAAGTCACGCCCTCATGGAACATCAGCTGATAAAGACGGGCCACAAGACACCATCATGTGACACTCTGAAAAAGGCGAAAGACTTTCGTATTGTGACATCCTCAAGGCCTAAACACTCATCCGAGCAAATATAAGGTAGATTTTGTTAACCTGCCCGGAGAAAAACATCAACGAAAATAATTTGTATTTGTTTTAACCAGTTGGTGGCGCTACCACTGCGATCAAAAATAAGTTGGCAGCCGTCTTCAGGGCCTGAATATCCTCAAATGTGAAAAATTTCGAGAAGATGGATCATCTGAATCATTTTGCAGGAACTTTTGTTGCCACGGAGAATAATCAGACTCTGCGGCACCGTAATAGCCACGCCCTTCGAAGGAAAGTCACAAAAATAGGGATAGAGTAAGATCAATGTCTTGAGTCTTTTCTAGCCAATTTTCAATCGGATTCGTTAAAAGGGCACCGTGCAGTACGTCAAAATGTAAAAAATGATATTGATTGGCGCAAGGTGTATAACTGAATATAAACATATAGATGTCTTCAGGTACCGACTCTTTATGTACATGTGAAGTTTTGGATTTTTAGCAGCATGTGCAAGAGAGTTATTAAGCATTTTGTCCATTGCGGCGAAGGAAATCTTAAGTGAAAACTTCGAAGCCCCGCCCCCGTCATATAGTATTTCGGAAACAAAAAATTTTAGTCCCAGTGTTTGTCCCAGGTCTTAAGATGCTACAGACAGAATTTTAAGGCAATCAGATGAAGCCTTTAGGATCAGGGTGCAAAAGAATGACCCCTGTAAACATGCAAAAAAGGGCAAAAGTCGGACTTTCAAAAATTCATAATTCACTTCCTGTTCATATTAGACGTTAAAATATCAAATTTTTCGCCATGCCCGATGAGACTGCCAAGTTTGGTGAATTTTTGTGCATGTTTCGGGGGACAAAAATGCAATCGAACAATCGGAAAAATAATAATAATAATAATTTCTACAAAAACAATAGGGACTTCGCAGCGGTCGCTGCTCAGGCCCTAATAATAATAATAATAATAATAATAATAAAAGTAATAATATTTTCTACAAAAACAGTAGGGACCTCGCAGCCGTCGCAGCTTGGGCCCTAATAACAATTTCTAGAAAAACAATAGGGACCTCGCAGCGGTCACTGCTCGGGCCCTAATAATAATAATAATAAAAATAATAATAATTTCCACAAAAACAATGGGGACCTCGTAGCGGTCGCTGCTCGGGCCCTAATAATAATTTCTACATAAACAATAGGGACCTCGCCGCGGTCGCTGCTCGGGCCCCAATAATAATTTCTACACAAAGTCCATTGTGGTGACCCGCCCCTTTTAAGTAAATTCAAAATGGCCGACTTCCTGTAAAACCTAGCTCATTGCTCCAAGAGACTTTTTTGTAGGTCTTGGTCTTATACATACGGTGAACCCTCGCTACTTCGCGGTTCACCTTTCGCGGGTTCAGTGCTTCGCGGGTATAAAAAATATTCGGGGGCATTGTAGTTTCGCCGAGCGGCACGACGGGCGCTGGAGCGGTTAGACGGCCGGCGTGCGCCGAAGAAGAGCGTGGGCGAAGAGGAGAGTGGACGAAGAAGAGCACGTTCCCCCGGACACGATCGGTGGCGACGTTTCGCGCGGTTCGGACCGTACCAGAGCTCCGGCCGGCGTGCGTGGCAGTTAAGCCGTAGAGGAGTACCTTCCCCGGGCACGGGCGGTGCCAAGCGGCCCCTAAGTTTAACCGAATGGAAGCTCCGGAGGAGGAGGGCATGCTCGCGTCACAGTAAGCCAAAGAGGAGCACCTTCCCCGGGCACGGGCGGTTCCAAGCGGCCCCTAAGTTTAACCGAATGGAAGCTCCGGAGGAGGCGGGCATGCTCGCGTCACAGTAAGCCAAAGAGGAGCACCTTCCCCGGGCACGGGCGGTGCCAAGCGGCCCCTAAGTTTAACCGAATGGAAGCTCCGGGGCAGGAGGGCGGGCGTGTGTCACAGTAAAGCCGAATTGGAACACCTCTTCCGCCCGGGCACGAACGGAGCGCGAAGCTGTCAGTTATGAATGAATAAATGAATAAATAAATAAATAAATAAAGAATGCCACCTTTCATTTCACAGGGCACACCGGACGGCGTACCAGCAGGTAAAAGTCGGAGTAATTAAATAAATACAAAAAGAATGGCTGGGGAATAAAAAAATAATACGTTTTAATAATAATTTGGTTTTTTTGTTATAACATGAATTTCACTCTCTCTCTCTGTCTATATATATATATATATATATATATATATATATATATATATATATATTTATTATATATATTGTATTTTTTTTTAAGCATTTTTGAAGGTGCGCCGCTACTTCGCGGATTTTCAGTTTTCGCGCGTGGTCTCTGTCCCCATTAACCGCGATAACCGAGGGTTCACTGTACTCCATAAAATTTACAAAAAGCAAGGTGAAACACTCAACCAGGGCTGCTTTTTTTAACATTTCTCGAGGGCCATGGCGAGCCATTTCAAAAAAGCTGCACAACTAACGTATAAAATATTGATAAATTTGCTCTGCCTGATGTGTGTGTAAAGTTTCACGAGTTGTCGTTCATATTTAGAACCTCATAATCAGCGTTGTTTTATTGCCGAACAGTGCAATGCCACTCCCACAACTTTTCACGAAAAAGGATGAATTTCGTATTGTGACATCCTCATGGCCGAAACAGTCATCCGAGCATATATGAGGGCGACCTTGTTGAGTTGCACGGAGAAAAACATCCAAGAAAATAACTTGTATTAGCTTTTACCAGTTGGTGGCGCTACTACTACGATGAAAAATAAGTTGGTAGATGTCTTCAGGGCTGAAGTATCCTCAAATGTGTACAACTTCGAGAAGATAGGATCATCTGAGTCATGTTGCCGGAGCTTTTGTTGCCACAAAGTACAATCGGATTTTTCAGCACCGTAATAGCCACGCCTTTTGCCAAAACGTCACAAAATTCGGCAGAGAGTAAGATCATTGTCTTGAGTCTTTTCTGACTAATTTTCAGTCGGATTCGTCAAAAGGGCACCGTGCAGTACGTGAAAATTAAAATAAAAACACATTTTTGATTCCACTTGGCGGCGCTGTGTGTATAACAAAATAATAACATTAAGATGTCTTCAGGTCGGGACGTTTTATTTACAGGTGAAGGTTTGGATTTTTAGGAGCATGTGCAGGGGCGTTATTAAGCATTCATTTATTTGTATTAGGTTCATTTTGTCTTCTTATTATTGATATTTGACTGATTCATTAAAAGCAGACAATTATGTTTTAGGTTAATTTTTTACCTGACATGTTTCGGCGAGTCTTTCGCCTTCTTCAGAGTGTCGCATGATGGTGTCTTGAGACCCGTCTTTATCAGCTGATGTTCCATGAGGGTGTGACTTACCTGTCAAAAAAATGAAAAATCAGAGCAGTAAAAGAACAAGCACAACATGAACATTACAAATCAGCAATCACTAACCACTGCAAAAGGGAAAACCACATCATGGACCGGGAGAAGGGCAGGGTCATCCGCACCGAAGAGAACAAACAACAGCGCTGGATCAGAGAGGCCATTGAGATCTGCAAGCGAGGCATAAAAACCATGAACAGAGACAAGGGAGCCTTCATCCTCTCTACCACCTGGAGCAGCATCTTGGCGGAGTGAACGGACAGCGGGGGGCGTGACTTGCCTTCATTCTTGTGACAGGTAAGTCACGCCCTCATGGAACATCAGCTGATAAAGACGGGCCACAAGACACCATCATGTGACACTCTGAAGAAGGCGAAAGACTTTCGTATTGTGACATCCTCAAGTCCTAAACACTCATCCGAGCAAATATAAGGTAGATTTTGTTAACCTGCCCGGAGAAAAACATCAACGAAAATAATTTGTATTTGTTTTAACCAGTTGGTGGCGCTACCACTGCGATCAAAAATAAGTTGGCAGCCGTCTTCAGGGCCTGAATATCCTCAAATGTGAAAAAGTTCAAGAAGATGGATCATCTGAATCATTTTGCAGGAACTTTTGTTGCCACGGAGAATAATCAGACTCTGCGGCACCGTAATAGCCACGCCCTTCGAAGGAAAGTCACAAAAATAGGGATAGAGTAAGATCAATGTCTTGAGTCTTTTCTAGCCAATTTTCAATCGGATTCGTTAAAAGGGCACCGTGCAGTACGTCAAAATGTAAAAAATGATATTGATTGGCGCAAGGTGTATAACTGAATATAAACATATAGATGTTTTCAGGTACCGACTCTTTATGTACATGTGAAGTTTTGGATTTTTAGCAGCATGTGCAGAGAGTTATTAAGCATTTTGTCCATTGCGGCGAAGGAAATCTTAAGTGAAAACTTCGAAGCCCCGCCCCCGTCATATAGTATTTCGGAAACAAAAAATTTTAGCCCCAGTGTTGGTCCCAGGTCTTAAGATGCTACAGACAGAATTTTAAGGCAATCAGATGAAGCCTTTAGGATCAGGGTGCAAAAGAATGACCCCTGTAAACATGCAAAAAAGGGCAAAAGTCGGACTTTCAAAAATTCATAACTCACTTCCTATTCATATTAGACATTAAAATATCACATTTTTCGCCATGCCCGATGAGACTGCCAAGTTTGGTGAATTTTTGTGCATGTTTCGGGGGTCAAAAATGCAATCGAACAATCGGAAAAATAATAATAATAATAATTTCTACAAAAACAATAGGGACTTCGCAGCGGTCGCTGCTCAGGCCCTAATAATAATAATAATAATAAGAGAAGATAAGATAAGATGTCCTTTATTAGTCCCACAATGGGGGCCAAGGCGAGCAGTGGCGACGGGTCGTCGGATGCTGCCGCGGCCAGAGCGGGGCGCGGTGGTGGGTCCTCGTGCGTCGCCGAGACTGAGGCGTGACGCGGCGGCGGACCGTCGTCCATCGCGGGCACCGGAACCGGGAGCGGCGGCTGGTCGTCGACCCCTGCCGAGACAAGAATGTGGAGCGGCGGTGAGTCGCCGTCCACCGCCGAGGCAGAAACCAGGAGCGGCCGTGGGTCGTCGAGCGCTGCCGGAGCCAAGGCGAGCAGTGGCGACGGGTCGTCGGATGCTGCCGAGGCCAGAGCGGGGTGCGATGGTGGGTCGTCGTGCGTCGCCGAGGCTGAGGCGTGACTCGGCGGCGGACCGTCGTCCATCGCAGGCACCGGGACCGGGAGCGGCGGCGCTTCATCAGGCGCCGCTGGGACCGATACGGCAGGCGACTGCTCGTCGTCCACCACGGGTGCAGGGACCGGGAGTGACGGCTGCGGGCCGTGTTCTGCCAAAACGTGAGCTTGGAGCGGAGGCAAGGCGTGCCCCACCGGAACATGGGCTTGGGACGGACGCACAACGTGCTCCGCCGGAACGTGAGCTTGGGACGGACGCGCAGCGTGCTCCTCCTGAACGTGAACCTGGGTCGGAAGCAGGGTGTGCTTCCCCTGAACGTGGACTTGGGACGGACGCACAACGTGCTCCGCCTGAACGTGAGCTTGGGACGGACGCACAGCGTGCTCCGCCTGAACGTGAGCTTGGGACGGACGCACAGCGTGCTCCGCCTGAACGTGAACTAGGGACGGACGCCGGACGGGCTCCGCGTGAACGTGAACTTGGGTCGGGGGCAGGATGTGCTCCGCCTGAACGTGAACTTGGTTCGGGCGCACAGCGTGCTCCGCTGGATCGGGAGCTGGGATCGCCATTGGGGCCCCGGGACGGGGCTCGGCCGCTGACGGGGAGCCGGGACACGGCTCAGCAGCTGGCGGGGAGCCGGGACTGGGCTCAGCAGCTGGCGGGGAGCCGGGACTGGGCTCAGCAGCTGGCGGGGAGCCGGGACTGGGCTCAGCAGCTGGCGGGGAGCCGGGACTGGGCTCAGCAGCTGGCGGGGAGCCGGGACTGGGCTCAGCAGCTGGCGGGAAGCCGGGACTGGGCTCAGCAGCTGGCGGGGAGCCGGGACTGGGCTCAGCAGCTGGCGGGGAGCCGGGACAGGGCTCAGCAGCTGGCGGGGAGCCGGGACAGGGCTCAGCAGCTGGCGGGGAGCCGGGACAGGGCTCAGCAGCTGGCGGGGAGCCGGGACAGGGCTCAGCAGCTGGCGGGGAGCCGGGACAGGGCTCAGCAGCTGGCGGGGAGCCGGAACGGGGCTCGGCCGCCTTCGAGGAGTCGGCACGGGACTCTGGAGGCTGCGGCTCGCATGGAGGCGGCGGGGTCCGTGCAGCGGGAGCTGCATTGGTCACTGCTGCAGGCGTGGAGGCGACAGCGGGCCGGGTGCAGCAGTCGATCCGGGCACAGCCGAACCGGGAACCCTGATCCCTGTCAGCCTGCCGCCATAGGGAATCAGGAAAACGGGAGACCTGAGGGACCGTGACTGCGGGGGCTGGTGAACGCGAGCTAGGAGAAGCCAGGGGAGCGTGATCCGGTGCTGAAACTGATGGTGAACGATGTGCGCGACGTGACCGTGACTTCCGGGATTTGGGACGTGAAGCGCGCGAGGGGGAGTGGGAGGTGGTCGCGAAAAACTCAAATGGCTCGGGGGGAGGAGGGTGACGGCTCAAAAATAACTCCGCGTTGCGCTGAGCGACTAAGAGAGTGGCAATATATTCAAAATCATAGTCGTGATCTGGATCGGAAAAAATGTGAGGGGCAAGGTGCTCAAAATCAAACTCGTGACCGGACTTACTCGAACCGTGAGGGGGTGAAAGGGCTTGGTGCTCAAAATCGTCCTCGTAATCCGAATCTATGATCAGGTGAGGGGGTATGACAGGCTGGTAATCGGTGCTGTAATCGGGGGGCAAAAGGGGAGAAACAGACGTCGAGCGGAAAATGGAACCTACTTGAAGGACACGGGGTTGGTCGGCAGGCTGAGGGGGGTTGTCCGTCCGGCGGCGTCATGAGCCTCTCGCTGGGTCCTTCTTTGGTCGGGTCATTCTGTCAGGACTCGCCGGTCGGCGAGGAGGAGGTGGACCCAAAAGGCGAGGAGGCAGAGAGGTCAGAAACGTGAAGGGAATTTATTAACTGAAACAACCAGGGCAAACAATGTGGCAGGGTGAAAAATAACAAAAGACAAACTTAACGTGACCAGACTGGGAGGCAGGGCGAGGAACAACACTGAAAGACGGGAACGAAGAGGGGAACCAGAGCATGAACATGAACAAGGAGCAGAACGTGAACAAAGGTGGTCGTGGCTGTCCGTGATTTTCGGCAATGACCCGACAATGGGTTGAGAGCATGGAAGGCTTAAGTAGTCCGGTAATCAGGGGAGCAGATGGGGAGCAGGTGTGTGATCGTTGATGAGGAGCAGGTGCGTGGCTGGTGAGGGCGAGGTGCTGAGGGGAAACGCCCCTGCTCAGCTGATCAAAACAGACAGGAAAAGGCACATGGCAGGAAGGAGGGGAGAAAATAACAACAAAAACAATAACAAAAACCGCATGCATATGAAAACAATAACAAAAGGCTGTCATGCCCGACGCGGATCATGACAAGCACAACATGAACATTACAAATCAGCAATCACTGACCACTGCAAAAGGGAAAACCACATCATGGACCGGGAGAAGGGCAGGGTCATCCGCACCGAAGAGAACAAACAACAGCGCTGGATCAGAGAGGCCATTGAGATCTGCAAGCGAGGCATAAAAACCATGAACAGAGACAAGGGAGCCTTCATCCTCTCTACCACCTGGAGCAGCATCTTGGCGGAGTGAACGGACAGCGGGGGGCGTGACTTGCCTTCATTCTTGTGACAGGTAAGTCACGCCCTCATGGAACATCAGCTGATAAAGACGGGTCACAAGACACCATCATGTGACACTCTGAAGAAGGCGAAAGACTTTCGTATTGTGACATCCTCAAGGCCTAAACACTCATCCGAGCAAATATAAGGTAGATTTTGTTAACCTGCCCGGAGAAAAAAATCAACGAAAATAATTTGTATTTGTTTTAACCAGTTGGTGGCGCTACCACTGCGATCAAAAATAAGTTGGCAGCCGTCTTCAGGGCCTGAATATCCTCAAATGTGAAAAATTTCGAGAAGATGGATCATCTGAATCATTTTGCAGGAACTTTTGTTGCCACGGAGAATAATCAGACTCTGCGGCACCGTAATAGCCACGCCCTTCGAAGGAAAGTCACAAAAATAGGGATAGAGTAAGATCAATGTCTTGAGTCTTTTCTAGCCAATTTTCAATCGGATTCGTTAAAAGGGCACCGTGCAGTACGTCAAAATGTAAAAAATGATATTGATTGGCGCAAGGTGTATAACAGAATATAAACATATAGATGTCTTCAGGTACCGACTCTTTATGTACATGTGAAGTTTTGGATTTTTAGCAGCATGTGCAGGAGAGTTATTAAGCATTTTGTCCATTGCGGCGAAGGAAATCTTAAGTGAAAACTTTGAAGCCCCGCCCCCGTCATATAGTATTTCGGAAACAAAAGATTTTAGCCCCAATTTTAGCCCCAGTGTTTGTCCCAGGTCTTAAGATGCTACAGACAGAATTTTAAGGCAATCAGATGAAGCCTTTAGGATCAGGGTGCAAAAGAATGACCCCTGTAAACATGCAAAAAAGGGCAAAAGTCGGACTTTCAAAAATTCATAACTCACTTCCTGTTCATATTAGACGTTTAAAATATCAAATTTCTCGCCATGCCCGATGAGACTGCCAAGTTTGGTGAGTTTTTGTGCATGTTTCGGGGGTCAAAAATGCAATCGAACAATCGGAAAAATAATAATATTAATAATTTCTACAAAAACAACAGGGATTTCGCAGCGGTCGCTGCTCGGGCCCCAATAATAATTTCTACACAAAGTCCATTGTGGTGACCCGCCCCCTTTTAAGTAAATTCAAAATGGCCGACTTCCTGTAAAACCTAGCTCATTGCTCCAAGAGACTTTTTTGTAGGTCTTGGTCTTATACATAGAGTGAACCCTCGCTACTTGGCGGTTCACCTTTCGCGGGTTCAGTGCTTCGCGGGTCTAAAAAATATTCGCGGGCATTGTAGTTTCGCCGAGCGGTACGACGGGGCGCTGGAGCGGTTAGACGGCCGGTGTGCGCCGAAGAAGAGCGTGGGCGAAGAGGAGAGTGGACGAAGAAGAGCACGTTCCCCCGGACACGATCGGTGGCGACGTTTCGCGCGGTTCGGACAGTACCAGAGCTCCGGCCGGCGTGCGTGGCAGTTAAGCCGTAGAGGAGAACCTTCCCCGGGCACGGGCGGTGCCAAGCGGCCCCTAAGTTTAACCGAATGGAAGCTCCGGAGGAGGAGGGCATGCTCGCGTCACAGTAAGCCGAAGAGGAGCACCTTCCCCGGGCACGGGCGGTTCCAAGCGGCCCCTAAGTTTAACCGAATGGAAGCTCCGGAGGAGGAGGGCATGCTCGCGTCACAGTAAGCCGAAGAGGAGCACCTTCCCCGGGCACGGGCGGTGCCAAGCGGCCCCTAAGTTTAACCGAATGGAAGCTCCGGGGGAGGAGGGCGGGTGTGTGTCACAGTTAAGCCGAATTGGAGCACCTCTTCCGCCCGGGCACGAGCGGAGCGCGAAGCTGTCAGTTATGAATGTATAAAAGAATAAATAAATAAATGAATAAAGAATGCCACCTTTCATTTCACAGGGCACACCGGACGGCGTACCAGCAGGTAAAAGTCGGAGTAATTAAATAAATACAAAAAGAATGGCTGGGGAATAAAAAAATAATACGTTTTAATAATAATTTGGTTTTTTTGTTATAACATGAATTTCACTCTCTCTCTCTCTCTCTCCCCGTATATATATATATATATATATATATATATATATATATATATATATATATATATATATTTATTATATATATTGTATTTTCTTTTAAGCATTTTTGAAGGTGCGCCGCTACTTCGCGGATTTTCAGTTTCCGCGGGTGGTCTCGGTCCCCATTAACCGCGATAACCGAGGGTTCACTGTACTCCATAAAATTTACAAAAAGCGAGGTGAAACACTCAACCAGGGCTGCTTTTTTGAACATTTCTCGAGGGCCATGGCGAGCCATTTCAAAAAAGCTGCACAACTAACGTATAAAATATTGATAAATTTGCTCTGCCTGATGTGTGTGTCAAGTTTCACGAGTTGTCGTTCATATTTAGAACCTCATAATCAGCGTTGTTTTATTGCCAAACAGTGCAATGCCACTCCCACAACTTTTCACGAAAAAGGATGAATTTCGTATTGTGACATCCTCATGGCCGAAACAGTCCTCCGAGCATATATGAGGGCGACCTTGTTGAGTTGCACGGAGAAAAACATCCAAGAAAATAACTTTTATTAGCTTTTACCAGTTGGTGGCGCTACTACTACGATGAAAAATAAGTTGGTAGATGTCTTCAGGGCTGAAGTATCCTCAAATGTGTACAACTTCGAGAAGATAGGATCATCTGAGTCATGTTGCCGGAGCTTTTGTTGCCACAAAGTACAATCGGACTTTTCAGCACCGTAATAGCCACGCCTTTTGCCAAAACGTCACAAAACTCGGCAGAGAGTAAGATCATTGTCTTGAGTCTTTTCTGACTAATTTTCAGTCGGATTCGT